>NC_041393.1:678059300-678176290 GCF_002162155.2 Triticum dicoccoides | reverse complement strand
GGCGGGGGCGGCGGTGGATCTAGCTAGGGCGGGGCCTCGGGGAGGAGAGAGGAAGAAAAGGGAGTGTAACGGGCGGGGGTGGCGTCCCTTAGTTACTCGACTCTTTGCCGTCCGCTACTCTTTGCCGTCCGCCGTTATCTCTCTTTGTCGTCTGCTAGAAGACGGCAAAGAGGTGGGGATGTTAAGTTTTTTTAAAACGGGCGGGTGGGTGGGGGCCACCTCCCTCTTTTCCGTCAGCAGGCTGATGGCAAAGATTCTTTGCCGTCAGCTGGTGGACGGCAACGAAATGGCTCATGGCAAAGAGGTTCTTTGCCGTCCGCCGTTTCTTTGTCGTCTGCTTTACGGTAGCTGATGGCAAAGAGCTTCTTTGCCGTCCGCTAGCGGACGGCAAAGATCTGGCAGATGGCAAAATAGGTGATTCCAGTAGTGTGACATGTACAACCACACAATCCTTGTCTGCATCAGGGTTCTAATTGAAACATAAACAAATTCTGAATTACTTTTCAGTATAAGAAACACAAGTTATTTAAACCACTATGTATAGCATGGCATCGAAGCTAATTTTTTTGTGCATTATTAATCACCACATACTTAGATGAAAAACCACAATCGAGATCGGCAAAGAAGAAAATCACCTTGGGCAGCTCAACGGGGTGGGGGGGCACATCCTCGAAGGGGGAAAACTGCTCCTGCAGTGCCATGGGGGCTGTAACCTCAAAAGGGGGCGTTGACCATCTCAGTAGTGGCCGTGAGCGTATCTGGGGTCGGCTCGGTGGCTACCTCCATCTTCTTGGAGCTCTTTGTCTCGTGGGGATCAGCCTCCCGCATCTGCTCCAATATCGGCAGATCTTTTCCTGGTTCTCCTTGGTCCATCATGAAACTGACGAATACTAGGAGACCACTAAAAGGAAAACACAATCGCAATGACAATGAAACAAAAAAGTGAGTGAGGATTGGTTACTGCTTTGCAAAAGTTCTTTTTTTTCTCTGAACGAAAATATACCAACATCATGGATCCGCTTACCTTCCCTTCGTTGGGAGAGAAGAACAGTGGAAGATGCGAGTGTTGCCTTTCTTGAAGACGGTGAGGGAGAAGGGGATTCAGCGAAGAGTGAAATGATGGTTGCTTCATCCGTCAAACATAGACTGCGGGGGGAGGGGGTGAGGGAGTCCTGGATTAGGGGGTTTCCGGATGGCCGGACTACCATCATCAGCCGAACTATCATCGGCCGGACTATCATCATCGACCGGACTCCAAGACTATGAAGATACAAGATTGAAGACTTCGCCCCGTGTCCGGATGGGACTTTCCTTGGCGTGGAAGGCAAGCTTGGCGATACGGATACGTAGATCTCCTACCATTGTAACCGACTCTATGTAACCCTAGCCCTCTCCGGTGTCTATATAAACCGGATGGCTCTAGTCCGTAGGACACAACAACAACCCTTACAATCATACCATAGGCTAGCTTCTAGGGTTTAGCCTCCTTGATCTCGTGGTAGATCCACTCTTGTAAACATCCACAATATCAATATCAATCAAGCAGGACGTAGGGTTTTACCTCCATCAAGAGGGCCCGAACCTGGGTAAAACATCGTGTCCCTTGTCTCCTGTTACCATCCGCCTAGACGCATAGTTCGGGACCCCCTACCCGAGATCCGCCGGTTTTGACACCGACATTGGTGCTTTCATTGAGAGTTCCTCTGTGTCGTCACCGATAGGCTTGATGGCCTCTTCAATCGACAACGACGCAGTCCTGGGTAAGACTTTTCTCCCCGGACAGATCTTCATATTCGGCGGCTTCGCACTGCGGGCCAACTTACTTGGCCATCTGGAGCAGATCGAAAGCTACGCCCCTGGCCGTCAGGTCAGGTTTGGAAGCCTAAACTTCACGGCCGATATCCGTGGGGACTTGATCTTCGATGGATCTGAGCCACAGCCGAGCGTGCCGCGCTGTCACGATGGGCACGACCTAACTCTGCCGCCGGACAGCAAATGGAGGCCGCACACGAATCCGCTCCGACCCATAGTCCGGAGCTGATCGCTCAGATCGAGGACGGATGGCTGGACACCGCCTCGGGAGCTGCAACTTCTACGGCGATGGAGCCGAACACTTACCTTGTCCCGCATAAAGCTCATGACTCCGAGGTGCCGGACTCCGAACCTCCAGCGCCCGTGCCATTCGAATCCGATTGGGCGCCGATCATGGAATTCACCGCTGCGGACATCTTTCAGCACTCACCCTTCGGCGATATCTTAAATTCGCTGAAGCATCTCTCGCTATCCGGAGAGCCCTGGCCGAACTACGGCCAGGATGGTTGGGATGCGGACGACGAAGAAATTCAGGGCCCACCCACCACCCACTTCGTAGCCACCATCGACAATCTAACCGACGTACTCGACTACGACTCCGAAGACATCGACGGTATGAACGACGATGCCAGAGACTATCAAGAACCAGTGCCTACAGGACACTGGAAGACCACCTCGTCATACAACATATATATGGCGGACACCCCAAAAGATGGGGACGGCGAAGAAGCAACGAAGGCCGATTCCTTAAAGAAACGGCCCAAGCGCCGACATCAGCGGCGCCGCTCTAAATCCCGCCACAGCAAGAATGGAGATTCGGCACAGGAGATAATAACACCCCGGAAAGTGCCGAAGACAACCCCCTCCAGCACGATCCAGCGCAGGAGGAGGCAGAAGCAAGCCCTCACAAGAGGGCGGCAGACGAAGAGGTCGAGGATGATAATTACTTACCTCCCTCTGGAGACGAGGCAAGCCTCAACGACGACGAATTCATCGTGCCTGAGGATCCCGTCGAACAAGAGCGTTTCAGATGCAGGATAATAGCCATGGCAAACAGCCTAAAGAAAAAGCAGCAACAGCTTCAAGCTGATCCAGACCTACTGGCCGACAGATGGACCGAGGTCCTCGCGGCCGAAGAGTACGAACTCGAACGCCCCTCCAAAAGTTACCCAAAATGCAAGGTGCTCCCCCGACTAGAGGAGGAAGCGTACAAACCTGCATCACCAGCGCACAATACGGCAGACCGACCACCTCGTGGCCGCGACAGAGAGGCATGCAAGCCCTCCACCAAAACCGTACCCCGGCATCGCTCAAAAAGCATAAAGCCACGGGGGAACGCGCCGGACTTGCGGGATATATTGGAGGACAAGGCAAGACAATCCAGATCTATCTATGGATCACGTGGGCGCCCCAAGACCCACGACGAATACCGTCACGCCGGATACAACTACTCCGGCCGGGCCGAACACAGCAGACAACGCTCTCTCGAGCTACGTCGCGATATTGCTCAATAGAGAGGCGCCGCACACCCACTATGCTTCACTGATGAAGTAATGGATCATCAAATCCCTGAAAGGTTTAAACCCGTTAATATCGAATCCTACGATGGCACAACATACCCCGGAGTCTGGATAGAAGATTACATACTACACATACACATGGCCAGAGGAGATGATCTCCACGCCATAAAATACTTACCGCTCAAGCTCAAAGGGCCAGCTCGGCATTGGCTCAAAAGCCTCCCAGAAAACAGTTGGAAGTTGGGAAGAGCTTGAGGACGCGTTTAGAGCAAATTTCAAGGGACTTATGTCCGACCTCCGGATGCAGACGATCTGAGTCATATAACCCAACAGCCCGGAGAGTCAGCGCGCAAATTCTGGAATAGGTTCCTTACCAAAAAGAACCAAATAGTCGACTGTTCGGACGCGGAAGCCTTAGCATCTTTTAAACACAACGTCCGAGACGAATGGCTCGCCAGACACCTCGGCCAAGAGAATAAAAGAACAATGGCCGCGCTAAGAAGCCTCATGACGCGCTTTTGCACAGGAGAAGACAGCTGGCTAGCAAGATGCAGCACCAGCGACCCGAGTACATCCGAGATCAAAGATGGAAACGGAAAATCACGGCGCAGGAAAGATCAGCGCCGGAATAAAGAAAAAAGCCTAAAGGGCACGGCGGTCAACGCCGGATTCAAAAGCTTGCGGCCAAACAATAAAACACTGCCTCTTAAGGATAACAGCGACGAGCTATCAAATTTAAACAAAATTTTAGATCGGATATGTCAAATACACAGTATCTCCGGAAGGCCTGCAAACCATACCAACCGAAATTGTTGGGTTTTTAAACAGTCCGGCCGACTCAACGCCGGACACAAGGGGCTCGATGCGCCAAGCGAGGACGATGACGAACCCCACCAGCAAAGCACCGGAAGTCAAAAGACTTTCCCACAAGAAGTCAAAACAGTAAACTCACTTCATGTGATAGTACGGAAAACCAACAAGTCACTCGCTAAGACAAAGTGTCGCATGGTCCACCCCAGCGGAACACCGATATTGGATGTCAAAACCAATCACTTTCGACCATCTGGATTAGTCCAGAAGTATCTGGAACACAGGATAGACTTCCCTGATATCGGATCCCATAATAGACGGACTGCAATTCACGTAGGTTTTGATGGACGACGACAGTGACTTAAACCTGCTATATCCGGACACAATCCGCAAGTCGGGATAAACCCCACTACAATTCGGCATAGCCGCACTTCCTTCAAAGGAGTGGCGCCAGGTCCTTACGCCAGGTGCACAGGTTCATTACTACTAGAAGTTGTGTTCGGGTCACCTGACAACTTCCGACGAGAAAAGCTAACCTTTCATGTCGCCGATTTAAAAGTAGCTATCAAGCATCACTGGGACGGGAAGCTTTCGTTCGCTTCAATGCAATACCACATTACGCGTCTCTTACGCTTAAAATGCCCGGTCCACGTGGCATCATTTCATTAAAAGGTCGCCTGAGACACCGGACATGGCTGGACGAGTCCGGAATGAATAAGCTAGGGGCTACCTAGCCGCACACCCCTTCACAAGGGTTTGTACATATAAGCCATAATGAGCTAGCATAGGCTCAGCTTTATTAATCTATATTTCAATTTTTTATGCACTCTTTTGCACGATTTCTTTTCAAACTAAGTTCCTCTCTTTTTACAGATGAACAGCGTGCACACCCGTCCAGGATACGGCACAATGGAGACACAGGCGCAGACGTGCAGTAGGGACCCATTGCAAGTACTCTTTTCAGACTAAGACCCTACGTAAACCTTTCTTACTGTCTCTTGTTGCTATAATCCCCTGGTTTCTTATTATAACCAGAGTGGAGACTGGCGTTTTGGCATCGGCCGCGCCAGAAGACCTTACCCGTACCCGGACACAAGGGGCTTAGGGCATTGTTTTGCCCGCTTTTGTAAAGACTGAACACCTTCGGGAGTGTTCGGCGTCTCGAGTTAGGCCTTATATGCATCAGCTCCGAATCATGTCTTTGGTCAAATGTTGGGTTTTCCCGGCTCCTGTGTTTTGCTGCCTTACATTCCGTATCATTGGCTAACGCGGCACCAGGAAAACTACTGCGATTGTGCCCCAGTTCGGCTGGGCGAGCACCTCAGTAGAGAAAGCCGAAATCTGACTGTCATGATACAGCGAGAGACTGGTCAACCACTCGATCGACCATGGGAATGTTTAGAATTCCTCCGCTTTGACGAAGGGCCGTTTCCCGGTCAGGCACATATGCGCCCCAAATTCGGAGAGCGCGGTGCCCCTAGGGGCTATGTCGTAGCCCCACCCTCGAACTCCATGGCTAAGTGAAAGTGATAAAGCATTATAGTCCGGTTGCCTCGTTTGCTATGCTACCACCTCCTTTACAGGACCGAGACGTCGAATTAAGTGTGAAAACGTGCTATTTTTTGCGAACACCCCCGCACCTTGTGCGTGGGGGCTGAAGCCGACGACTGCCATCTTTCAGGTTATACACACGTACACATGAACGGCCGCATAGGAGATATTATATTACTTGAACGCACAAGTATAAAAGGCGCTTACATCATAAATACTGTTTTAAATCATAAAAACGTTCATTCGAACGTAACATTTTTTGAGCACTGCGACTCTATTACACGTGCACCACGCAGCACTTCGCCAAAATAGTGCTCGGCGGGTAACCGGTTATCATCCGAACCCGGGGTCGCAACAGCGGTGGCATCCATCTCTGTCCAATGTGTCTTCACACAAGCGAGTGCCATCCGCGCACCCTCTATGCAGGCCGACCGCTTCATCGCCTTGATATGCGGCACCACCCCAAGAAATTGCTGCAATAAGCCAAAGTAACTCTTCGGCTCGGGCCTATCCGGCCGGACATGGGTCACTATATCCGTCATAGCAAGCCGGGACAACCTATTTAGCTCAGCCCACTCAGCCAAACGGTCGGTCAGCGGAAGTGAACGCTCCAGACTATGGAATTGAGACCAAAACAGCTCTTCCGTCTTGTGATCCTTCTGGCTTCGAAAATGCACAACGGCTTCCGCCGCACTCGCTGCTAAGTCCATATAAGGGTCCTCTGGACCCCACAGTTGGCCCAGCTGAGCATACTTTGGATCCGTAAACCTTCAGCACAGCAGAAAATGCTTGCCAGCTACAATTTCTCCGGCCTGGCACAGCTCTTCCTTTATAGCCCGCATTGTAGAGCGGGCATCCTTGGCTTCGGCGGTGGCCTTCTCTAGGTCTTCTTGCCCCGCTAGGTGCTCCTTCCCAAGAGCCTCATTGCGGTCGGTAGCATCTTTTAACTT
Organism: Triticum dicoccoides; assembly: GCF_002162155.2. Taxonomy (NCBI): domain Eukaryota; kingdom Viridiplantae; phylum Streptophyta; class Magnoliopsida; order Poales; family Poaceae; genus Triticum; species Triticum dicoccoides. Next base: position 678,169,647 of record NC_041393.1, on the reverse strand, counting down.
CACGACCATTTCGGCCATCTCTTCCCTGCTTCGGCAGTGTGCGGCCCTTTCGGCCGCTAACTCCTCGGCCGCCCTCGAGGCTGCCGCATTACTCCTTCTGGCCTGTTCCTTGGCTTGAGAAAGTTCGGCCCGAAGGCTCTCCACAGCAGCGGCACTATCTGCATTTCATACACATGTTGTAAGGAGCTGGCTTCGCCCCCCTTACCAAGTGACCGCACAGAAACACTTACCTTGCGACTCATCAAGTCGCCTGTTGACCAGCGTGATGTCCGCATCCGCAACAGCGAGTTGCCGCTTTAGTTCAGCAACTCCATCAGTCCGGCTGGCCCCCGGACGACCCGCCACCTGCATCGGCACGACGGAAATTTAAACCTGCGATTTTGATCCTCGGCACGCTGTCGATTTCGACAACCTACCGAGTCTCAGGGGCTACTATCTATACAGGGTGCATTCTATATGCAAACTGTTAAAAGGTGTGTCATTTTTACGCACCTCAAACCCCGCCAGCAAACTCCTGACGGCATTATGCAACCCGCCTTCGGCAGACGAAATCCTTTCAATCACCATGCTCATCAATGCGTGGTGATCTTCTGAGATAGACGCCTTCTCAAGCAGATCCTTCAGCCGTACACCAGTTGGCGCCGAACTATCCGGCTTTGCCAAACCAGGGGGCTCCCTCCGTGACGACACTTCAGGCTCGTCCGCCCTATCCGACGGCGCCCCAGACGGAGGCGTCTCGCTCTCCATCATCTCCGGACGAAGGTCCCCAAAAGACGAGCTCATTTGCGAAGGACGGAGATCCGAACTACAAGGAAAAAACTTTAGTTATCCTCAGAAGCACAAATAGGGATGTCCCTTATTATAAAACTCCTTTCTTTCTACTTACGGCTCGTTGGAGGGCTGATTCTCAAAGGGAGATTGTGCGGCCGGGGCCTCCCCGGACGCAGGACCCTCTGGCGAAGATTTCTTCCCCCGTTTAGGGGCTTTTTCCCCCTGGTCCTCGGAGGCAGTCCTCTTCTCCCCTTGAAGGGAGGGATTCTCGATCCCCCCTCTTTCAAGAGCCTCCTTAGGCGAGGCAGTAGCTTTCCTGCTTTCCCCTTCACCTTCCTCTGGAGGCGCAACCTCAAGCATCCGGACCAGCACGGAATCCGGCGCGGTCTCGGGGAGGGGGGCCGGACACCATATCAATTTTGCTTCCGCTATCCACTCCTGTTTAGAAGGAAGTTGGTCATAAGGTGAATTACCGAAAGGCAAACAAACGGTATGTCCGGACTTGGAACTACTTACTTGAGTATCCGGGCGATTGCAGCTTAGGCCAGCTTCCTCGGTCAATTCCGGACGCGCCTCTTGCGATTCGAAGAATAATTTGTACATCGCTAGGGGTGTCATACCCACGAAGTGTTGAAGAATCCGTGGGCCCTCCGGATTGAACTCCCACAGCCGGAGAGGGTGGCGTTTGCAGGGCGGGATACGCCTAATCAGCATAACCTGCATTACCACCACCATATCGACCTCCCTCGTTTCGAGATCTCGAATCCGGCCCTGCAGTAGGGGCACGTCCTTTGACGGCCCCCAGTTGAGCCCTTGGTTGACCCACGACATCAACCGTCGTGGAGGTCCCGGGCGGAATAAGGGCGGCGACTTTTGTCTGCGGCCCCTCGGAACGGTGATATAGAACCACTCTTGCTGCCACGGGTCGAGCTCCTCTTGGAAGGAGCCAGCGGGCCATGGGGCATCGGCCCTCCTACTTATGGCCGCCCCGCCGCACTCCGCTTGACGCCCCCCGATCATCTTCGGCGCCACATTGAAGGTCTTCAGCCACAGGCTGAAGTGAGGGGTGACGCGGAGGAAGGCTTCGCAGATAACAATAAATGCGGAAATATGGAGGATGGACTCCGGAGCCAAATCGTGGAATTCCACCCCATAGTAAAACATGAGCCCTCTCACAAAAGGATCCATCGGGAAGCCTAAACCCTGACGGAGGTGGGATACAAAAAAGACATACTCGCCGGGCTCGGGGGTGGGGATGGCCTGCTCTTCGGCAGGCAACCTGTGCGAAATCTCATAAGCCAGGTACTTGGCCTCCCGCAGCTTTAGCACGTCCTCCTCCGTGACGGAGGAGGGCATCCACCGGCCCTGGGGGTCGGAACCGGACATCGTTGAAGGTCCGAAGCACTCGAATCTGGAGCTCTAGGTGCTGGAACTTGGAGCGGGAGAGGATTCGATGGAGGATTGAAGAAAAGAAACGAGCCTTGGTCCCATTATAAAGAGGGAGAATACCGAGAGCCGTCTCCGTCACCGTTTGGGACTCGCCTTCGATAGAGGGGGCGTGGCGACTGGCGCGGTTGGGTTACCCACGTCCGTATTGATGAGAATCCCGGATTAAGGGGGAACACGATCTCTGCTTCGACAAGACGTGCCAACGAAACCGCTTCGCTAAATGCGCTGAGGTGGTAGAGTAAAAAACGATTCAAGTAATGGCTTGGTAGTGGCGTGACGTCATGCCGCAAAAAACGTCAGCAGATTGAACTTGTGTATATATTATTCTCTCTACGGTGGAATGTGGAACTTATTTTGCAGAGCTGGACACTATCCTGGTGTTCACAATCTTCTATCATTCGAAGGAGGAACCCGCCTTGCAATGCCAAGCAATATACGCGCCGGACTTATCGTCATTGAAGCCTGGTTCAGGGGCTACTGAGGGAGTCCTGGATTAGGGGGTGTCCGGATAGCCGGACTACCATCATCAGCCGAACTATCATCGGCCGGACTATCATCATCGACCGGACTCCAAGACTATGAAGATACAAGATTGAAGACTTCACCCCGTGTCCAGATGGGACTTTCCTTGGCATGGAAGGCAAGCTTGGCGATACGGATACGTAGATCTCCTACCATTGTAGCCGACTCTATGTAACCCTAGCCCTCTCCGGTGTCTATATAAACCGGATGGCTCTAGTCCGTCGGACACAACAACAACCCTTACAATCATACCATAGGCTAGCTTCTAGGGTTTAGCCTCCTTGATCTCGTGGTAGATCCACTCTTGTAAACATCCACAATATCAATATCAATCAAGCAGGACGTAGGGTTTTAGCTCCATCAAGAGGGCCCGAACCTGGGTAAAACATCGTGTCCCTTGTCTCCTGTTACCATCCGCCTAGACGCACAGTTCGGGACCCCCTACCCAAGATCCACCGGTTTTGACACCGACAGGGGGGTTGTGATACGATGGCTCGTTACTGCGACGCTACGACCGGGGTGACTCTCCGCTTGCATACTGCCTTCTAATTTGGTGGATGGCATTTGGGCCCGTGCGCTGCATGGCCCGCATGTCGGTGTCTCCACTGTACTAGTAGTAATTGTTTTTCTGGGTAGCTGTAGAGTGTCTCCACTATACTAGTAGTAATTGTTTCTCTGGGCCCAAGACAAAACAGCCCATCCACACTAGTAAATAGTAAAATCAATACAAAAGCCCTATATTTACTGAATGAGAGGCGCTACCCACACCAAGCACACCACCCCCCAAAAACCTGGGTGCTCTTCTTCCTCCTCGCTCCCACCCACCTCACGTCAGCTCGCTCCACTCGTACCTCCAAATTCCTCACCTCACTCCTACAGAAAACCCCATCTCCCCTTCTTCCTCACTACTAGAGAAAAAACCTTAGCTCCCCTTCTTCTTCACTCGCACTAAAACTAGGCTCGTCATTCATTACTCTTCTCAAATCTCTGAGCGCGATGCGACGCCCTCGAGGAAAATGGAGTCGGCTGACCCCAGCGCCAAGAAGATGAGGCTCCTGCCGGCGGCGATGCCTGTTGTAGATCCCACACCCGGCAGCGCGGGGAGAAGCGGCAACCCTACCCCCACCAGATCCCAGGAAACCGTAGAATCTCGGGTGGACCGCATCAGCGATCTCCTAGACGCTGTCCTTAGGGATATCATCTCGCTTCTCCCCACCAAGGATTGCTGCCGCACCCAAGTCCTCTCAATTTGGTGGTGCCCTCTATGGCACGCCGTGCCCCTTAATCTCTACTGTCGTCAGCTATCTCTCTTCAATGATTTTGAAATCCCCAGAGCCATCATCTCCTCCCACCAGGGCTCCGTTCAAAGCTTCTGCATCCCATCATGCTACCTGAGCAAGCATACCATGCCCTACACGGTGGACACCTGGCTGAAATCCCCTGAATTCACAAAACTACAGCTACTTGAGTTCTACTATTCCCGTGGAAATCACATACCACATATCGAACGCCATGAACTTGTGCCCTCAGCACTGATGTCCATCTCGCGGTTTTCCTCCTCTCTCCACACCGCCACCTTTGCGCTGTGCTACCTACCAGACAATCTGGTACTAAACCTTCGACTCCCATTTCTCAAGAAACTTTCACTTGTGCGGGTTCGTATATCAGAGGCCTCATTGCACAACATCATCCACTCCAGTTGCCTGCCCTATAGTGCTTGGTGCTTGTCTTCACAGTTAGAACAAATAAAGTCGCCTAACCTTGTAAGAATTGGAATTTCTTTTGACGGAAGGCAGCTCATCATCCAAGATGCCCCTTCACTTCAAAGGTTGATGCTTGATTCTAGTTACTCTCCGTTGCAAATAACCGTCCTCTCTGGGCCTAAACTGGAGACCTTGGGTGTAATACATGATCTCTGTGCTCATTTCAATATGGTGTTTGGCTCCACAGTTCTTCAGGTACTTTATATTATCATCTACACTTGTAACCATAAGCTGCATTTTAATTTTTTGCCCATAAGTTATATATCATCTAGGAGTACACATTTTGTACTAATATTATGTTCTATGCTCAATGAAGAGTTTCTCCATGGATGGCCTATCAATGGTGCTGGATTCTGTCAAGATCTTATATATCCAAATGATTAGTTTTGATCTGAACAAGATTATTGGCTTGCTGCAATGCTTTCCATGTCTGGAAAAGTTGTATATAAAGCTGATAATTTCACACGCACATTGGAAGCCGGCATATAGTGTACTAGAATTAACGGTTCAACTGTTGCTCTTTCGACACTCTTTTTTAGACCTTAGCTGTTTTCAATCTTCATGTCTATTTAGGCAACATGACGGGGTAAGAAAGTTATAACAAATCAGTGGATTCATAAGCATCGGGAATTTCTCACTTCTCATGAGATTCAATTGAAGACAATAACGCTAGAACGATGTGTAGCCAACCGTGCAAACACTAGATTTGTCACATTCTTCCTGCTAAATGTGAGGTTACTATTGTCCATCAGGCTTAAGTTGATCAGCAGCATGTTTTTGACGGATGGGTATGTCGAAGAGCAAAAAAAGGAGTTTTAGGTGGGCAAAAGAGCATCCGAACGTGCCAGGCTTCTATTTACAACATATTGTGGTCATAATCCAGTAAATTTTACGACCCATGATGTTCATTCTATGGACCTGACCAATCCATTTGACTGTGACTGTCGAAAATAGTGCTAGAGTTAGATGTTGTTGCCCTTTTCAACCTGGTTTTTTTTGTAAACCCGATGAACTATTAACCCTTGTGCTTTTGTACAGTTTGTAAGTTGGAGTTAGATGTTCCTGCCCTTTTTAACTCGGCTGTGACTGTCGTATTTTCTTTGAAACACGGCATGGCTTACCATTCGTTTAATTTAGAGTGAAATATTGTAAAAAATCCCAACCAAGGGACATAACATCACTCTCGCCGGCTGCTTGAGCTCACTGTGCATTACAGAAGCCAAGTGATTAGCCCCCACCAGCACCCACAAACTTATTTCGAACTAGCACATCAAATGGGCTGTAAATTTTCATAGGAAAGGCTGCATGACCGTGACAGATTTCGATTCTGACATTAGGGGCACGCGAGGAAATAGCCTAGCTAGTCAACAAATGATTCTGCCTACCAGCTCTGGATTGACATCCAACATATGTCGTATATCTTCTATCTCTTGTCTTCTTCCTCCAGCCGCCCATACCGAACCACCCCGTCGGCTCCGCCTGCTCCCGCATCCCATGGCTGGTTGCGCCTCCGCCGCCCTACCGTGCGTACCCTCCAATGTTGGCCAGTCCCTCCCTCTATTCCCCCACATGTCCTGTTATTCTCCGGCGACGTCAGCCCCAACACGCACCTGCACCCGAACCTGTCAACCCTTGTACTCCCCTCCGCCTGCGACTGGACCGGCGCATCTTCCACGGCTCCTGTTCATTCCGTCCGAGGCCTCGCCATCGTCCTCCGCCTTGCGGCCTTGGTTCGCTCGCCGTGCGTGGTGAGCTGCCCTCTTGCGTTGTCAACATCGTCAACAACCGAGAGGAATAAGGAGATGACTGTACGTGGAGAGGATGATAGTACGGACCCACCAGCGTCATGGCAGTACGCAAGCAAGTGCCTCTGTATTACAAGCCCAAAAATATGGTTCCTCCTAATGGTTGGACATCTGGGCTCACGCCATTGTCAACGTAGTCAATAAACGAGAGAATTACACTACGAGCGGCTGACACCAGGGACCCAGCAGGTCGCGTACTTTTTTTTGAGGAACAAGCAGTTGTTATTTATACTAGTTTTAGCGACTGATCAGGGTAACAACGGGGCTGTGCGGGGGCGTGGCCCGTCTAGCCAGGGTTTTATTTATGTTTACCACATCATGAGCCCAGTTGTGTTTTTTTCTTGCTGAAAATGGCTAGCCCAGTTCTATTTTTTAAAACAAATACCCAAACAAGGCCTACTTGCTTTATCAGCCCTGCTGGGCTGCAAATCTTTCAAGACGAGGAGAGTTTCATTCGGTTTGCCCAGAAATGGGTTGTACATTTTTAAAACACATCAAACCGGGAATTAGTTTCAATTTTTTTCATTACAAGATTTTAAATTCCATTGATTTTTATGCGTGGACAATTATTTGGATTTTATATTTATATAAATTATTTTTCAAAATAGTTTGAATGTGAATCGATATTTCTGGATTAAAAACAGTTGACCGCACTAAATTATTCAAAATTTCATATACTTTTTAACCGTGGCCACAATATGGGGTGTAATGCTAACAAAAAGAAGATGGGCTCCAAATTTTTTTTTAAGAATTAGCAAATGGGCTGTACATTATTAGAAATAATGGCAGATGGGCTGTCTGATGTTTTCCACAGATTTGAGGCTGACTTGTGTGCCTATTACAGGTTGACGCATATGCTTTCATAAAAAAAGGTTGACGCACACACAACGCCCTGTTAACTTAGTCAACACACGAGAGCAGTGACTGTTGGATGTCCATCCAATGGCTGTCGCGCTTCTTCAATCTTTGCTCTTCATGCTCCAGCCGCTCAAACAAGCGCCGGCCGGACTGCCTGCTCCCTCCTCCCCGCGGCCGGCTATGCTGCCGCGCAGGCCTCACCGCCCCATCGTACTCCCATCGCTGGCCTAGCCATCCCTCTACTGACCCACACCTGCTGTTATTCTCCGGCGATGGAAGACGGACCAGTAAACCCTCGTACAGTCGTACTCCTCTCCGCGTGGGCATCCACTACCGCGTGTTCCCCGGCTCCGTGTCATCCCCTTCCTAGGCCTCGCCGTCGTACACCGCCCTAGTGCTCTCGGCGCGGCATGGTCAATGTGGTCAACGACCGACTTCCATCGGAAGAGTACTGTATGTGGAGAGGCTGACAGCTGGGTCCATGGCGGCCGCAAGGAAGTGCCTCCTTATTACGCGCAAAATAATTATTCCTCCACGTGACAGCGGGGACCCACCGGACGGGCCACCATATTTCATGAAAAAACATTTCCCCCCTGACTGCTGGGACCTACCAGCTACACGTTCGCACACAAGGAAGTGCGTCCGGGCAAAAAAAACCAAAACGATTCGCCAGCTGACTGCTGGGCCCACCAGCTACACCTTCACACGCAAGGAAGTGCATCCGGGCAAAAAAAAAACAATTCACCCCCCTTACTGCTGGGACCCTCCAGCTACATCTTCGCACGCAAGGAATTGCCTGACAGTCGGGACCCACCTGGTCGAAGCGTATGTAGCGTTGTCATTCTGGTCGCGAACGTGTACGTACATACTGGTGGATGTAGAGGCGTGCACGTGTCGTAGTAGAGGCGCGCACGTGTCGTAGTAGAGGCACGCACATAGCATGTACACGTACGTACAACGACCAAGGTGCAAGAAAGAAAATACGGCCACGTATGTATACATACGGGCGGGGTCTCGAATGCCTACTCGCGCATACAAACGTACGGCCAGGGCTCGTGTACATTGGCAGGATCGGAACAGAGAAATAGCGTCGTCGTCATGTTCATGGGGAGCCAACCTGCTTGGTCGGAACGGAATGCATGGTTGTGTTCATTGCGAGGGCTTGGACGGAACAGGCAATGGAAGCGAGGCCTGGCGTACTGCAGATGGAGGAAACGGCCTTGTGTTCGGCCGGCCACGTTCGAAACGGGATCCTGTTCATCGGGAGGGGTCTGGCATACCGCAAAACGGAGGAAACGGACCTCCTACGGTCGAAATAGGGGTCCTGTTGATCGTGAGGGGTGTGGTGTACCACAAAACGGATGAAACAGACCTCCAACGGTTGTAACGGGGGTCCTGTTGATCGGGAGGGGTGTGGCGTACTGCAAAACGGATGAAACGGACTTGTGTTGGAGCGCTACGGTCGAAACGGGGGTCCAGTTCATCGGGAGGGGTGTGGCTTACCGCAAAATGGGAGTCCACGGGATACTGTTCATCTCAACTGTCGACCTCCTCCAGCCTCCACGGGCTACTGTTCATCCACCGTCGACCTCCTCCAGCCTCCACCTGCGACTCTTCATCCACGGGCTCCTGTTCATCCAGCCTCCACCGTGCGCTACTCCACCGGCTACTGTTCAACCACCCCTCTCCACGGGCTCCTGTTCAGCCACCACTCCATGGGCTACTGTTCATCCACCCCTCCACCGCCTACTGTTCATCCAGCCCTCCACGGGGTCGTCCTATTCATCCAGCCCTCCACGGGGTCTTGTTCATCCAGCCCCAACCGGCTCGATCGATCGGGGTCTTGATCATCTAGAGGCAACACAACGGGTCCTGTTCATCCACTCCCACCACTCACTGTTCATCCAAACCTCCTGCAACACTCACTGTTCATCCAGAGAGGCAGCATCGATCGGCTTTAGTTAGCAGCAGTAGCTGAAAGTGCAACTATCCCTATGTGGTTTTGGTAATTCATATCAACATATAGCTCATTGAGCTAATGCTATTCCAAGACATATCCCTAGGTGGTGCTATCGTACATCCACGTTGATGGAGACTTCAACCCATGAAGGTTAACGGTTGCATGAGTCCACGGAGGGCTCCACCCACGAAGGGTCCACGAAGAAGCAACCTTGTCTATCCCACCATGGCCGTCGCCCACGAAGGACTTGCCTCACTAGCGGTAGATCTTCACGAAGTAGGCGATCTCCTTGCCCTTACAAACTCCTTGGTTCAACTCCACAATCTTTGTCGGAGGCTCCCAAGTGACACCTAGCCAATCTTGGAGACACCACTCTCCAAGAAATAACAAATGGTGCGTTGATGATGAAATCCTTGCTCTTGTGCTTCAAATGATAGTCTCCCCAACACTCAACTCTCTCTCATAGGATTTGGATCTGGTGGAAAGAAGATTTGAGTGGAAAGCAACTTGGGCAAGGCTAGAGATCAAGATTCATATGGTAGGAATGGAATATCTTGGCCTCAACACATGAGTAGGTAGTTCTCTCTCAGAAATGGTAAGTTGGAAGTGTAGGTTTGTTCTGATGGCTCTCTCCATGAATGAAGAGAAGGTGGAGGGGTATATATAGCCTCCACACAAAATCTAACCATTACACACAATTTACCAATCTCGGTGGGACCGAATCAACAAACTCGGTAGGACCGATTCAGTAAACCTTGTGACCATTAGTTATTTCGGTGGGACCGGCATGCAACTCGGTGGGACCGTATGGTTAGGGTTACGGCATAATGTAATCTCGGTGAGACCGATTACACAAACTCAGTGAGACCGATTTTGGTAATTAGCTAACCAAAGAGTTGGTCAGGTAAACTCGGTGGGACTGATTCGCTCTTTTCGGTGAGACCGAAATGTTACGAAAGGGAAACAGAGAGTTTACATTGCAATCTCGGTGGGACTGATCGCTCACTTCATTTAGACCAAAACGTTACGAAGGGAAACAGAGAGATTACAATCCCATCTCGGTGAGACCGAGATCCCTAATGGTGAGACCGATTTGCCTAGGGTTTGTGGCAGTGGCTATGACATTTGAACTCGGTGGCGCCGGATAGAAAGAATCGGTGTGACCGATTTTGGCTTTAGCTTTAGGTCATATGTGGATGTGAGAAAATAGTTGAGGGTTTTGGAGCATATCACTAAGCACATGAAGCAAGAGGCTCATTAAGCAACACCTCATCCCTCCTTGATAGTATTGGCTTTTCCTATAGACTCAATGTGATCTTGGATCACTGAAATATAAAATGAAGAGTCTTGAGCTTTTGAGCTTGAGCCAATCCTTTGTCCTTGATATTTTGAGGGATCCACTTTCATCATCCATGCCATGCCGTTCATTGAGCTTTCCTGAAAAAGATGTCTTGGAATAGCATTAGCTCGATGAGCTATATGTTGTTATGAATTACCAAAACCACCTAGGGATAGTTGCACTTTCACTATCGGAACCACGGTCAAAAATCACTGTGTCTCCAAATTGCGTTTGAAATCTCCAAACCCTTCCCTTTACATTCTTGCAAGTTGCATGCTTTAATTTCAGCTGCTCATATACTCTTTGCATGCTTGCTTGAATTGTGTGAAGATTGCTTGACTTGTGCAAAGATAGCTAAAATCTGCCAAAGACTAAAATTGGGAAAAGGCATAGTTTTTAATTGGTCAAGTAGTCTAATCACCCCCCTCTAGACATACTTCAAGGTCCTACAAGTGGTATCAGAGCCTTGGTCTCCATTTGCTTTGATTTCCATAGCTTTTGGTGGTCATAGGCTTGGTTTCACAACCTAGGAGAGTATGGAGTCTAGCAAGGGAAATTATCACCGTAGAGGTCCTTACTTTGATGGAACTAATTTTGCTAGTTGGAAGCATAAGATGAAAATGCATATTCTCGGACATAACCCCGTCGTTTGGGCTATTGTGTGTATTGGCTTGCAAGGTGAATTCTTTGATGGGAGGGAACCAAACCGTGAAGCTAGTGTGGATGAATTGAAGATGCTGCAATACAACGCTCAAGCTTGTGATACCCTCTTCAACGGATGATGCCCTGAAGAATTCAACAAAATCAGCCGTCTTGAGAATGCAAAGGAAATTTGGGATACTTTGATTGATATGCATGAAGGTACCGACTCCATCAAGGAATCCAAGTTGGATGTGCTCCAAAGTCAGCTTGATAAGTTCAAAATGAAGGATGGTGAAGGTGTCCCTGAAATGTACTCTAGGCTTGCTCTTATCACAAATGAGATTGCTGGCTTAGGAAGTGAAGAGATGACCGACAGATTCATCATCAAGAAGATCCTAAGAGCATTGGATGGAAAGTATGATACCGTGTGCACATTGATTCAAATGATGCCCAATTACAAGAATCTCAAGCCAACAGAAGTCATTGGTAGAATTGTTGCTCATGAGATGTCACTCAAGGATAAAAAGGAACTTCACAACAAGTCAAGTGGTGCTTACAAAGCCTCATTTGAAGCTCCTACATCATCAAGTGATAAACAAACCTTCAATGAAGAACTGAGCTTAATGGTGAAGAATTTCAAAAAATCTACAAGAGTAGAAGCAAAGAAAGAAGCTCTAAGTCAAGGTCCTACAATGACAAAAGATCTTCCAGTCGAGAGCGCAATTGCTACAATTGTGGGAGACCCGGACACTATACCAATGAGTGTATGACACCCTACAAGAGAAGAGAAGATTCTCCCAAGAGGAGAAGTAGAAGAGAAGAATCACCACCAAGAGAGAGAAGGAGTAGAGATGATCGTTATGAATGAAGAACATCCCGGATAAGCAAGGATTCGGAAAGGAAGGACGAGTCATCAAAGAGCTACACAAAACAAAGACACCAAGCTCATGTTGGTGAATGGGTATCCGATTCCGACTGTGAACATCACTCCGAGAGAAGCTATCACTCCGACTCCAAACATACTCAAGATGAAGGTGTTGCCGATCTAGCACTTGTGTCAACCAGCTTGTATGACATATTTGATTCACCAAATGAAGGAATTGGAAGATGCTTCATGGCTAAAGGCCCCAAGGTAACTCATCCCGGGTATGTTGATTTCAATAGTGATGAAGATGACTTGTTAGGTGATGATGATTTACTTATTGAAAACTCTAGTGATGAATACTATGATGAAACGTCAATTAATCATGCTAAACAAGATAAAACGAATGATAGTGATAAGGAGAAGATTGAGCTTTTAACTAAAGAACTAAACACTCTTAAGTTAGCTCATGAAACTATCTTAGGGGATCATCGAGAACTTTTGAGGACTCATGAGAAGTTATGCTTTGAAAAGCTCAATCTTGAGCAAGAGCATGAGTTCTTAAAGACAATCAATGATGATCTTCGCAAGAAAAGTTCTTCTTACATTGCCAAGCGTTTACTCTTATCTACTTACATGCCTCAAGTCAAGTCTAGTAACAAGAACAAGAAGGATTCTTCCTCTAATAGTAGTAACAATAATAATGCTAAATCCAATATTGTTGCTTCTAGTAGTTATCTTGATTCCACTAATGATTCTCTTAGCCAAGTTACACTTGAGCAAGAAAATAGCTTATTGAAGGGAATTATAGAGAAAGGTGTTTACAAAAGCCTTGCCGGGAGTAAGAAATTTGAGGAAATTGTACGCAAGCAAGGAAGGCACCGGAAGAATCAAGGTGTTGGTTTTGAACGGAAGTTCAATGCCAATGGAGTTGAGTGGGAAGAAGATCAATACCCTAAGACGAAGTTTATTCCTCAACAAGAGAAGTATGATCCTACTTCCTTCAAGGGAACACAAGCACAAGATGATCTTCCACCACAAGACCACAAGAACAAAGGCAAGGACAAGCTTCAAGAGGAGATTTATGCATTTGAAGAAGCACCTAAGGCCTTGGTCAAGTGGGTTCCCAAGACTACGTCAAGTTCTACTTCATCAAGTACAACTACAACTCTAAGGATTCCCATCAAGATGATGTGGATCCCTAAGAAGAAGAACTAGAGAGTTCTTGAGGGTGACTCCGCCAACATTCTTCACTCATATCATTATGGCAAGGACAAGTGCAATCAACTTCCATATCTTGCACTAGTTCAAGGAGTCACAAACCCTCATGTTGGTAAGGCAAGGGACAAGGTAACCTAATGCTTTCATGGACATCATCTTGTGTGTGCATCACTCTATGTCTATGGATATTCTTGTTTGTTCCTTGTGGGACTAACCCATGTAGGTATTGAAAGTGCAACTCACTCCAAAGGATTGATCCAAATGATCTACATCAAAACTAAGCATCCACATCTTCAACACCTACATGAAGTCATCATCGACAAAAACCAAGGTTAGTTCGTCCCTCTAAGGGGGGATCTCACATCTAGGGGGAGCTTAACTCTAAGAATTGAGTCTAAGAAACTCTAATGATGTGAACACATCAATGCATTATGTAAAAGTGGTAACCCCACTTGAGCTTAAACGATGAGTATGACCTATGATCAAATGTTCTCATTTGACTCCTAAGTCAATATACTCATATATAGATGACCTAGTCATCGCCAATTGTTTGATAGATGGTAGAATTGGTTGTGCATGCTTTGCCACATATTTCATTTGCCATCTTATTGTGTGAGCATGTTGGTTGCATATTTAACTCATTCAAGGACATCCACATGTTGCTTTGATTGATTGGTTTCTTTTTCTTTTGCCAAGTGGATGGACAAGAATGCCTAAGAACCTTCTCTAGCTATCTATGCTTTTCTTGTCTCAAATTCTATTCATGCTACATCACAAAATTTGATCAAGTCAGATTCGAAGCACTCTATGTGAGGAGCACTCGGAGTCCCCGATTCGTCATAGACTTAAACTTCCAAAACTTCTTTGTGTGTTTCGGTCTGACTGATTCTTCCATTTCGGTCATACTGAGATCACTAAGTCGATCTAGGTTTTCAATCTCAGTGCAACCGATTCAAGCTTTTTGGTCTCACCGAATTGCTGTAACTGTCAACAGTTATGCATCTCGGTGCCACCGAGTTGTTCAACTCGGTCACACCGACATTGTCGGGCTATATATGCACACGGGCAAAATTTTGGAAAACTTTCTCCAAACCTCTCGCCCGCGCATAGCTCGCTCTGCTTTCTAGGTCTCCGGATTGTCGACTTCATCGCCAGCCGCCTCCTGTCGCTGGTCTCCACCGCCGTCAATAGAATTCATCCCCGCCGTTGCCGCCGTAGCGAGTTCATCGCTGAATTATGGTATGAACTCGATCACAGTGCTATCCTCGTCTGATTCTCAGCACATTGTGTACATTATGATTCTTGCCATGAATGAAACGCATCTATCCATTCAAAACAATCCATAGAATAGATGAGATTTGAAAATTTAGGGTTAGGTTTCCGCCGAAACCATCTCGGACCCACCGAGTTGAAAAACTCAGTCCCATCGATTCGGCTAACGCCATTGCACTAGTAACTCGCGGTCTAACTGAGAATTGCTAATCGGTGTGACCGATTTTAGTACTCAGTGAAACCCTAGCAGTCTCGGTGCCACCGAACTGTGACTCGGTCTGACCGAGATCACTAGTTTAGGTTCCAAAACTGCTTCGGTATCACCGAGTTTGAAAATAAGATGATCCGAAATGCTTTCTGTGGAAGACTAAAACTAAGTTTTTGAATCATTCTTTTGCAAAAATCTCTGCATTTTGTGATGCTCAACCATTCTATCTCATCCGTAACTATTCACAGGGTCAGCAGTCAAAGTTCTCAACATGTCAGACCAAAGTGATAGCCAGAACAGGGAAGAAGAGCAGTTTCACATGAGTGAGGGCACTAGTCCCTCCAGTTCCTCAGATGAAGGCATCAGAAGTACTGCTAGCAATTTGCCCAAAGCAGCCACAAGAGCAAGAAGGAAGAGAACCTCAGACTCAGAGGATGAGGACTATGTGGCAGCTGAAGATGAGGCTACTTCCAAGAAAGTAGTGCTCAAAAAGGAGTATGGCTCAGCTAAGACCACAAAGCCTGGACTGAATAGGAAGGTCCTTGCCAAGAGGACACCTATGCTGAAGGTCAGAGGATCAACACAAGAACCAGAGAAACCTGATCCCAAGGAGCCAGCTGCAGAAGGAAAGAAGAGAAAGGAAAGGGTCAGAAAGACCATGGCCAGAGTTGTTGGACAACCTTCCATGATGGAAGAAGAGGAGGAAGAAGAGGTTGCTGCACCAGCACCCAAGGCACAAAAGCTAAAGGGTGATGCCATAAGGTCAGGGGCTGCATCATCAAAGCCCAAAGAAGCACCCAAAGCTGCCTCCAAGGCCAAACCCACACCTAAGAGGAATACCAGGAGTATACCAGCTGCTGAGAAGAACAAGGCCCTAGTGCCTGAAGTTGCCGCTGAGGAAGATGAAGAAGGACAAGTCCTAAGGAAGCTCAAACCCAAGATTCAAGACCACAATGATGCTCATCCAGTGGCTGAAAATATGAAGCTGAGGAAGGATGTAGGGCTCAGGCAGTGGAGATTGTCTGATCCATACGCAATCAGGAGAAGAATTTTTGTACATTACAGGTTCCGCACTAAGGAACAACATGACTTCTATGAGACTATGTTGTTGGATAAGAAACCCATAGTCTGTGACACGAGGTGGGTAGACTAGAAATTCATAAAGGAAAATGAGGATCACTACCCAGGAGTATATGACAGCTTTAAGGCTTGTGGAGTTGATGAGTTTACTGGACAGAAGTTCACAAACTGGAATGATGAGCTAGTTATGCAATTCTACTGCACAGCTCATTTTTATCCTGATGGCATAATTGTCTTGATGACTGAAGGTACAAGGTACCAATCAACTATTGAGGAATGTGCCAATCTGATTAATGCCCCAGAGGAGAAGGAAGATGACTTGGATGTCTACTCTAAGAAGAAGGATCACAATTCCATGTCCCATATGTACAAGGAGATCCCAGACAAGGCCCTTGAAACTTTCAAGTTTGGGTTTGTCCACTTTATTCTGTCAGGGCTGCCAACAATCAACTGGATTCTTAGGCACACTCTCTTGCCCAAGTCAGGTGACCACAACATGATCAGAGGGCATGCAATTAATATGCTTCACATTTTTGATGTGCCACAGAGATTCAAGGTCATGAGCCTCATAGTTGAGACTATCAAGAGGACAGCAACAGACCAAAAGAGAAGTTGTGGGTATGCCCCACAAATCCAGGAGCTGATCAACTCAAAGATGGGCATAGGAAAATATCTGTTGGATAAGGAACACTTTGTTCTCTATCCAGACTTTGAGGACAATCAAGTTGTGATGAATGAGAATGAACCATCATCAGTGCAAGCTCAAGAGAAGAAGGAGAAAGCAAAAAAGGAGATGCCAAGATGCAAACTCTAGAGGAGGCATCTGAATACTTTTTGAAGAGCAAGAAGGACCAACTTGGTTACTTAATAGCATCAGCTCTGAGGATTGAGAAGGGGTTGGCCACCCTAACTCAAAACCAGGAGAGCCTGGAAAGAATCATGGAACAAAAATTCTATGATTTAGATGTGAAAGTAACTGAGATTCAGTCAATTGTGGAGCAACTCCAGGATGACATTCAGGAGAGGAAGGGCAGGACAACTACTGATGCTTTTGCGAGAGTGCCTCGAGCTCAGAGATCAGTTGCAGAGCCTGTGACAAACACCAGAGCCACTTCATCTGCACCAGCTACAGCTCCAGTGCAACCAGCTCCAGCACCAACTCCTTCAGCTCCATTCACATCAACTGAAGTCTTCATCCAAGGAGCCATCTCTACACCACCAACTGAAGACCAAGCCTGAGAGACGATATAGTACTATGCATTTTCTAGGAACTTTTTGGTAACTTGTTGCCAAAGGGGGAGAAAAATGTATAGATCATAGGCTTCGAGAGAGAGAGTTTGCTTTTGTTCTCTCTTATCTTCTTGGTTGAACTTAATTTGCTTTTGCTTGCTTGAAATACTATGCTATTATCTGTGAGACATTGATGATCATGTGTTTGATCATAAGATACACTTATGCTTGTTAGATGACATTATCCCACTTATCTTTATATGGTAATTCACTTTGCTTGGTGATGAGTGCATGTATTCAATCTTTATTATTTCGAGCGCTCCACCAAGATGTATGTGACATGGAAGAGTAACCCATGAGCCTAATTCCTTATGCATTTGAAGTCCAAATCAAATCTTAAACTATGCACAAATTTAGGGGGAGCTCTTGCTTATCACATACTTCTCAAAGCAATGATGTTTTTCAATCCTATTATCATTTGTCGAAGCTTTGATCTATATGTTGTCATAAATTACCAAAAAGGGGGAGATTGAAAGTGCAACTATCCCTAGGTGGTTTTGATAATTCATATCAACATATAGCTCATTGAGATAATACTATTCCAAGAAAAATATTTCAGGAAAACTCAATGAATGGCATGGCATGGATGATGAAAGTGGATCCCTCAAAATATTAAGGACAAAAGGATTGGTTCAAGCTCAAAAGCTCAAGACTCTACATTTTATATTTTAGTGATCCAAGATCACATTGAGTCTATAGGAAAAGCCAATACTATCAAGGAGGGATGAGGTGTTGCTTAATGAGCTTCTTGCTTCAAGTGCTTAGTGATATGCTCCAAAAACCCTCAACTACTTTCTCATATCCACATATGACCTAAACCTAAAGTCAAAATCAGTCCCACCGATTCTTTCTATCCGGCGCCACCGAGTTCAAATGTCATAGCCACTGCCACAAACCCTAGGCAAATCGGTCTCACCGTTAGGGATCTCGGTCTCACCGAGATGGGATTGTAATCTCTCTGTTTCCCTTCGTAACGTTTTGGTCTAACCGAAGTGAGCGATCAGTCCCACCGAGATTGCAATGTAAACTCTCTGTTTCCCTTTCGTAACATTTCGGTCTCACCGAAAAGAGCGAATCAGTCCCACCGAGTTTACCTGACCAACTCTTTGGTTAGCTAATTACCAAAATCGGTCTCACTGAGTTTGTGTAATCGGTCTCATCGAGATTACATTATGCCCTAACCCTAACCATACGGTCCCACCGAGTTGCATGTCGGTCCCACCGAAATCACTAACGGTCACAAGGTTTACTGAATCGGTCCTACCGAGTTTGTTGATTCGGTCCCACCGAGATTGGTAAAATTGTGTGTAACGGTTAGATTTTGTGTGGAGGCTATATATACCCCTCCACCTTCTCTTCATTCATGGAGAGAGCCATCAGAACAAACCTAGACTTCCAACTTACCATTTCTGAGAGAGAACTACCTACTCATGTGTTGAGGCTAAGATATTCCATTCCTACCATATGAATCTTGATCTCTAGCCTTCCCCAAGTTGCTTTCCACTCAAATCTTCTTTCCACCAGATCCAAATCCTATGAGAGAGAGTTGAGTGTTGGGGAGACTATCACTTGAAGCACAAGAGCAAGGAGTTCATCATCAAAGCACCATTTGTTACTTCTTGGAGAGTGGTGTCTCCTAGATTGGCTAGGTGTCACTTGGGAGCCTCCGACAAGATTGTGGAGTTGAACCAAGGAGTTTGTAAGGGCAAGGAGATCGACTACTTCGTGAAGATCTACCGCTAGTGAGGCAAGTCCTTCGTCGGCGACGGCCATGGTGGGATAGACAAGGTTGCTTCTTCGTGGACCCTTCTTGGGTGGAGCCCTCCGTGGACTCGTGCAACCGTTACCCTTCATGGGTTGAAGTCTCCATCAACGTGGATGTACGATAGCACCACCTATCGGAACCACAGCTCAAAAATCACCGTGTCTCCAAATTGCGTTTGAAATCTCCAAACCCTTCCCTTTATATTCTTGCAAGTTGCATGCTTTATTTTCCGCTGCTCATATACTCTTTGCATGCTTGCTTGAATTGTGTGAAGATGGCTTGAGTTGTGAAAAGATAGCTAAAATCTGCCAAAGACTAAAATTGGGAAAAGGCATAGTTTTTAATTGGTCAAGTAGTCTAATCACCCCCGCTCTAGACATACTTCAAGGTCCTACAGTAGCGAAGGAATCGATCGCTCGGGTTCAGTAACGCGTAGACTGCAGTGCAATCGCTCGGGTTCAGTTAGAGCCCAACGCCTCACTTGGGTTCAGTTAGAGCCAACGCCTCACACACACGTGCGTATGTGTACAAGAGAAATGCGCATCGCTCGGCCCCTGACCACCCATCGTAACCGGGAACTCCCCGAAATTTTCCTCGCCCTCGCTTCTACCACGGTTTTTTCCGTCATGGACGGCCCAAAGAATGTCATGCAGCTGCGTCTCCGGCCCGCCCAGGATGAAAAGCCCATTTTCTGTCATGATTTTTTGTCATAGAAGTAGGAGCCCACAACATCTATGATGATACCGGGTTTTTTCACAATTATCGTCATAGAAGTGTCCTATGTATGACATAATTTTTTTTTCGTTCGGCCCAAAATGTCACGGATGTGTCTTTTTTTAGTGAAAATCTTAAATCCAGACGACCGGATCCATCATTCCATCATATTGTTCGATGTTTACGGGTTTGAACCCTTCCGAAAATTGGTGCTGCATGACCTCATCAGTGTGAAGCATAGAGGGTGTGTAGCCCCTCTATATCACACAATATCATGACGGAGATTGGCTGACATCTGAGTTCGGTTCTGATCTCGAGTGTAGTAATGGTCGTCACGCCGGGCTTCATAGCCATTGTCTCACACTGGGGCGCGTCCCCTTGATCCATAGATTGATCTGGTCAGACCGGCTTTATTGGCTAGGTCATGCTGCAAGTCATATGTGTATCCTGCGACTGTTGTCTCCCTGCCTCTTCAGCGAGGGGTGTGGGTTGGCATTCCGCTTGATATGCCGCTTTGTCTCGTCAACGTGGTGGTCGGTCTGGTTGATCTGCCTGATTGTATTTCGATAGTATTGGCTCAAGGGCTTCGTCGTCGAATTGCGGCAGCAGCTTTCGCTTAGGGTAACTTTTGATAGGTCACTCATGGCTGTATTCCTCAGCGGCCAGGACCTTAGTCCACCTTCCATTGAGTGTATCCTATTCAGCTTTGAGCTGCTGCTATTTCTTTTTCGGGCTCCGGGCTATAGAAATGAGCTGTCGCTTGAAGTCTTCTTGTTCGAGGGGTTCCTCTGGGACTATAAAATCTTTGTCGCCGAGGTTGACCTCCTCTTCGGATTTTGGCATATAGTTGCTGTCCTCCGAATCTTCGTGATCAGCGTGTTCAAGACTATGTTCGCCCTCTTCCCTCTCGTCTTGTTCGGATGTGGGCTCGACGGGGTATCCGAGACCTTCAGCATCATCCGGAGTCTCATTGTCTCAGGTGCCGGTATTACTTTCCTTTGCCCGACACGATCGTGAGCGGCGCTGCTTACGTCGGTGATTTGGTGGTTTATCGACGGGCTTGTCCTCATCAGGGTTCTGATTATCCTCATCGTCCTTTTTATTAGGAGTGTCCACTATTGGTGTCAAAACCGGCGGATCTCGGGTAAGGGGTCCCGAACTATGCGTCTAAGGCTGATGGTAATAGGAGACTGGGGACATGATGTTTACCTAGGTTCGGGCCCTCTTGATGGAGGTAATACCCTATTTCCTGCTTGATTGATCTTGATGATATGAATATTACAAGAGTTGATCTACCACGAGATCAGAGAGGCTAAACCCTAGAAGCTAGCTTATGGTATGATTGATGATGATGATCGTGAGTCCTACGGACTAAACCCTCCGGTTTATATAGACATCGGAGGGGGCTAGGGTTACACAGAGTCGGTTCATAGAGAAGGAGATCTACATTCGAATCGCCAAGCTTGCCTTCCACGCCAAGGAGAGTCCCATCTGGACACGGGACGAAGTCTTCTATCTTGTATCTTCATAGTCCAACAGTCCGACCAAAGCATATAGTCCGGCTGTCCGGATACCCCCTCATCCAGGACTCCCTCAGTAGCCACTGAACGAGGCTTCAATGACGATGAGTCTGGCGCATAGATTGTCTTCGGCATTGCGAGGCGAGTTCCATCTCCGAATACTCCAAGATAAATTCCAAACACAAGGACCGTGTCCGGCTCTGCAAGACAATGTTCCATATACCACCGTAGGGAGAATAATAATAATCCACGAATCTAATCTGCTGACAATTCTTCGAAAAGTGACATCACGCCACGGTCCAGTTTTTACTCGAACCGTTCTTACAACTTGCTACCGCACACACCACGAGGCGGTTTCTTTGGCACGTCCTGTCAGAGCAGAGATCGTGTTCCCCCTTATTACGGGATTCTCATTAGTACGGGTATGGGTAATCCAACTGTGCCTGTTGGCATGACCCCGTGATTTTAGGCAAGTCCCGAACGACCACGTTCGGGGACACTTGATATTCTTCCCCCTTTATAAAGGGGGCCGAGGCCTATCCCTCTATCTCCACGCTCGCACATCTCGCGCCCTGAGTTCCAACACTCAAAGCCCGAGCTTAAGCACTCCGGATCTCCGATCATGTCCGGATCTGACCATCAAGGCCGATGGATGGCCTCGTCTGTCACAGAGGAGGATATTGCGAAGCTCAGGGAGGCTGGGTATTTGATCGCCGATGTCAAGCACAGGCTTCCTGCTCCCGAACAGGTTATCCCCACTCCCGAGACCAACGAGAGTGTCGTATTTGTCTCCCACTTCCTCCGGGGCTTAGGTGTCACTCTTGATCCCTTTGTGAGGGGGCTCATGCACTACTATGGGCTAGATTTCCACGATCTAGCTCCGGATTCCATCCTCCACATCTCGTCATTTATCGTTGTGTGTGAAGCCTACCTTCACATTGCCCCCCACTTCGGCTTATGGCTCAAGACTTTCGATGTGAAGCCGAAGATAATTGAGGAGCGACGCACAGAGTGCGGAGGTGTCGTAATAAGATGGAACGCTGATGCCCCGTGGCCGAAGGCTCCTTCCCGTAGATATCTGATTTATGGCAACGAAGGTGGTTTTATGTCACAGCTCCCCGAGGCTCAAAGTGGGTGGCCGCGCCTGCCTTCCACTCAGGCCCTCCACCACAAATGGCATCGTGGGCCAATGTGGGACTAAACTGGGGGCCTGCGGATGATGTACCAATGCTTCAAAGCCGCATTCGGGAGCTCCTCGAGAGGAACATTAGTCTCGTCAAAATAATCCAAGTAATGCTAGTCCGGCGGATCCTGCCGTGCAAACGTCGGCCTCTTCGGATGTGGGAATTCAATCCAGAAGGTCCGCGGACCATTCATCACTTCTTCGGTATGACACCCGAAGGGATGTACAAGTTGTTCTTCAGACCATGAATAAATTGTCCAGACACCACCGAGGACGCGAGCTTGAGCTGCAATCGCCTTGATACTCAAGTAAGTAATCCCATAACCGAACACCTCGCTTATATTTGTCATAGCATTGTTCTAAACACTGTCCGCAACCAGGATTGGCTTAGAATGGCAGAGAGGATCAGGTGTCTGGCCCCTCTTCCCGAAGGTTCGCCTGGCCTGGCAATGGCCAGGATTCTCAAACGGACCCTTAGTCGGGTGCCACCAGAGAAAGCTGAAGGGGAGAGCGGGGAGGCCAAGAGTAGGCCTTACTCACTGTGCATCCAAACTGGAGGAATCAGCGCCTCCACAGAGTATCGCCACTGCGCGTAGCCTGAAAAAAGCAGAAGCGGAAGCTCAAAACAGCGGAAGATGCACTCAGAATTAGATGGGGCAAAGTACTCAATACAGCAGACAAATACGGCGACAGTCGCCACACAAACAGCTGTCCGAAGCGAAAATTACTCCCGGAATTTGACGAGGAGGCCTTAGAGCCCCCGCAATCAAAAAATAAGGAAGACACCTGGTCGGATAAACAACCCCATGGCCAACATAGAGTGGCAAAGGGCGCCGCACTCAAGCCGGCACGCGATCCGCAGAAAGATTCGCATCAAAAAGACGGCCCAGCCAGATCTATCTATGGGCTAAGAAAGCAAGCTCTAGTAAGCAATGCAACACAACAAGTATCCGAACATCACGGCATACCCAAATATAGAGGGGCCGCACACCCCCTATGTTTCACCAATGAGGTGCTGGACCATGAATTTCCAGCGGGATTCAAGCCCGTAAACATAGAGGCATACGACGGAACAACAGACCCTGGAGTCTGGATTGAGGATTATATCCTCCACATACACATGGCTAGAGGAGATGACCTCCACGCCATAAAATACTTACCCCTCAAGCTCAAAGGGCCAGCCCGGCATTGGCTTAAAAGCCTTCCCGAAAACACCATTGGAAGTTGGGAAGAGCTCGAGGATGCTTTCGGGCAAATTTTCAAGGGACCTATGTCCGACCTCGGGATGCAGATGATCTAAGTCATATAACTCAACAACACGGAGAGTCAGCCCGGAAACTCTAGAACAGATTTCTTACTAAAAAGAACCAGATAGTCGATTGTCCGGACGCTGAAGCCTTAGCAGCTTTGAAACACAGCGTTCGAGACGAATGGCTCGCTAGACACCTCGGCCAAGAAAAGCCAAGAACAATGGCCGCATTAACAAGCCTCATGACCCGCTTTTGCGTAGGAGAGGATAGCTGGTTGGCAAGAAGCCACACCAGCAACCCAAGTACATCCGAAGTTAGAGATGGAAACGGGAAACCGCGACGTAGCAAGGACCAACACCGGACCAAGGGAAACAACCCGAAGTGCATGACAGTCAACGCCGGATTCAAAAGCTCGGCAGAATCAGAAAAAGCTGCCCCTCAAGGATAACAGGGACGAGCTATCTAACCTAAACAAAATCTTGGACAAAATATGCCAAATCCACAGTACTGCTGGGAAGCCTGCAAACCATACCCACGGAGATTGTTGGGTCTTCAAGCAATCCAGCAAACTCAATGCCGAACACAAGGGGCTCACCATACCAAGCGAGGACGATGACGAACCCCACAAGCAGAGCACCGGATGACAAATGAAGTTCCCACAAGAAGTCAAAACAGTAAACTCACTTCACGTGAAAAAAGGGAAAAACAGAGTGGAGCCTATAGAGATACGCGCCATACAGCCTGTCCCACAGGAGTCCCGCCACTGGTTGTTACAACCAATCACCTTCGACCATCAGGATTACTCTAGAAGTATCCGGAATGCAGGCTGGACTGCCTTGGTATTAGATTCGATAATTGACGGACTCCACTTTACACAAGTCCTAATGGACGGCGGCAGTGAACTAAACCTGCTATATCAGGACACAATCCGCAAAATGGGGATAAACCCAACAAAAATTCGCCATGGCAACATTTCCTTTCAAGGGGTAACGCCAGGCCCAGATACCCGTTGTACGGGTTCTCTCCTGTTGGAAGTTATGTTCGGCTCCCCCGACAACTTCCGACGCGAAAAGCTAACTTTCCACATCGTCCCATTCACAAGTAGCTATCAAGCACTACTGGGACGCGAAGCTTTCGCCCGCTTTAACGCAATACCGCATTATGCATCCCTTACGCTTAAAATGCCCGGTCCGTGAGGCATCATCTCATTAAAGGGAGATATCGAGTGTTCCTCGAGCGCGGAAATCTGTGCGGCTGCCTTGACAGCCACACACTAAACCAGCTTCACTAATCAAAGCACCTAAACAGGTCGTTCAGGCCCCGGACATGGCTAGACGAGTCCGGCATAAACATGCAAGGGCTTACTAGCCGCATACCCTCGTACAAGGGGCTCCGCAGATGTACAACAAGAGACAATAAAGCTCAATTCTACCCATTTTCTGAATTATACTTTGTTTATTTAGTATAATATAGATTTTTGCACGATCTTTTTCAACTAAGTTCCTCTCTTTTATAGATGAACACCGTGCTACACGGCACAACGGAGACACAGGCGCA
This sequence comes from Triticum dicoccoides, assembly GCF_002162155.2. Taxonomy (NCBI): domain Eukaryota; kingdom Viridiplantae; phylum Streptophyta; class Magnoliopsida; order Poales; family Poaceae; genus Triticum; species Triticum dicoccoides. The sequence goes on along the minus strand of NC_041393.1, from coordinate 678,144,616 downwards.
GACGTGCAGTAGGGACCCGTTTCAAGGATTCTTTTCAGATTAAGACCCTGCGTAAACCTTTTTCACTGTCTCTTGTTGATACACATCCCCCGAATTCTTGTCATAACCGAGGAGGAGGCTGGCGTCTTGGCATGTGGCCACGTCAGAATTTTGCGCGTACCTGGACACCAGGGGCATCTTACCAAGGGCTTTGTTCAGCCCGTTTTAATAAACACCGAATACCTTAGGGAGTGTTCGGCGTCGCGAGTTTGGCCTTATATGCATCAGCTCCGAATCATGTCTTTGGTCAAATGTTGGGTTTGCCCGGCTCCTGTGTTTTGCTGCCTTACGTTCCGCTCTATTGGCTAAGGCGGCACCAAGAGAACTACTGCGATTGTGCCCCGGTTCGGCCAGGCGAGCACCTCAGTAGAGAAAGCCAAAAACTGACTGTCATGATATAGCGTGAGACTGGTCAACCACTCGATGACCCGCAGAATCTTTCGGATTCCTCCACATTAACGAAGGGCCGTTTCCCGGCCAGGCACACAGGCGCCCCAAATTCGGGTGAGCGCGGTGCCCCTAGGGGCTATATAGTAGCCCCACTGTCAAACTCCTATGGCTAAGTGAAAGTGATAAAGCATTATAGTCTGGTTGCCTAGTTCGCTGCGCTACCAGCTCCTTAATAGGACCAAGACATTGGATCAAGTGTGAAAATGTGCCTTCTGCAAACACCCCCGCATTATATGCGTGGGGGCTGAAGCCGAAGACTGCCATCTTTTACGTTATATACACATAGACATTAACGGCCGCACAGGAGGTATTCTAATTCTTGAAGGCACAAGTATAAAAAGCTTTTATATTCCATCGAAACATTGTTTTTACAAATAATACATGTTATTCGAACATAACATCCTTCGAGCATTGCGTATCTATTAAATGAGCGCCCTACAGAACTTCCTAAAAATAGTGCTTGGCAGGTACTCGGCTCTCGTCCGAATCTTGGGATGCAACAACAATGGGCTTCGTCTCCGCCCAGTATGTCTTGACACGGGCAAGAACCATCTGCGCACCCTCTATGCACGTTGACCTCTTCATTGCATCAATATGCGGCACCGCACCAAGGAACTGCTGCACCAAGCTAAACTAACTCTTGGGCTCGGGCCTTTTCGGCCACAAATGACTCACGACATACTTCATGGCGAGTCTGGATAACCTATTCAGCCCCGCCCATGCTGCCAAACGACCGGTTAATGGAAGCGGGCGCTCTGAATTATAGAACTGCGACCAAAAAAGCTTGTCCACTTCATGGTCCTTTTGATTGCGGAAGTGTTCGGCCGCGTTCGCGGCACTCGCCGCCAAGTCCAAATAAGTGTTCGCCGCACTCCACTGCCGGTCCAATGGAGCATAATTAGGATCCCCGAACTTCACTGCAGCGTAAAGGGCTTTCCAGCCGTGATATCTCCGGCCTGACGTAGCTCCTCCTTCATAGCTCTCATCGCAGAGCGAGTATCCTTGGCCTCGGTAGTGACCTTCTCTAGGTCCTTCTGTGCCACCCGCTCTTGTTTTTCAAGAAGCTTGCAGCAGTCGGCAGCATTCTTCAACTTTACACCCATCTCAGCCATTTCCTTCTTGCTTTGGCAGTGAGCAGCCTGTTCGGCTTTCAGCTCTTGAGCCTCCTTTAAGGTAGCCACATTGCTTTTCCTGGCCTGCTCCTTGGCTCGGGCAAGGTCCGCCCGAAGGTTTTCCATGGCAGTGGCACCATCTGCATCAAGCACACATGTTGTAAGGTACGGGCATCAAGCTCCTCTTACCAGGTGTCTTCGGAGAAATTACATACCTTGTGTCTGGTCCAGCCGCTTGTTGATAAGCGCGATGTCGGCATCTGCCACGTCAAGTTGCCGCTTTAGCTCGGCAAATTCATCAGTCCTGCTAGCCACCGGACACTTCGCCACCTACATAGGAAAGGCAACATATTATACCTGGGATTGTGATCCTCGGCGCGTCGTCATTTTTGACAATGCACAGAGTCTCAGGGACTACTATCTATACAGGGCGCATCTTATATATGTGGATCTGTCAAAAGGTACATCATTTCGCGTACCTCAAAGCCTGCCAGTAAACTCCTGACAGCCTCGTACAACCCACTCTCCAAGGATGAAATCCTTCCAATCACCGTATCCATCAACGCACGGTGTTCTTCTGAGATAGACGCTCGCCCGAGCAGATCCTTCAGCTCCTCCGACCGTGCACCGGACGGTGCCGGAATCATCCGATGGCCTTTTTCGAAGGCCGGACACGGAGGGCCTTGGGGGGCCATATGACTGCCTTCCGGCCCTGCTGGATTCGTAGAAACCCTCCGTGACGACACCTTAGGGTCGCCCGCCTCGCAAGGCGGTAAAGCAGGGGGAGGCGTTCCGCTCTCCATCATCTCCGGACGAAGATCCCCTGAAGATGAGCTCTGCTGAGAAGGGCTGAGATCCGAACTGCAAGGTAAAACTTCGGTTATCTTCCTCAGAAATAGAGCAGGGATGTCTTTCATTTTAAAACCCCTCTCTTTGCTTTCGCTATCCACTCCTATTTAAGGGTTAGCTCTTTTAAGGGCAATTTTATGATTAATATACGGATAACGTGTCCGGGTACAGGGCTACTTACTTGAGTATCTGGGCGATTGCAGCTCAGACCTGCGTCCTCGGACGAGTCCGGACACATTGCTTGTGATCCGAAGAGCAATTTGTACATCTCCATGGGCGTCGCGCCCACAAAATGTTGGAGGGCTCATGGTCCTTCCGGATTAAACTCCCACAGGCGGAGGGGCGACATTTGCAGGGAAGGATGCGGCGAATCAACATAACCTGTGTCACTACGGCCAGATTGATATCTCTTTCTAGGAGATCTCGAACGCGACCCTGCAACAAGGGCACGTCCTTGGACGGCCCCTAGTTAAGCCCTTTATTGACTCATGATGCTAGCTGTGGTGGGGGACCCGAGCGGAAGGCAGGTGGCGCCACCCATTTGGTGCCCCTGGGAACTGTGATATAAAACCACTCTCGTTGCCATAAGCTGAACTCCTCTTGAAAAAGGCCCTCGGGCCATGGAGTGTTGGCATTCTTGCTTATAACAGCACCTCCGCACTCTGCGTGCTACCCCTCGATCATCTACGGCTCTACTTTGAAGGTCTTAAGCCACAATCCGAAGTGAGGAGTAATACGGAGGAAGGCCTCGCACACGACAATGAACGATGAGATATGGAGGATGGACTTCGGAGCTAAGTCGTGAAATTCCAGCCCGTAATAAAACATGAGCCCCCGCACGAACGGGTCTGTCGGGAAGCCTAGCCCCCAAAGGAAGTGAGACGCAAACACCACTCTCTCACCAGGCTTGGGAGTGGGAATAACCTGCCTTTGAGCAGGCAGCCTATGCGAGATTTCGCCGGTTAGATACTTGGCATCTCTTAGCTTTCGCATGTCTTCTTCCGTAACGGAGGAAGACATCCACCGGCCTTGAAGGGCAGAGCTAGACATCGTCAGAGGTCCGAAGCGCCTGAATCTGGAGCTTTGGGTGTTGGCACTCAAGGTCAGGGGCGGATTTGATTGAGATTGAAAGAAAGGAGTCGAGCCTTGGTCTCTATATAAAGAGGTTGAATACCAAGAGCCCTCCCCGTGACCGTTTGGGACTCGCCTTCGATTGGGGAGACATACCAACAGGCACGATTGGGTTACCCATGCCCGTATTGGTGAGAATCCTAGAATAAGGGGACACGATCTCTGCTTTGACAAGACGTGCCAAGGAAACCGCCTCGCTAAACATGCTAAGGTGGGATAGTAAAACGAATAAAGACTTGGACGTGGCATGATGTAACGCCGCGGGATATGTCAGCAGATTAGATTTGTGCAAATATTATTCTCCCTATGATGGTATGTGGAACTTGTTTTGCAGAGCCGGACACTATCCTTGTGTTCAAAATCTTTTATCAAGTATTCGGAGGAGGAACCCGCCTTGCAATGCCGAAGACAATCCGCGCACCGGACTCGTCGTCATTGAAGCCTAGTTCAGGGGCTACTGAGGGAGTCCTGGATTAGGGGGTGTCTGGATGACCGGACTATAACCTTTGGCCGGACTCCTGGACTATGAAGATACAAGATTGAAGACTTCGTCCCGTGTCTGTATGGGACTTTCCTTGGCATGGAAGGCAAGCCCGGCGATATGGATATGTAGATCTCCTCCCATTGTAACCAACTCTGTGTAACCCTAGCCCTCTCCGGTGTCTATATAAACCGGAGGGTTCTAGTCCATAGGATGAACAACAATCATACCATAGGCTAGCTTCTAGGGTTTAGCCTCTCTGATCTCGTGGTAGATATACTCTTGTACTATCCATATCATCAATATTAATCAAGCAGGAGTAGGGTTTTACCTCCGTCGAGAGGGCCCGAACCTGGGTAAAAACATCGTGTCCCTTGTCTCCTGTTACCATCCGCCAAGACGCACAGTTCGGGACCCCCTACCCGAGATCCGCCGGTTTTGACACCGACAGTGGGACTTGGCTTGGTTCGGCGTCTGCATCATCGTCCATAGCGTCGATGTCTTCGGGCGCGTAGTCCAGCATGTTGGTTAAGTCCCCGACAGTGGCTACTAAGTGGGTGCTGGGTGGGGCATAAAATTCCCTGCTCTCAGCCTCCAGGCCGAGCTGGGTACAGTTCGGAGATAAAGCCCTAGTAATGGCGAGAGCCTTCATCAATCCCAATGTTTCATCTAGGAGCAAAAGTTTGACCAGAAACTGTGGATCTGCAGGGCTGAGTTTGGCATGGGACACCTGATCGGACCCAATGAGCGCATACCTCGATAGTTCAGTGTGGTTGCCAGGGCCAAGTCTAAGATTGGATTTGGGTCTTTGGTCGGGAGTTCCAGAAGTGTAAGAGGTCCGGCTGGGCTCTCGCTCCCCTCTTCGGACAATGAGACCCGCTGTCGGTGTCAAAACCGGCGGATCTCGGGTAGGGGTCCCGAACTGTGCGTCTAGGTGGATGGTAACAGGAGACAAGGGACACGATGTTTTTACCCAGGTTCCGGCCCTCTCGGTGGAGGTAAAACCCTACTCCTGCTTGATTAATATTGATGGTATGGGTATTACAAGAGTTTATCTACCACGAGATCAGAGAGGCTAAAGCCTAGAAGATAGCCTATCGTATGATTGTTGTTTGTCCTACGGACTAAAAACTGTCCGGTTTATATAGACATCGGAGAGGGCTAGGGTTACACAGAGCTGGTTACAATGGGAGGAGATCTTCATATCGTATCGCCAAGCTTGCCTTCCACGCCAAGGAAAGTCCTTATCCGGACACGGGCCGGAGTCTTCAATCTTGTATCTTCATAGTCCGGGAGTCCGGCCAAAGGTCATAGTCCGGCCATCCGGACACCCCCTAATCCAGGACTCCTTCAGTAGCCCCTGAACCAGGCTTCAATGACGACGAGTCAGGTGCGCAAGTTGTCTTCGGCATTGCAAGGCGGGTTCCTCCTACGAATACTTCATAGAAGATGTTGAACACCAGGATAGTGTACGGCTCTGCAAAATAAGTTCCACATGCCACCATAGAGAGAATAACATTTGCACCAATTTAATTTGCTGACGTATTCCGTAGCATGACCTCATGCCACGGCCAGGCTTTTATTCATTTTACCGTTCCACCTCTGCGTGTTTAGCGAGACGGTTTCCTTGGCACGTCTTGTCAAAGCAGAGATCGTGTCCCCTTATTCCGGGCGTGGGTAACCCAACCGCGCCATTAACCGTGGCGCTTGGGAGATAAGCGAGTTTTATTAGGCCGGTGGGGGCTCGTAGTTTTGGCCGCCCATATAAGGGGATAAGAATCCGCCCTTTCCATTCACGCCTTCTTCCTCCTTTGCTTATTTGTCCCTGCGCGCTCGAGCTCCAACGCCCAAGCCCGCACTTCCCACCTCAACCTACTCCAATCATGTCTGGAGCGAGAGGTAGATGGATGGCCTCCTCCGTCACAGAGGGGCAAATCAAAAAGTTGAGGAAGGCCGGATACTTGTCCGACGACATCGCGCACCGGCTTCCAGATGAGGGACAACTCATCCCCACCCCCAGGCCCCATGAGAGGGTTGTTTTCCTTCCCCATTTCCTCCGTGGACTAGGTGTTCCTCTTCACCCGTTTGTCCGGGGGCTCATGTTCTACTACGGCCTGGACTTCCACGATCTGGCCCCGAACTTCATCCTCAACATCTCGGCGTTCATCGTCGTGTGCGAGGCCTTCCTCCGCATCCAGCCTCACTTTGGCCTATAGCTAAAGATCTTCAGCGTTAAGCCGAAGGTCGTGGGTGGCCGCCAAGCGGAGTGCGGAGGCGCCATGGTGGGCAAGATACGCAACGTTACATGGCTCGAGGGCGCCTTCGTAGAGACCATCAAAGGGTGGCAATCAGGGTGGTTCTACATCGACGAGCCGCGTGACCCTGAATGGGCAGCGGCCCCCGAATTCCAATCTGGCATTCCCACACGGCTCATGTCTTGGAAAGGGACGTGCCTGTCATGGGGTAACACGGCAGAAGTGACCAGACTTCAAACCTGCATCAAAGATCTGATCAGCAGGAAGGTTAAACTTGTCACCGTAGTCTAGGTCATGCTCTTCCGCCGGATTCTCCCGTGTCAACGACGGGCTTTCAACTTGTGGGAGTTCGACCCAGCCCAGCACCAGACTCTGTCTCGGCTCTTTGAAACAAAGCACGAGGATGCATGGAAGGTGCTATTCAAGAGCTCCGAGGTCTCCCCTCCCGTCACCGAGGATCGCAGATTCTGCGCCAAGCGCCAAGACAACGTGGTGAGCTAATTTTCCCATTACGGGGTATCTATTTTCCATAGATTTGATTTTATGCGGGATCTAAACCCCCATCCCTTTAACAGGAATGGTAGGAGTAGGCCGGACAGATCAACTGTTTGGCTATCTGTCCGGCTCCTTTGCCCGAAGACCCAGCGGACGCTCGTTTAACGAAGATGCTGGTTCCGGCACCTCACGTGGTGCCGGAGAAGAAGGCCAAGAAGAAGGCCACGGGGACTCGAAAGAGCTCCCGGCGCCTGGTGGTGTCGGATTCATCGCCCGACAACCCCGATGCACCCTTCGCCTCGGAAGACGAGGAGGAGGAAGAAGAAGAAGAAGCCTCTCCCCCTCCAACGGGGGGAGGAAAGAAAAGGAAGGCCGCCCCAACTGGGGGGCCGGAGGGTCCAAGAAGGGGAAGACCCTTCTGTCGGACTATGCCTCCGATGCCGAAGACGGCGGGGAGGAATGGCCATCCAGGGTCAAGCCCCTGGCAAAATCGTAAGTGTCCGGTTACCCGAATGACTCATGGCGCTCCTCTATTATTTGGTAATGTCTAACGCTGAATTCTAATCATGCAGTACGCCCAGAGCTCAGCTCGGCAATTCGTCGAGTGGCTCCCTGAATTCGTCGAATGTGAACAGTGCTTCACTTCCGATGGCCTCCTCCCCTCTCCCTGCGGATGATGCCGAGGTGGGGTCCCAAAGGGGACCGAACCAGGAGGAGGTGGTCCTGGAGGCGCCTCAAGGCGACCTCCCGGATTCCAGGCCCAAAGGGGGTAAAGCCCCGGAGGGGTCTAAGTCTGGCCCCGGGCCGGACACTGCTCTGGAACCACCAGCGGTTCCAGAGTCCGACAGACGGCTCCTTCATAAGAAGGGCGAGCCTACGCCACCGGCGACCACCATCCATCCGGAGGCGCCGGACAATTTGCTGGAGGTGCTTAACGGTGCCTCCATCGACGAGGAACACCGTACTGTTATGAGTGCGGTGATTCAAAAGGTTCAGTCCGCCAAGAGCGGGCTGATAGAAGCCTGTACAAGTCTATTGTAACACCCACGATGCGGCTATATCTCCCACGTGTCGAAGCACGACTTAGAGGCATAACCGCATAGTGGTTTTGTCGCAAGAAGGGTCATCTTCACACAATCCCATGTAATGAACAAGAATGGGATAAAGAGAGTTGGCTTACAATCGCCACTTCACACAATACATAAATTAAGATCATACATCATTCAAATACACTCATAGACCAGCTACGGTCAAGTTAAAATGAAAAGAAGACAACCTCAAATGCTAGATCCCCGATCGTCCCGACTGGGCACCTCTATTGATCATCTGGAAACGATACATAGTAACGACCAAGGGCCTCATCAAATTCCCACTTGAGCTTGGTTGCGCCATCTGCGCTGGTATCATCGACACCTGCATCTGTTTTGGTAGAATCTGTGAGTCACAGGGACTCAGCAATCTCACACCCGCGAGATCAAGACTATTTAAGCTCATAGTTAGGAAAAGGGGGTAATATGGTGGAGCTGTGGCAAGCACTAAGCATATATGGTGGCTAACATACGCAAGTGAGAGAGGGAAGAGAAGCAACGCGTCGGTCGAGAAGCTAGAAGTGATCAAGAAGTGATCCTGAAACTACTTACGTCAAGCATAACTGAAACCGTTTTCACTTCCCGGACTCCGCCGAGAAGAGACCATCACGGCTACACACACGGTTGATGCATTTTAATGAAGTCAAGTGTCAAGTTATCTACAACCGGACATTAACAAATTCCCATCTGCCTCATAACTGCGGGCACGGCTTTTGAAAGATTATATACCCTGCAGGGGTGTCCCAACTTAGCCCATCACAAGCTCTCACAGTCAACGAAGGATATACCTTCTCCCGGGAAGACCCGATCAGTCTCGGAATCCCGATTCGCAAAACATTTCGACAATGGTAAAACAAGACCAGCAAAGCCGCCCGAAGTGCGACAAATCGCGATAGGAGCTGCACATATCTCATTATCAGGGCACACCGGATAAGCGAAGCGTACATGAACCGACGAATCCAAGTTGCCAAGGAATGGTCCCGCACGGTGCTCTAGTTTGGACCAACACTCGGAGGAGCACTAGCCCGGGGGGGTAAATAAAGATGACCCTTGAGCTCACGAAAACCCAAGGGAAAAGGGCTTAGGTGGCAAATGGTAAAACCAAGTCTGGGCCTTGCTGGACGAGTTTTATTCAAAGCGAACTGTCAAGGGGGTCCCATAAATCACCCAACCGTGTATGGAACGCAAAATCAAGGAACATAACACCGGTATGAAGGAAACTAGGGCGGCAAGAGTGGAACAAGTCACCAGGCATAAGGCCGAGCCTTCCACCCTTTACCAAGTATATAAGGTGCATTAATTTAAACATGAGATATTGTGATATCCCAAAATATCCATGTTCCGACCAGGAACAAACTTCACCTTCACCTGCAACTAACAACGCTATAAGAGGGGCTGAGCAAAAGCGGTGACATAGCCAAGCAACAGTTGCTAGGACAGGGTGGTTAGAGGTTTGACATGGCAATAGGGAGGCATGATAAACAATGGCAGGTAGAGCTAACATAGCGATAGAGCGAGTACTAGCAAGCAAAGATAGAAGTGATATCAAAGGTAGGGTCATCTTGCCTGCAAGGTTCTCAAAGTTGTTGAAGGCTTGATCCTCGTTAGCGTACTCAAGAGGTTCCTCGTGCACGTACTCGTCTCCCGGCTCTACCCAAAGCAAGAACACAAGCAAAGGAACCACAATAAATCACGGTGCAATGCACAAGCAACATGATGCAATACATGTCATGATATGCGAGATGTGATATGCAATGCGTACGCATGCTTCGGAAGGAAAAATGATGAACAAGGCATCAACTTGGCAAACCAAGTATGCCGCTGGAAAGATGAGATGATTTCGGTTGAACTCGATATAAGGATCACCGGGAACGGATGCCCGGTTTCCAAATGGCAAGCAAAACAAGAATGGTACAAAGCTGCGATTAACAGCACGATGCTACTTAGCATGCAACAAGAAACTATGCTACAGCACCCCAACATAAAAACAAAGCATATGGCAGTGATCTACAGGAGATGCTTTACAAAAGAGGAATACTGAGCTACGGCTAAATCACATCATAACAGGTTCAAACAAGCATGGTGAAAGTGCAAAAAATATCAGGTTGGACATGGCATAAACAGCATCACGAAGCAATGTTCAGAGCAAGTTATCAACATGCTACAGGAACTTATAATAGCAAAACAAGACATGGCATGAATCTACTCAAAGCATAGATCAAAAGTCCCTTACTGACCATAAGCCAAAAAGGATCAGAAAATATGATGGCACCCATGTGAACATAGCAAGTTTCGTTAACAGATTCAGCAAGCAAAGCATGGCATTGACAGAATTACGAAGGCACCTTCGTGAGCTCGAAGCACTCACTACAGAGCACTTCATGATAAACTAAGCATACATCCATCAAGAAGACAAGGCATAGAAGCTATACATGGTAAGAACAACATCATAGCATACACGGATCAACTACAACAACCTTGGCAAAATTGAATAACATGTAAACAATCTGCCAGGAAACATTTTGAAGCAAAAGTAGAGCTCGAAAATGACATGCTAGGCTACTCCATAATTGAAACCAGGACCATTGGTGGATAGATCATAACCATATGGTCAAAACACCCTTACTGAAGTATCTCAAATTATGCATGGATCTCTCTGTAGCAACATGTTTACATGGCATCAAAATTACAGCAGAACAGGGACTAAAATCAACAATATCATGAAGCCTAGTTTGCATGCTTGTGCTAGTCACCACATTGATCACAAAAATGCATGGTAAGCACCTCTGTAAAGAAGACATAGCCTAGTTCAAAACACATTTATGGATCAAATCCATAGGATGCACACATCAATCATGACAAAAATGACAAAAGTGCATGTTCTGATAAGAATCTGAAACTAACATTATGAAGCCCTCTTCCAACAGCATTTCGGCCATCAACATGAGCTCAAATGAAAATGATGTAATGAGATGAAATGATGTACTCTTCGAGGCAAACAATTCGGTATGCTACACACCCAAAATGGAGCCACGGGTGCAAAGTTGTGGGGCAATGAAGATGCAACAAAATTTATGGCAGATTAAGGACTTCGACAAAATTTTCGGGGAGAAGAAAAGTCAACCGAGGCGGTGGATCTGGAGATCGCCGGAGAACGCGGGCTTCGCCGGAGAAAGGGTGCCGGAGCTCGGGGAAGCCGGAGGACGGGCGGAGGAGAGGCCGGGGCGGCCGGATCTGGTCGGATCCGGCGCCGGCGACGTCGGGCGAGGCGCGGGACGGCGGAGGCCGGCGGACGGCGCTGCGGGGCCGGCGGTGGCGCTGCGGGAGCAGGCGGCGGCGCCGGGAGACGTCGGGCGGCGGGGCGACGGCTGGACGAGGCGGCGGGCGCGGGAGGCAGTCGGCGGCGGGGCGCGGCCCGGGTCGGGCGTGGGAGGGCCCGTGGCGGGCTTTCGCGGGCCGGTGGCGGACGTGTCCGGCTCCGTCCGGACGTGTCCGGCGGCGCGGAGAGGAGCGGGGCTAGGGTTGGACTGCGAAAAATCCGGGGAGGAGCACTTATTTATAGGTAGAGGAAGCTAGGAGTGTCCAAATGAGGTGCGGTTTTCGCCCACACGATCGTGATCCGAGGACGGAGAGCATGGAAGTGACTTAGATGGGTTATTGGGATGTTTTGGAGGGGTGTTGGGCTGCAACACAAAAGAGGCCTTTGCGGATATGCGGATAACCGTTGGAGTATCAAACGAGCTCCAAATGACCCGAAACTTGACAGGTGGTCTACCGGTCTATACCAGGGCCACTTGGCAAGGCTCGGTCCATTCCGAGAATGTTTAACACCCGCACACGAAAAGATACAAGAGGGGTGCACCGGTGCATGTGGGAGTGTCGGATTGCGAAACGGACAATGGGGAAAATGCTCGGATGCATGAGACGAACACGTATGCAAATGAGATGCACATGATGACATGATATAATATGCATGACATGAGAAAAAAGCAAAACAAAAGACAAAACCCAACCACGGAGGAAATATCATAACACAAAGCTGAAAATGGCAAGAGTTGGAGATACAAAGATGGAAAGTTACATCCGGGGTGTTACATCTGTTAACAGGCTTTGAGGTATGTCCTCAATACATATAAAATGTTACCGCATAGACAGTAGCCCCTGATGCTCGGTTCGGCATTTGGAAAGAAAAGCCGAGCTGAGGATCTAAAAAGATATATGCAGGAGTCTAATAAAAATATGTCGATATGGGAATGCAGGCTGCGTTGCTGACCTCTGCTGCACTGACTACAGAGGTCAATGCATTGAAGGGAAGCCTCGAGCGGTCCGAGAACGAGCTCGGCCGTGCCAGGAAGCAGCTCGAGGACAAGGAGGGTATGTAATACCGCATGTAAATGTATATAGAAATACCTGGTTGCAAATAATGACAGGACCAACTTAAATGTTGCAGGGGCCACGGTCGAGGTTGCGACCCTGAAGGAGGCGGTCTCCAAGGCCGAAAATAGTGCGGCCCTGGAGCGCGCCAAGCGAGAGAAGCAGGAGGCGCGGGTGGCGGAGGTGCGGCAAGAGCTCCAGGCTCTCATGGAAAAACACGAGAGTTTGGAGCGTGACTCGAAGACTCGAGAGTCCGAGCTCGCCTTGGCTCTTGAGAGTGCCAAAAACGCTAAGGCCGAAGCCCAGAAGGCCCTCCAAGAGATTGAGGCGATGAAGAAAATAGCAGCGGGTAAGGCATTCTTTATGCAAAGCAAGAATATAAAAGTTAATTATCTGCTACTTACCCGAATTCGGAGCTCTCCAGGAGCGTTCGCCGATCTTCCCCGTAGTGTGTCTAATGCGGCCGCCTACTACCGAGCCGAAGAGGGGAGCTCGATGGAAAAAGTGTTCTGATCTCAGTATGCTAAGGCCGAACATCTGGTGCCCGTGAGCGACCAGCTGAAGCAGCTGGTCGAGCTCCACAAGGTGGCCGAACAGGCCATGAAGGGCCTCATAGCTCGGTTTTGGCCTGGAGAAGCCATGCCTGTGAGCTACTTCGGTCTGGTGCAGCGGCTGGTGGACGCGTGTCCGTGGATTGAGGTCGTCAAGCGTTCCGTCTGCATCGAAGGTGCCCATCGGGCCCTTGCCCGTGCTAAAGTGCACTGGGGCAAGCTGGACGCTGAGAAGCTTTTGACGGACGCGCCACCGCCGGGCAAGGAGTATCGCACGCCCGAGATGTATTATAAGGGTGTCCTGAAGGCTGCTCACTGTATAGCGGATGAATGCTCCAAAGATGTAATTTTTGAGTAGGCTCGCATCTGTTATCCTGTACGCTGAAAACTTTGTTCATATGCGTTAAGCAACGCTTGTTAATTTAAAATATTACCTTCTGTACGGCCATTTATCAAATCTGAGAGATGCAAGTCGTCGGCTTCGACCCCCATGCCACGAGTGCTGGGGTGTTCGGGATAAACCTGAGTGCTCTTGTTCCCATTCTTGGGTCCATCTAGGGAGGCGCTCAGCACAACGAACCAGGCCGTTGGACTTATAATGCTTTATCACTCTCACTTTGCCATAGAATTCTATAATTTTAAATTTCGGCGAAGCCCCTAGTATTCGGAAGACCTAGTTCGGGGCGCTATCCACGCCTAGGCCGGATAAGTCCGGTTCCTCGCTCTAAGCGGCATAAGTCTTTAAAGACTCGAAAAACCTCGTGAACAGCGACCGATCTCTCGCACTATCATGACAGTCAGCTTCAGCTTTCTCTACTGAGGTGTTAACCCAGCTCAACTGGGGCACAATCGCAGTAGTTCTCCCAGCGCTACCTTAGCCAACAATGCAGAACGTAAGGTACCAAAACATGGGAGCCGGGGAAACCCAACTATTGACCAAAGACATGATTCGGGGCCGATGCATATAGTGCTATAAGTTCGGGGTGCCGCACTCATGAGAGTGTTCGGTCTTCTCACACCATGTTATGGGGTGCTCAAGCCCCTGGTGTATTGGCCGTACCAAAGTGTATGGCTGCATAATGTCATGACTGTACATATATATAAAAAAGGAATACAGTAATAGATAGAAGCTATGTATTGTTTATTATTAAGGGGCTGCTATGTAAGCAGAACGATACAAATAGTGCGATAGGCAAGAGATGGGATTATTTGACATGTCCCCCTCCAGGGGCAAACTACGGGTTTTGTAAGTAAAAACAGGTATTTAACTCGTTATAGAGGCCACCTGGACATTCGACGCGGCTTGTCATCACACTGGCTGTTGCATCGTGTGTTCGGCGAGTGTATTGCCGGACAGGCCTTCTGAGTAGTTGGGTCCTGAAAGTATATATAAGAAAAAAAAGGAAAACGGCCGAATAGGGAGCCCCGAAGTGCGGTTGAGCCGCATTCTGGGCGTGCCGTAGTTGTGCCCCTCCCCTTATGCCCATGGTATTTTCAAAGCGTAATTATGTACGCGTGGTACCGATAGCGGATTGGGGCCGCACTGCTATGATTGCTCGGATCGTGACGGACGGCTCTGTTGTAGGTTGCTTCGGGCGCACTTGACGTTCTCCGGACGTTTGATACCCGGATTGGAGAGATGCCTTGAGAGACTGCTCTGTACTTCCGCCGCCAGGGCCGCTGTGTGCTCCTCCGTTCGGAGAAAGTGTTCGGTGTTTCCATTTACCGTGATGACTCCGCGAGGGCCTGGCATCTTGAGCTTGAGATATGCGTAGTGCGGCACCGCATTGAACTTTGCAAATGCGGTTCGTCCGAGCAGGGCGTGATAGCCACTGCGGAACGGGACTATGTCGAAGATTAACTCTTCGCTTCGGAAATTATCCGGGGATCCGAAGACCACTTCGAGTGTAACTGAGCCTGTACAGCTGGCTTCTACACCCGGTATGACACCTTTAAAGGTTGTCTTTGTGGGTTTGATCCTTGAGGGATCTATACCCATTTTTTGCATTGTATTCTGATAAAGCAGGTTCAGGCTGCTGCCGCCGTCCATGAGGACTCTGGTGAGGTGAAATCCGTCAATGATTGGTTCTAGGACCAACGCGGCGAATCCGCCATGACGGATGCTAGTGGTGTGGTCCCTTCGATCAAATGTGATTGGGCAGGAGGACCATGGGTTGAACTTTGGGGCGACTGGCTCCAACGCATAGACGTCCTTGAGAGCATGCTTCCGCTCCCTCTTGGGGATGTGGGTTGCATATATCATGTTCACCGTCCGCACTTGCGGGGGGAATCCCTTCTGTCCTTTGTTGTTCGGCGGCCAGGGCTCCTCCTCGTCATCGCTACGCAGCCCCTTGTCTCTGGTTTCGGCACTTAACTTGCCTGCCTGCTTGAACACCCAACAATCCCTGTTGGTGTGGTTGGCTGGTTGTTTGGGGGTGCCGTGTATCTGACATGAGCGGTCGAGTATCCGGTATAAGTTGGATGGGCCCGGAGGGTTTCTTTTGAATGGCCTCTTCCGCTGACCGGGTTTAGAGCCTCTGAATCCGGCGTTGACTGCCATATCCTCGGTATTGTCACCGTTAATGCGGCACTTGTGCTTGTTGCGATGTGACCTGCCATTGTTATCCTTGGTACCCGAATTACCAGGGCTCTTGGTTATGTTATTGCTACAAGCTAGCCAGCTGTCTTCGCCCACGCAGAAGCGGGTCATGAGTGTCGTAGGGGCTGCCATAGATTTCGGCTTTTCCTGTCCCAGGTGTCGGGCAAGCCATTCGTCTCGGAAATTGTGCCTGAAGGCTGCAAGGGCCTCGACGTCCGGACAGTCGACTATTTGATTTTTCTTGGTTAGGAACCGTGTCCAGAATTGTCTGGCCGATTCTTATGGCTGCTGGATTATGTGGCTTAGGTCATCGGCGTCTGGTGGTCGCACATAAGTGCCCTGGAAGTTGTCAAGGAATGCGGATTCCAGGTCCTCCCAGTAACTAATTGACTCTGCTGGTAAGCTGTTAAGCCAATGCCGCGCTGGTCCTTCAAGCTTGAGCGGGAGGTATTTGATGGCGTGTAGATCATCACCACGGGCCATGTGGATATGAAGGATATAATCTTCGATCCATACCGCGGGATCAGTTGTGCCGTCGTATGATTCAATGTTTACGGGCTTAAAACCCTCGGGGATTTGATGATCCATTACTTCGTCTGTGAAGCATAGTGGGTGTGCAGCGCCCCTGTACTGGGCTATATCGTGGCGCAGCTCGGATGAGCTTGGTCTGTTGTATTCGGCCTGGCCGTATTTATCATATCCGGTGTGAAGGTTATCATCACGTGATGCGGGGCGCCCATGCGATCCGTAGAATGATCTTGCTTGCCTTGCCTTGTTCTCCAATATGTCTCACAGGTCTGTTGCGTCTCCCTGTACTCTGGCGTGTTTTGAGCGGTGCCGGGGTGCGGCTTGGGTCGAGGGCTTAAAGGCCTCTCTGTCGCGGCCACGGGGTGGCCGATCGGGCGCATCGTACGCTGGTGATGTAGGTTTAGTTGCTTCCTCCTCAAGTTGGTGTAGCAGCCTGCGCTTTGGGTAGCTCTTGGAGGGGCGCTCGAGTTTATACTCTTCGGCCGGCAGGACTTCGGTCCATCTGTCGGCTAGCACGTCTTGGTCAGCTCTAAGCTGCTACTGTTTTTTCTTGAGGCTACGTGTCGTGGTCGTAAGCCTGCGTTTGAAACGCTCTTGTTCTACGGGATCCTCTGGCACGACGAATTCGTCGTCATTGAGGCTTGCCTCGTCTTTGGAGGGAGGCATATAGTTGTCGTCCTCAACCTCTCTGTCGGCCACTCTCTCATGAGCGCTGGCTCTTTCGTCCTCCTGCACTGAATCCTGCTGGAGGGGGTTATCTTCGGCACTGTCCGGCGTGTTGTTATCTCTGGTGCCAGATTCGCCGTTCTTGCTTTGGCGGGATTTAGAGCGGCGCCGCTGACGTCGGCGCTTGGGTTGCTTCTCGGACGGGTCATCCTCCGTTTTTTCCTCGCCATCCCCTACTTTGGGGGTGTCCACCATGTATATGTCATATTACGAGGTGGCTTTCCAGTTCCCTATAGGTGTTGGTTCCTGGTCGTCTCCTTCATCGGCGTCCATACCGTCGATGTCTTCGGAGTCGAAGTCGAGCATGTCGGTTAAATCGTCGATAGTGGCTACGAAGTGGGTGGTGGGTGGGCCTCGAATTTCTTTGTCGTCCGTAACCCAACGATGCTGACCGTAGTTCGGCCAGGGCTCCCCTGGCAAAGAGAGAGACTTTAGTGAATTCAGGATATCGCTAAAGGGCGAGTGCTGAAAGACGTACGTGGCGGTGAACTCCATGATCGAAGCCCAATCGGGTTCGATCGGAAGGGGTGCGGAAGATTCGGAGTACGGAACGGAGTCCAGCACCTTGGAGTCACGGGCCTTGCAAAGGACTAAGCTGGTATTCGGCTCTATCGCCATAGAGATTGCGGCTGCTGGGGCGGCATCCAACCGTCCGTCCCTGGTAAGCGCAGTCGGCTCTGAACTAATGGTCGGAGCGGACTCCTGAGCGGCACTCCGGGCGTTGTCCGGCGGCAGATCTAGATCATGCCCACCGAGATAGTGCGGCGCGCTCGGCCGTGGCTCGAATCCATCGAAGATCAAGTGCCCGCGAATGTCGGCCGTGTAGTTTAAGCTTCCAAACCTGACCTGATGGCCAGGGGCGTAGCTTTCGATCTGCTCCAGATGGCCAAGCGAGTTGGCCCGCAGTGCGAAGCCGCCGAATACGAAGATCTGTCCAAGGAGAAAAGTCTCACCCTGGACCGCGTCGTGGTTGATGATCGAAGAAGCCATCGGGCCTAACGGCGACGACACGGAGGAACTCTCAATGAAAGCACCAATGTCGGTGTCAAAACCGGCGGATCTCGGGTAGGGGGTCCCGAACTGTGCGTCTAGGCGGATGGTAACAGGAGACAAGGGACACGATGTTTTTACCCAAGTTCGGGCCCTCTCGGTGGAGGTAAAACCCTACTCCTGCTTGATTAATATTGATGGTATGGGTATTACAAGAGTTGATCTACCACGAGATCAGAGAGGCTAAACCCTAGAAGCTAGCCTATGGTATGATTGTTGTTCGTCCTACGGACTAAAAACTCTCCGGTTTATATAGATATCGGAGAGGGCTAGGGTTACACAGAGTTGGTTACAATGGGAGGAGATCTTCATATCGTATCGCCAAGCTTGCCTTCCACGCCAAGGAAAGTCCTTATCCGGACATGGGACGGAGTCTTCAATCTTGTATCTTCATAGTCCGGGAGTCCGGCCAAAGGTCATAGTCCGGCCATACGGACACCCCCTAATCCAGGACTCCCTCACCCCCCGGATCTAAGGTCGAGGTGAGTGTGAGTGTTGACCCCTGGACAGGATCTAACATGGGATTTGAAGAGTCTTCTTGGTGGGGACACAGAGTAGCAGCCGAGGCTGCGAACCCGTCAAAGACCAGTCTCCTCGGATGTCAGCAACATAGTTCCGGTTTCCAAACCTGATCTGGTGGTCGGGGGCATAATTGTCCACCTGCACGAGGCGGCCAATCGATTTGGCACGAAGCACAAAGCCACTGAACACAAAGACCTGTCCAGGGAGAAAGGTTTCCCTGGACGCGTCATCATTGTTGATGTAGAGGTGAACCATCGACTCGTCTGTCGACGATACAATGGAGCTCTCAATGAAAGCACCAATGTCAGTGTCAAAACTGGCAGATCTCGAGTGGGGGGGGGGAAGCTGTATGTCTGAGGATCGATGATTACTATGAACGAAGGACACAATGTTTACCCAGGTTCGGGCCCTCTTAATGGAGGTAAAACCCTACTCCTGCTCGATTATATTGGAGGGGTAAATGGTTTACAAGAGTTGATCTACCACGAGATCATATTGGGTAACCCTAGATTAGCTAGCCTAGCAATGTCGTGATCCTGCCTCCAATCTACCACGAGATCGTATTGGGTAACCCTGGAGGGTTAGGGTTGTACAAAGTCGGTTTTACAGAAAGGAATAACATATCTGGACACCTATACTTGCCATCCACGCATACGGGAGTCCCTACCGGACACGAGAGGTGATCTTCCGCCTTGTATCTTCATGGCCCATCAGCCCGACCCATATCCAATAGACCGGACGCCCGAGGAGCCCCTAGTCCAGGACTCCCACAGTACCCGAAAACCACATGGGTTGCTGCAAAAGGACCTCCCGTACATCCATCCACTTTATCTGGCTTTACATGTGAATCTTCATATTCATCTGCTGAGTCATTTGACTCCAACTATAAGCTGTTCAAAAATCAGAATGGTGAAGTATTTGCTAGATATGTTGGAACTAACTGCCGGAACGGTCCTCCTATGAAGAAAATCTGGGTTCTCAAAATATGCCTTGAAAGTCTTCATGTGAATGTCCTGATGAAACCACCTCTGAACAATAGGAACCCCGGATCAAATTCTTCATATGGACCAAAGTCTTCATATGGTTCAAATTCCTCATATGGATCCAAATCCTCATATGGATCAAATTCCTCATATGAACAGCATCGTGCTAATGCATCTGTTTCGCAGGGAAACTCTAAGAGTGATGAATATGTGCATTATTCTTCAAATCATTATGTTCATAAGTCCTCGAAGAATTTCTCTGCTTATTCATATGCCTACTCTAACCCCTCTTCTATGAAACAAAGTGCACTGGCTTCAATGTCGCCTTTCTCTGATGGAGCTCGCAAAATGATGAACTCTTTGCCACCCCTCCAGATGTGGATGGTGAAGAAAAAGAACTAATATCTTATGCAGGGTCTGGTCTCCAGACGAACTTAATCATGTGAATATATTGCTGGAGACCTGAGAATGCTTGAAAGGATGCAAGCTAATCATGAAGAAATGATTCACTCATTTCTCACGTCCTCATACTGCTATATATGTTGCATTATTTGATGAAATTATGTCTGATGAATCTGATGTCATATTCTTCACTCTGAAGTATATGAGTTCGTAAGATGCACTAATTCATCTGCAGGATGAAACACACAAAGCTATTGAGTGGGTGCTCAACAATGGATGTACAAATCACATGACAGTGACAAGAACTTACTGATGGACTTTGCTTTATCTCCATGCATCTGAAATTATTCCAGACCATGAAGAAAATCATGTTAGTGCATCTGAAGAAAATGTCACTGAAGAAAATGCTCAGCCCAATCAAAGTCGTCAACCTGCACATCCTCGTGTTAAAAATGGAGTGCATATTGAGAAAATCATCAACGAGATCAAGGCACCAGGTCCTCTCACACGCTCAAAAGCTTCAAATTTGTCTAACTTTTGGGCGCACTTTGCTTTTGTCTCTATCACAAAGCCCACCAAAGTTGATGAGGCATTTCTGGAGCCTGAGTGGATTCACGCTATGCAAGATGAATTACATCAATTTGAGCTCAACAATGTGTGGGAACTTGTCAAGCGA
Source organism: Triticum dicoccoides (assembly GCF_002162155.2). Lineage (NCBI taxonomy): Eukaryota > Viridiplantae > Streptophyta > Magnoliopsida > Poales > Poaceae > Triticum > Triticum dicoccoides. Next base: position 678,124,305 of record NC_041393.1, on the reverse strand, counting down.
CCAGACCCTCACAAGCACAATAGCATCGGTACTAAGTGGATCTACCGCAACAAGCAAGACGAAAATGGCCTAATGGTGAGGAACAAGGCTTGTCTTCTAGCTCAAGGCTACACACATTTTGAAGGAATTGATTTCGATGAAACTATTGCACATGTTGCTAGACTTGAGGCTATTCGCATATTGCTCGCTTATCGTAACCATCATAATATCATCTTATATCAAATGGATGTGAAAAGTGCATTCCTCAATGGTAATCTTGAGGAAGAAGTATATGTTGCTCAACCCCTAGGTTTTGGAGATCCTAAGCATCCCGAAGAATTATTCAGAATCAACAAGGCCCTCTATGGCCTCAAGGAGGCCCCTTGGCCGTGGTATGATACATTGAAGGACTTCCTGATGAAAAAAGGCTTCAAACCCAGTTCACTTGACCCAACTCTTTTCACCAATTATTCATGTGCCAAATATATGTTGATGATATTTTCTTTGGCTGTATTAACAAACATTACAGTGACGAATTTTCCTATATGATGAGTGAGGAATATCAAATTTCTATGATGGGAGAATTGAAATTCTTCTTAGGTCTTCAAATTTGTCAACAATGCAATGGCATCTTCATATCTCAAGAGAAATACCTCAAGGATGTGCTGAGGAAATTTGGCATGCAAGATTGCAAAGGCGCCAAAATCCCTATGCCCACTAATGGACATCTATGCACCGATGAAAATGGTAAAGCCTTCGATCAAAAGGTATACCGCTCCATGATTGGCTTGTTATTGTATACATGTGCATCTACGCCAGATATTATGTTAGTGTTTGCATGTGTGCCCGTTTTCAAGCTACACTGAAGGAATCACACCATAAAGCTGTGAAACATATTCTTCGATATCTAGCTCACACTCCAACAATTGGATTATGGTATCCCAGGGGCTCAGCTTTTGATCTCATTGGATCTAACTCTGACTATGCTGGTGATCGACATGCACATGTCATTTCCTTGGACGATCCTTGGTATGTTGGTCCTCGAAGAAGCAGAACTATGTATCACCATCTACTGTTGAAGATGAGAGTATATTGCTGCTGAAAGGATCAATATGGTTGACTAGAGGGGGGGGGGTGAATAGGAAACTAACAATTTTTAGCTTTTCTTGACCAAATTAAACTGAGCATCAAAGTAGGTTGTCTAGATGTGCAACTAGGTGAGCAACCTATATGATGCAACAACAACAAGCACACAAGCAAGCAAAGGATACAACACAATATAAGCTTGCACAAGTAAAGGTGAGAGATAACCAAGAGTGGAGTCGATGGAGACGAGGATGTATTACCGAAGTTCCTTCCCTTTGAGAGGAATTACGTCTCCATTAGAGTTGTGTGGAGGCACGATTCTTCCCAAGAAGCCACTAGGGCCACCGTATTCTCCTCACGTCCTCACACAATGCGAGATGTCGTGATTCCACTATTGGTGCCCTTGAAGGCGGCGACCGAACCTTTACAAACAAGGTTGGGGTTATCTCCACAACTTAATTGGAGGCTCCAAATGACACCATGAAGCTTCACCATGATGGAATATGGCTCTGAGGTGACCTTAGCCGTCTAGGGTGCTCAAACACCCAAGAGTAACAAGATCTGCAAGGGAATAGTGGGGGGGGGGAATCAAATTTCTCTTGGTGGAAGTGTAGATTGGGGCCTTCTCAACCAATCCCGAGAAAATCAACAAGTTTGATTAGCTAGGGAGATAGATCGGGCAAAAAAGGAGCTTTGAGCAACAATGGAGGTTGGGGAGGGAAGAGGTGGTCAACTTGGGGAAGAATCCCCCCTTTATATAGTGGGGGAAAGATCCAACCGTTACCCACTTATTCAGCCCACGACATGCGGTAGTACCGCACAGGCTCGCGGTACTACCGCTAGACCGTGCAGTACTACCGCCCACGCGGCAGAGACCAGGCGAGGTCCTGTTGCGTAAAGCAACGAGTGGTAGAACCGCCGGGGCGGTACTACCGCACGCCCACGTGGTACTACTGCAAGGCAGGGTTCAACTGGGTTGGGAACGCATGGACTAATAAAATTACATCTGTGGCCACTTGTGCTAAGATCTGTACTGTGCGAAGATCCTGCACGGTAGTACCGTTCCCAGGGAGCGGTACAGCCGCGTAAGGCGCGGAAATAAAAAATTACTTTCGCTCCTACTTCCGCTCATGCCAGTGCCCTAGAGGCAATAATAAAATGGTTATTATTATATTTCCTTGTTCATGCTATAATTTTATTAACCGAAAACCGTAATACATGTGTGAATACATAGACCACAACATGTCCCTAGTGAGCCTCTAGTTGACTTGCTCGCTGATCAATAGATGGTTATTGTTTCCTGACCCTGGACATTAGATGTCATTGATAACGGGATCACATCATTAGGAGAATGATGTGATGGACCAGACCCAATCCTAAGCATACCACAAGATCGTGTAGTTCGTTTACTAAGAGCTTTTCTAATGTCAAGTATCATTTCCTTAGACCATGAGATTGTGGAACTCCCGGATACGTAGGAATGCTTTGGGTGTATCAAACGTCACAACGTAACTGGGTGGCTATAAAGGTACACTACAGGTATCTCCAAAAGTGTCTATTGGGTTGGCAGGAATCGAGACTGGGATTTGTCACTCCGTATGACGGAGATGTATCTCTGGGCCCACTCGGTAATGCATCATCATAATGAGCTCAATGTGACTAAACAGTTAGTCATGGGATCATGCATTATGGAACGAGTAAAGAGACTTGCCAGTAACGAGATTGAACGAGATATTGGGATACCGACGATCGAATCTCGGGCAAGTAACATACCTATTGACAAAGGGAATTGTATATGGGATTGATTGAATCCCCGACATCGTGGTTCATCAGATGAGATCATTGTGGAACATGTGGGAACCAACATGGGTATCCAGATCCCTCTATTGTTTATTGGCCGGAGAGATGTCTCGGTCATGTCTGCATGATTCCCGAACCCGTAGGGTCTAGACACTTAAGGTTCAGTGACGCTAGAGTTGTTATGGGAATTAGTATGTTATTACCGAATGTTGTTCGGAGTCCCAGATGAGATCCCAGACGTCATGAGGAGTTCCGGAATGGTCCAGAGATAAAGATTTATATATGGGAAGTCCTTATTCGGTCGCCGGAAGTGCTCGGGGGTTTATTGGTATTGTACCGGGACCACCGAAAGGGTTTCGGGGGTCCACCAGGAGGGTACACCTGCCCCGGAGGTCCCTATGGGCTGAATATGGAAGGGAACCAGCCCCTAGGTGGGCTGTGCGCCAAACCTCCTAGGGCCCATGCGCCTAGGGTTTGGGGGAAACCCTAAAGCGGGCGCCCCCCTTGGCTTGGGGGGGGGGGCAAGCCTCCTCCCTTGTCCACCATCCCCCTCTAGATCCATCTGGCGAGGGCCGGCCCCCCTCTCCCTTGCCCCTATAAATATAGGGGAGGTGGGAGAGCTGCTGCACCCTTCCCCTGGCACAGCCCTTCCCCTCTCCAACACCACCTCCTTGTCCGTAGTGCTTGGCGAAGCACTGCCGGAGAACTGCAAGCTCCACCACCACGCCGTCGTGCTGCCGAAGCTCTCCCTCAACTTATCCTCTCCCCTTGCTGGATCAAGAAGCAGGAGACGTTCCAGGGTTGTACGTGTGTTGAACGCGGAGGCGCCGTCCATTTGGCATTAGATCGGATCTTCCGCGATTTGAATCACTACGAGTACGACTCCATCATCCGCGTTCTAGTAACACTTCCGCTTAGCAATCTTCAAAGGTATGAAGATGCACATCCTCTCTCTCTCTTGTTGCTAGAATCTCCTAGATTGATCTTGTTCATACGTAGGAAAATTTTGCATTATTGCTACGTTCCCCAAAGTGGTATCAGAGCTAGGTCTATGCGTAGATTCTATGCATGAGTAGAACACAAGTAGTTGTGGGCGTTGGTTTGTTCAATTTGCTTACCGTTACTAGTCCTATCTTGTTTTGGCGGTATTGTGGGATGAAGCGGCCCGGACCGACCTTACACGTACGCTTACGTGAGACATGTTCCACCGACTGACATGCACTTGTTGCATAAGGTGGCTAGTGGGTGTCTGTCTCTCCCACTTTAGTTGGATCGGATTGGATGAAAAGGGTCCTTATGATGGGTAAATAGCAATTGGCATATCACCGTTGTGGTTTTTGCGTAGGTAAGAAACTTTCTTGCTAGAAACCCATAGCAGCCACGTAAAACATGCAACAACAATTAGAGGACGTCTAACTTGTTTTTACAGGGTATGCTGTGTGATGTGATATGGCCAAAAGAATGTGATGAATGATATATGTGATGTATGAGATTGATCATGTTCTTGTAATAGGAATCACGACTTGCATGTTGATGAGTATGACAACCAGCAGGAGCCATAGGAGTTGTTTTAATTTATTGTATGACCTGCGTGTCATTGAAAAACGCATGTAATTACTTTACTTTATTGCTAACCATTAGCCATAGTAGTAGAAGTAGTAGTTGGCGAGACAACTTCATGAAGACACGATGATGGAGATAATGATGATGGAGATCATGGTGTCATGCCGGTGACGAAGGTGATCATGCCGCGCCTCAAAGGTGGAGATCAAAGGCGCAAGATGATATTTGCCATATCATGTCACTTTATGATTTGCATGTGATGTTTGTCATGTTTACATTTTATTTGCTTAGAACGACGGTAGCATAAATAAGATGATCCCTCACTAAAATTTCAAGAAAGTGTTCCCCCTAACTGGGCACCATTAAGAAAGTTCGTTGTTTCGAAGCACCACCTGATGATCTGGTGTGATAGATTCTAACGTTTGCATACAACAGGTGTAAGCCAGATTTACACATGTAAAACACTTAGGTTGACTTGACGAGCCTAGCATGTACAGACATGGCCTCGGAACACAAGAGACCGAAAGGTCAAACATGAGTCGTATATTAGATACGATCAACATGAAGATGTTCACCGATTATGACTAGTCCATCTCACGTGATGATCAGACACGGCCTAGTTGACTCGGATCATGTATCACTTAGATGACTAGAGGGATAACTATCTGAGTGATAGTTCATTAAATAATTTGATTAGATGAACTTAATTGTCATGAACATAATCTAAAATATCTTTGCAATATGTCTTGTAGATCAAATGGCCAATGCTCATGTTGCCCTCAACTTCAATGCGTTCCTAGAGAAAACCAAGCTGAAAGACGATGGTAGCAACTATACAGACTGGGTCCGAAACATGAGGATCATCCTCATAGCTGCCAAGAAAGCATATGTCCTAGAAGCACCGCTAGGTGAAGCGCCCATTTTCCCAGCAACTCAAGACGTTATGAATGCCTGGCAGTCGCGTAGTGATGATTATTCCCTAGTTCAGTGCGGCATGCTTTACAGCTTAGAACCGGGGTTCCAAAAGCGTTTTGAGCAGCACAGAGCATATGAGATGTTCCAAGAGCTGAAAATGGTTTTCCAAGCTCATGCCCGGCTCGAGAGATATGAAGTCTCCGACAAGTTCTACAGTTGTAAGATGGAGGAAAACAGTTCTGTCAGTGAGCATATACTCACTATGTCCGGGTTACACCACCGTTTGCCTCAGTTGGGAGTTAATCTCCCAGATGACTCGGTCATTGACAGGATCCTCCAGTCGCTGGCACCAAGCTACAAGAGCTTTGTGATGAACTACAATGTGCAAGGGATGGAGAAGTCCATTCCTGAGTTATATTCAATGCTGAAATCAGCGGAGGTGGAAATCAAAAAGGAACATCAAATGTTGACGGTGAATAAGACCACTAGTTTCAAGAAAGGCAAGGGTAAAAAGAACTTCAACAAGGACGGCAATGGATTTGTCGCGCCTGGTAAATCAGTTGCCGGGAAGAAGCTAAACAATGAACCCAAGCCCGAGACTCAGTGCCTTTATTGTAAGGGAAATGGTTATTTGAAGCGGAACTGCCCCAAGTACTTAGTGGATAAGAAGGCCGGCAACACCAAAGGTGTATGTGATATACATGTTATTGATGTGTACCTTACCAGTACTCGTAGTAGCTCCTGACCGGTGTCGTTTCTGATATTTGTAACTTAAAACAGGAGCTGCGGAATAAGCGGAGACTGGCAAAGGACGAGATGATGATGCGCGTCGGGAATGGTTCCAAGGTCGATGTTATCGTTGTCGGCACGCTACCTCTACATTTACCTACGGGATTAGTTTTAAACCTCAATAATTGTTATTTAGTGCCAGCTTTGAGCATGAACATTGTATCTGGTTCTCGTTTAATGCAAGATGGCTACTCATTTAAATCCGAGAATAATGGTCGTTCTATTTATATGAGAGACATTTTTTATGGTCATGCCACGCGGGTCAATGGTTTATTCTTATTGAATCTCGAACGTGATGTTACACATATTCATAGTGTGAATACCAAAAGATGTAAGGTAAATAATGATAGTCCCACATACTTGTGGCACTGCCGCCTTGGTCACATTGGTGTCAAATGCATGAAGAAACTCCATGCAGATGGACTTTTGGAGTCTATTCATTATGAATCATTTGACACGTGCGAACCATGCCTCATGAACAAAAATGACCAAGACTCCGTTTTCCGGAACAATGGAGCGAGCAACCAACTTGTTAGAAATAATACATACTGATGTGTGCGGTCCAATGAGCGTTAAGGCTCACGGTGGCTGTCGTTATGTTCTCACCCTCAGTGATGACTTAAGTAGATATGGGTATGTCTAATTAATATAACACAAGTCTGAGACCTTTGAAAAGTTCAAGGAATTTCAGAGTGAGCTGGAGAATCAACGTGATAGGAAACTAGAGTTATTACGATCAGATCGTGGGAAAATATTTAAGTCACGAGTTTGGTACGCACTTAAGGAAATGTGCAATTGTTTCACAACTCACGCCGCCTAGAACACTTTAGCGTAATAGTGTGTCCGAACGTCGTAATCGCACTCTATTGGATATGGTGCGATCTATGATGTCTCTTACCAACTTACCGCTATAATTTTGGGGTTATGCTTTAGAGACCACCACATTCACTTTAAATAGGGCACTGTCTAAATCCATTGAGACGACACCGTATGAATTATGGTTTGGGAAGAAACGTAAGCTGTCCTTTCTTAAAGTTTGGGGATGCGATGCTTATGTCAAGAAACTTCAACCCAAAAAGCTCGAACCCAAGTCGGAAAAATGCGTCTTCATAGGATACCCTAAGGAAACCATTGGGTATACCTTCTACCTCAGATCCGAAGGCAAGATCTTTGTCGCTAAGAACAGATCCTTTCTGGAGAAAGAGTTTCTCTCGAAAGAAGTAAGTGGGAGGAAAGTAGAACTTGATGAAGTACTGCCTCTTGAACCGGAAAGTAGCGCATCTCAGGAAGATGTTTCTGTGGTGCCTGCACCGACTAGAGAGGAAGTTAATGATGATGATCAAGGAACTTAAGATCAATTTGCTACTGAACTTTGTAGGTCCACTGTCGGTGTCAAAACCGGCAGATCTCGGGTAGGGGGTCCTGATCTGTGCGTCTTAGGCTGATGGTAACAGGAAGCAAGGGACACAATGTTTACCCAGGTTTGGGCCCTCTCGATGGAGGTAAAACCCTACTTCCTGCTTGATTAATATTGAAGATATGTGGAATACAAGAGTAGATCTACCACGAGATCGTAGAGGCTAAACCCTAAGAGCTAGCCTATGATGGTATGATTGTAATTGTGATCGGCCTTCTAAGGACCATGCTCTCTGGTTTATATAGACACCGGAGAGCTAGGGTTTACATGAGGTCGGTTACAAGGAAGGAAACATAATATCCGGATCGTCAAGCTTGTCTTCCACGCAAAGGAGAGTCCCATCCGAACATGAGCCGAAGTCTTGAGTCTTGTATCTTGACGCTTCTATAGTCCGGACGATGAATATAGTCCGGCTGTCCAGATACCCCCTTATCCAGGAGTCCCTTAGTAGCCCCTGAACCAGGTTTCAATGACGATGAGTCCAGCGCGCAGTCTTGTCTTCGGCATTGCAAGGCGGGTTCCTCCTCCGAATACTCCAAGGTAATTATCGAACACGTAGATTATGTCCGGATCTGCAAAAATGATCCTCACATACCACCGTAGAGAGAATGATACTCCAGCTGACAACTGTTTAGACGATGCAATATGTCATTTTGGTGAGATCAAACCGTTTTTTCACAACCAGCCACAGCGCGTATTGCGAGGCGGTTTCCTTGACATGTCTTGTCAAAGCAGAGATCATGTCCCCTTATCACGGGATTCTCATCAATACGGGTATGGGTAATCCCCCCGTGCCATCAATCGTGGCGCTTGGGAAGTAAGCGATTCTCAATAGGCTAGTGGGGAGGCGCTCCGCTTTTGTCGCCTCTATAAAGGGATAAGGATTCCTCATTTTTACCCGCGCCTTCTTCCTCCCTCGCATACTCTTGCCCCCTCGAGCTCCAGTGCCCTAGTCCAGGTCTTCTCCGCACAGTTAGTCATGTCCAGAGAAGGAGGCAAGTGGGTGGCTTCCACCGCGACGGAGAAGAAGATAGCATATCTCTGGGCGGCCGGATACTTGGCCACAGATATAGCGCACCGGCTACCAGACGAGGGGCAGGTCATTCCAACTCCAGGCCCCACGAGAGGGTCATGTTCCTTGCCCACTTCGTCTGTGGACTGGGGTTTCCACTCCACCCCTTCGTCCGTGGGCTCATGTTCTACTACGGGCTAGACTTCCATGATCTAGCTCCGAACTTCGTCCTCAACATCTCGGCGTTCATCATCGTGTGCGAGGCTTTCCTCCACCTTAAGCCTCATTTTGGCTTGTGGCTCCAAACCTTCTGCGTGAAGCCGAAGATTGTGAGTGGCCAGCAAGCGGAGTGCGGAGGAGCCATGGTGGGCAAAATGCCTAACGTCATCTGGCCTGACGGCTCCTTTGCGGAAACCGTGAAGGGGTGGCAATCGGGGTGGTTCTACATCACCGAGCCACACGACGCCCACTGGGCGGTGGCCCCCGAGTTCCGATCTGGAACCCCTATGCGGCTCACCTCCTGGGAACAGAAGGGCCTGTTATGGGGCAAATCTGCAGAGCTGACCGGACTCATCAACTGCATCAAGGGCATGAAGGACAAGAACATCAAGCTCGTCAACGTGATCCAAGTCATGCTCATTCGCCTGATTCTGCCATGCCAAAGGCGGGCATTCAATTTGTGGGAATTCGTTCTGGCCGAACACCGGACGCTCCAGAGGCTCTATGGCATGAAGCACAAGAACGCGTGGAAGGCGTTGTTCAAGGCCACCGAAGTACCTCCTCTCATAACCGAGGACCGTGGGCTCCAAGCCGCACGACAACCTACCCAGGTGAGTTCTCAGGCCTCCACCGGGTCCGGTTCTTCCCAATGTATTCATGGAGAATCCCTAAGCGATTGTGTATATTTTTTTAGGAGTATGTGGAGACAGCGGAGCGGATTGACAGTCCGGCTCCGTTCCCAGAGAGTCCAGCCAGTGACCTTCTGACGAAGATGCTGGTCCCGGCGCCCTATAAGGGGCCGGAGAAGAAGGCCGATAAGAATGCCCCGGGGACCCGAAAGGGTCTCTGAAGTAAGGTTGCACAAGCCTCGTCTGAAGATGACGAGGCGCACTCCTCCCCCGAAGGGGAAGAATAAGAAGAAGAGGCCGCCCCGTCCGGAAAGGATGGGGGGCCGGATACGGCGAACCAGGGGACCAGGAGAGGCCCCCGGCGTAAGGTCGTCATGCCCTTGTCGTCTAGTGACGGCGGGGAGGAACAAGGAGAAACACCACCTCCCCGCGTCGGGGGACGGAAGAAGAGGAAGGCCACCCCGGTGGGGGAGACTGGGACATCCAAGAAGGGAAGGCATCCCTTCCGGACTACTCCGCCACCGCCGCCGATAGCGAGGAAGGGTGGCTGCCCAGGAAGAAGCCCCTTGTGCGATCGTAAGTATCCGCACTCAATTGTAATTTTCGCTTCATAATTTTGTTTATCATGCCAAACTTCTATGTAGTCCGGCCAGGGCCCATCCGGAAGTGTCGTCTTCAGACAGGTCCTTGAGTGAGTCAGCAATGAACTCACTCCCGACGGCCACGTCTCCTCGTCCTGCGAACGACACGCAGGTGTTGTCCCGAAGGCTCCCGACGATGGCGGAGGTGGCCCTGGAGGCGCCTCAAGGATGCGTCCCAGGCGTCAGACTCGCGGGGTTCAAGGTCCCCGCGGATCGCGTCGATGAGAGCCACGGCAAGCCGAGCTCCCAGCCGAACACTGTTCCAGAGCCTTCAGTGGTTCCGGACTTAGGCGGGCAGCCCCTCGTTATGGAGGGAGGTCCGTCTGTATCAAGGACTTCCGTTGCGCCCCAGGCGCCGGATGTCTGCTGGAAGCACTTCGCGGTGCTTCCCTAGATGAAGAGCACCGTACTCTCATGAGTGTGGTGATTCAGAAGGTTACGTCTGCCAAGAGCGGACTAACTGAAGCCTGCACCAGCCTCCTAACAGGCTTTGAGGTAAGCAGTTAAAATATGTGAAGTTACCTCCCAATAGGTAGTAGCCCCTGATACTCTGTTTGGTGTTCGGAAAGAAGAACCAAATGGAGGGTCAATTATAATCCGCAGGAGTCTAACAATAAGTTTGAATGTAAATAACCAGGATGTGCAGCTGGCCACTGCTGCTCGCACGGCCGAAATCACCGGTCTGACACAGGGCTTAGATCGGGCACAGGAAGAGCTCGGCCTCACGAGGAGGCAGCTCGAAGAGAGCACAGGTAAACGATTCCCCTCTCTCATATAATGAATAGTATATAAAATTTGATTATGCTAACGACGAAATGTCGTGACATGGTAACAGAGGCTACCATTGAAGTGGCGTCTCTCAAGAAGGCGCTGTCCGAGGCCGAACACAAAGCGGCCTTGGAACTCAAGGAGCGCAAAAAGAAATAGGCCCGAGTGGGCGAGGTGCAAGAAGAGCTCTAGGAGCTCGGCAAGAAGCTCCAGTCTGCGGAGCGGGAGCTTAAAGCAAAAGAGGTGGAGCGTGCGAAGGCCCTTAAAAATACAAAAGATGCCAAGACCAAAGCCGAGAGGGCTCAACAAGAGATCCAGGAGGACAAGAAAATAGCGGCGGGTAAGAATTTTTTTATGCAAAGCAAACATGTGGAGGAGGCGTTTCTTTTACTTACTCGAATACGGAGCTCTCCAGGGGCATTCGCAGATCTGCCACGCAGCGTGTCAGATGCCGTGGAGTTCTACCGTGCCAAGGAGGGGAGCTCAATGGAGAAGTTGTTCTGGTCCCAGTATGCTGGGGCCGAACGTGCAAAGCCTCTGAGTGACCAACTGAAGCAGTTGGTCGAACTCCACAAGGCGGCTGAAGTGGCTATGAAAGATCTCATAGTCCGGATATGGCTTGGCGAGCTTCTGCCCACCAGCTACCTTGGCCTGATCAAGTGGATGGTGGATTCCTATCCGCGATTGGAAGTCATCAAGCGATCCGTTTGCATTGAGGGTGCCCGCCAGGCACTTGCCCGCGCCAAGCTACATTGGGGCAAGTTGGATGCGGAGAAGCTGGTGAAGGACAGGCCACCGGAGGGCAAGCCACATTGTGTCCCTGAGAAGTATTATGATGGCGTTATGAAGGGTGCTTGCCTCGTGGCCGATGAATGTACCAAATACATAATTTTTGAATGAATTCACTTCTGTCATGTTTGTAATTTAAAGACGAAGTTACTTGCGTTCTGTAGCGCTCTTGTTATTTAAAATATTTCTTCTGTGCGGCTGTTTATCAAATTCTGAAAGTTGGCCAGTCATTGGCTTCTGCCCCCGTGTAACTAGTACTGGGGTGTTTGTGGAAAACCCGGACACTCTTTATCCAAATGTTTGGTCCCTTAAGGAGGTGTCCAGCGCAGCGAACAAGGCAATCGGATTATGCGGCTTTATAACTTTCACTTAGCCATAGAAGTCTACAATTTTAAATTTGGGTGAAGCCCCTAGAATCCGGAAGGCCGAATTGGGGCGCTATAGACGCCTATATCAGACAAAGCCGAATTAATGCCTAAAGCGGAAAAATCTTTAAGGATTTTAAGACCTCTCGAATAGCGACCAGTCTCTCGCCACATCATGTCGGACAGTTTCGTGCTTTCCCTACTGAGGTGCTCGTCCGGAAGAACCAGGGCACATTCGCAGTATTTCTCCCTACGCTACCTTAGCCGAATTAACGGAGCGTAAGGTACCAAAACAAGGGAACCGGGCTATCCCAACTGTAACCCAATACATGATTCGGAGCTGATGCATATAATGCTATAAGTTCGGGGTGCCGCACTGTTGAAAGTGTTCGGACTTGTCTTGCCGTATTATGGGGTGCTATAAGAAGCCCCTGGAAAACTCAACGTACCAAAGTGTACGATTGCTAAATCAAATAGACATTTATAAAAAATGCAGAAAATAAAAAATAATAATAAGCTGACGTTGTATATTGTCTCCCATTGATAAATAATATGTTTAAGCGTATGTTTACAATGAATGCATTACGCGGAGATAAATAGGATTATTTGACATATCCTATCCAGGAGCAGTCTACGTACAGATAGATAAAGCAGGAACAATGATCGTGAATAGATTCCACCTGGGTGTTTCCAGGTGTGCCTGAAGCATGTTACCTCCTGGGTTTCCTCTCCTTTGTAAGTCCGACAATCTGGCTCTTCTGCAGAAGCTGCACTAAAGCGATGTCCTTAAGGGTAAAAGGAAAGGTTACAAAGCAATACCGTACTGTTGACTGAGCCACTGCTACGCCTTCGCCTGTGCCCATGGTATTTTGAGTGCGTAATTGTCTACGCGTGGCACGAATGCTGCTTGGATGAGACTTGGGCGGAGGCCGGACTGCTAGTCATGCTCTTCACGTGCCTACTGATCCCATTGCGGGGTGTTCCGCCCTCTCTTGACGGAGCTTGAGGTTGTCGTCGCCGGATTCTTATGTATGGAGAGAGCGGTCCATATTCCCGTTGACTGTTATGACCCTGCGCGGGCCTGGCATCTTGAGCTTGAGGTATGCATAGTGTGGTACCGCAATGAATCTAGCAAATGTGGTTCGCCCGAGCAGTGCGTGGTAACCGCTGCGGAAAGGGACGATATCGAAGATTAGCTCTTCGCTTCGGAAGTTATCCGGAGATCCGAAGACCACTTCCAATGTTATAGAGCCCGTACAGCAAGCCTCTACTCCAGGAATGACACCCTTAAAGGTGGTTTTGGTGGGCTTAATCCTTGAAGGATCAATGCCCATTTTGCGCACTGTGTCCTGATAAAGCAGGTTCAGGCTACTGCCTCCGTCCATAAGGACTCTTGTGAGGTGAAATCCGTCTATAATTGGGTCTAAAACCAATGCGGCTGAGCCGCCATGACAGATGCTAGTAGGATGATCCCTACGATCAAAGGTGATCAGACAAGCTGGCCAAGGGTTTTATTTGGGGACGACTGGCTCCATCGCATATACGTCCCGCAGTGCCTGCTTCCGTTCCCGCTTGGGGATGTGGGTGGCGTAGATCATGTTCACCGTTTTCACCTGGAGGGGGGGAAATTTCTTCTGCCCACCCCCCATGTTCGGGCGCCGGGGCTCATCGTAATCGTTGTTGTGCAGCCCCTTGTCCTTGTTTTCGGCGTTTATTTTGACGGCCTGTTTAAATACCCAGCAGTCTCTATTGGTGTGGTTGGCTGGCTTGTCGGGGGTGCCATAAATTTGGCACGAGCGCTCCAGTATACGGTCCAGATTGGACGGTCCTTGATTGTTACGCTTGAATGGCTTCTTCCGCTGACCAGATTTGGATCCGCTGAATCCGGCATTGACCGTTGTATCCTCGGTGTTGTTGCCATTGTTCCGTCGCTTGTTTCTGTTGCGCCGTGGCTTGCCATTATTGTCCCAGACATCTGAAGTTCCAGAATGTGGCGTGGTGCTACTACGAGCCAACCAGCTATCCTCGCCCGCGCAAAAGCGGGTCATTAGTATCGTAAGAGCTGCCATGGACTTGGGTTTCTCCTGGCCGAGGTGTCTGGCGAGCCACTTGTCACGGATATTATGCTTGAAAGCCGCCAGGGCTTCGGCGTCCGGATAGTCGACTTTTTGGTTCTTTTTAGTTAGGAACCGGGTCCAGAATTTCCTGGCTGATTCTCCAGGCTGTTGAGTAATGTGGTTCAAGTCATCGGCATCCGGAGGTCGCACATATGTGCCCTGGAAGTTGTCCAGAAATGCGTCTTCCAGATTTTCCCAACTGCCAATGGAATTTGCGGGCAGGCTGTTTAGCCAGTGCCGGGTAGGTCCTTTGAGCTTAAGGGGAAGATACTTGATGGCATGTAGATCATCTCCGCTGGCCATGTGAATGTGGAGAAGGAAATCCTCGATCCATACCGTAGGGTCTGTGGTGCCATCGTATGATTCGATGTTTACGGGTTTAAACCCTTTTGGGAATTCATGATCCATCACTTCATCATTGAAGCAGAGGGGGTGTGCGGACCTCTATGTCGGGCTATGTCATGGCACAGTCCGGCTGCGTCTGACTGGTTGTATTCGGCCCGCCTGGATTTGCTGTTAGTGTATCCGGTATGACGGTCATCGTCCTATGCTTCCGCGCGCCCCCGTGATCCGTAGATCGATCTTGGTTGTCCTGCGACATTATCCAGTTTATCGCGCAGATCCTGAGTATTGCCTCGGGCCGTAGTAAACCGACGCGGGGGTACAGGCTGGTATTTTGGCTGATATGCCATTTTGTCCCGAGCTCGAGGCGGTCGGTCAGCCGTGGGGCGCTCGAGTCCATATTCCTCGGCTGCCAAGACTTCTGTCCATCTGTCTATGAGCAGATCTTGATCAGCTTGAAGTTGTTGCTACTTCTTCTTCAGGCTTCTCGCAGTGGCAATAAGCCAGTGCGTGAAGCGCTCCTGCTCTGCAGGGCCTTCGGGTACGCCGAACTCGTCGTCGCCGAGGCTAATCTCGTCTTTGGAGAGGGGCATGTAGTTGTACTCCTCCAGATACCCGTCCGTTGCCTGTTCATCTAGACTATCATGCCTGTCTTCCTGTTCCGCCTGCTCAAAGGCGGGATGTTCGGGGTTGTATTCATCATCGGCACCGTCCGGATTATTATCGTCGCCGGTGCCGGTATTGCCTTGGCGGGGCTTGGAGCGGCGCTGGCTACGCCCATGCTTTGCTTTCTTCTTGGAGGGGTTATCCTCCATTGCCTCATCGCCATTGGTTTCTTCGGAGTGTCCACCATATATATATCATATGAAGAGATGGTTGTCCACCGCCCTCTGAGCGGTGGCTCCTGTATGTCTCCTGCATCGTCGTCCATACCGTTGATGTCTTCGAAGTCAAAGTCGAGCACGTCGGTTAAATCATCGATCGTGGCGACAAAGTGCATGGTGGGTTGGCAGCGAATTCCTTCGTCGCCTGCTTCCCACTCCTAGAGCCTCCTGACAAAGAGAGAGACTTCAATGAGTTTAGCATGTCGCCAAAGGGCGAGTGCTGAAAGATGTCCGCAGCGGTAAACTCCATTACTGGAGCCCAGCCTGGCTTGGCTGGCTCGAGAGTGGGCGGACCAGGACCAACAGCCGGATATGAGTCCGGGGGCCCAGGGTTACAGGCCTCCACAGAGGTGAGACCTGTGTTCGGATCCACCACCGATAAGTGTGCGGCCTGCGGGGCGGGGGTCCAGCCCTCCGTCCATAGGCAACGCAACCTACCCTGGATTTAGATCCGGGGCTGCCTCGAGCATAATGTCCCGGGCACTGTCCAACAGCAGGTCTAGGCCGTGCTCGTCGTGGCTTTCTGGCGCTCCTGGCGCAAGCTCCATTCTGTCGAAGATCAAGTCTCCGCGGATATCTGCCGTGTAGTTCAAGTTTCCGAACCTGATCTGGTGGCCAGGGGCAAAGCTGTCGATCTACTCCAACTGGCCAAGCGAATTGGCCCGCAGTGCGAAGCCGCCGAACACAAAGATCTGTCCGGGGAGAAAAGTCTCACCCTGGACCGTGTCGTTGACGACTGAAGACGCCATCAAGCCTCGAAGCGACGACACAGAGGAACTCTCAATGAAAGCACCAATGTCGGTGTCAAAACCGGCAGATATCGGGTAGGGGGTCCCGATCTGTGCGTCTTAGGCTGATGGTAACAGGAAGCAAGGGACACAATGTTTACCCAGGTTCGGGCCCTCTCGACGGAGGTAAAACCCTACTTCCTGCTTGATTAATATTGAAGATATGTGGAATACAAGAGTAGATCTACCACAAGATCGTAGAGGCTAAACCCTAAGAGCTAGCCTATGATGGTATGATTGTAATTGTGATCGGCCTTCTAAGTACCATGCTCTCCGGTTTATATAGACACCGGAGAGCTAGGGTTTACATGGAGTCGGTTACAAGGAAGGAAACATAATATCCGGATCGCTAAGCTTGTCTTCCACGCAAAGGAGAGTCCCATCGGACACGAGCCGAAGTCTTGAGTCTGGTATCTTGACGCTTCTATAGTCCGGACGATGAATATAGTCTGGTTGTCCGGATACCCCCTTATCCAGGACTCCCTCAGTCTACACACTTAAGGTTCGGTGATGCTAGAGTTGTTATGGGAATTACTATGTGGTTACCAAATGTTATTTGGAGTCCCGGATGAGACCCAGGACGTCACGAGGAGTTCTGGAATGGTCCGGAGATAAATATTTATATATGGGAAGTCCTTATTCGATCGCCGGAAGTGTTCGGGGATTTATCGGTATTGTACCAGGAGCACCGAAAGGGTTCCGGGGGTCCATCGGGAGGGTCCACGTGCCCTGGAGGGCCCTATGGGCTGAATATGGAGGGGAACCAGCCCCTAGGTTGGCTGGGCGCCAAACCCCCCTAGGGCCCATACGCCTCGGGTTTGGGGGGAACCCTAAAGGGGGCGCCCCCCTTGGCCTGGGGGGCAAGCCTCCCCCCTTGGCCGCCGCCCCGCCTCTAGATCCATCTGGAGGGGCCGGCCCCCCTCTCCCTTGCCCCTATAAGTAGAGGGGAGTTGGGAGGGCTGCCGCACCCTTTGTCGGTGTCAAAACCAGCGGATCTTGGGTAGGGGGTCCTGAACTGTATGTCTAAGGCTAATGGTAACAGGAGGATGGGTACACGATGTTTACCCAGGTTCGGGCCCTCTCGATGGAGGTTATACCCTGCTTCCTGCTTGATTGATCTTGATGATATGATTATTACAAGAGTTGATCTACCATGATAATGTAGAGTGTAAACCCTAGAAGCTAGCCTATGATTATGATTGTTCTTGTCCTACGGACTAAACCCTCTGGTTTATATAGACACCGGAGGGGGCTAGGGTTACACAAAGTCAGTTATAGACAAGGAGATCTACATATCCGAATCGCGAAGCTTGCCTTCCACGCGAAGGAGAGTCCCATCCGGACACGGGACAAAGTCTTCAATCTTGTATCTTCATAGTCCAACAGTCCAACCAAAGTATATAGTCCGGCAGTCCGAGGAACCCCTAATCCAGGACTCCCTCAGTAGCCCCTGAACCAGGCTTCAATGATGATGAGTCCGGCATGCAGATTGTCTTCGGCATTGCAAGGCGGGTTCCATCTCTGAATACTCCAAGGTAGATTTTGAACGCATGAATCGTGTCCGGTTATGCAAAACAAATTCCACGTACAACCATAGAGAACATAATTTTTCACGATTCTAATCTGCCGACAATTTTTCATGGCATGACATCATGCCACGGCCCGGTCATTATCCGAACCGTTTTTTCCCAGCCTACTACTGCATGTATTGCAAGGCGGTTTCATTGGCACGTCTTGTCGAAGCAGAGATCGTGTCCCCTTATCACAGGATTCTCATCAATAAAGGTGTTGGTAACCCAAGCGCGCCATCGATGTGGCGCTTGGGGAATAAGCGAATTTATAGGGCAAGTGGGGAGGCACACAATTTCTACCGCCTCTATAAAGAGATAAGGACTCCTCTTTTTTGACCACACCCTCTTCTCCCTCTGCTCATCCATTCTCATACGCCCGAGCTCAAATGCCCAAGCCCTCGCCTCCTCCGCAAAGTAATTCAAGCATGTCCAGAGCAGGAGGCAAGTGGATGGCCTCCTCCGTCACAGAGGAGGACATAACGAAGCTACGGGAGGCTGGATACCTGGCCGCAAATATTGCGCATAGGCTTCCGGCTGAGGGGCAGATCATCCCCACCCCGAAACCTTGGGAGAGGGTTGTGTTCCTCCCTCATTTTGTCCGCGGACAGGTATTTCCCCTCCACCCATTCGTCCATGGGCTCATGTTTTACTATGGGCTCAATTTTCACGATCTAGCCCCAACTTCATCCTCAACATCTTGGCGTTCATGGTCATGTGCGAGGCTTTCCTCCGTATCCCGCCCCACTTTGGCCTATGGCTGAAGACCTTCCACGTGAAGCTAAAGGTGGTGGGCGGCCAGCAAGCGGAGTGCGGGGGTGCCATGTTGGGCAAGATGCCCAACGTCGCTTGGCCCGAGGGCTCCTGTGTGAAGACGTTAAAGGGGTGACAGTCGGGGTGGTTCTACATCATTGAGCCCCGCAACGCCATTTGGGCGGCGGCCCCCGAATTTCAATCCGGCACCCCTATGTGGCTCACCTCCTGGAAAGAGAAGGGTTTAGCCTGGGGGTCTGCGAGGGTGCTGTCCGGACTTCAGAACTGTGTTTGGAATATGGTAAGCAAGAAGATCAAGCTCGTCAACATAGTACAAGTCATACTCTTACGCAGGATCCTTCTGTGCCAACGATGGGTTTGCAATCTGTGGGAGTTCAACCCGGCCGAACACCAGACATTACGAGAGCTCTTTGGCACGACGCACGAAGACGTCTGGAAATTTCTATTCAAGGCCAACAAGGTCCCCCCACCCATAACCTAAGATCGCGGACTCAGCGCCAATTGCACCGCCAATCCGGTAAGTTCATATGTTTCGTAGGGCACGCCTTGCATCAGCACATCTGGAGGAGGATCCTAAGCTTTTCACATTGTTTCCGCAGGATTGGGTAGCGGTGGCTGAGCGGATCGATTGCCCGGCTCCGTTACCGGAAGATCCGGAATCGGAGCTTCTAACGAAGATGTTGTTTCCGGCGTCTTATGAGGTGCCGGAGAAGAAGGCCAAGAAGGCGGCCATGGGGACCAGGAAAGGTCTCCGGCGCAGGGCCGTATTAGACTTGTCGTCCGAGGATGCCAAGGAAGATTCCTCCCACCAAGACGGGGAGGAAGAAGAAGAAATCCCCCCTCCCCGCACCGGGGAGGAGAAGAAGAGAAAAGCCGCCCCACAGGGGGGGGGGGCTAGGACGCCTAAGAAGGGAAAGACATCCCTTCCGGACTACTTCACCACGGCCGCCTACAGCAACGAGGTGTGGTTGCCTAGGGACAAGCCCCTGGTGAAATCGTAAGTATATGTACTTCATAGTACGTTTAATGCGTCTTAGCTTCATTGTTTGTTATAACGCCAGACTCGTATATGCAGTCCGGCCAAGTCCCACCTCGAGGTATCCTCTTCGGATGGGTCCTTGAGCGAATCAGAGATGAATAGCTATTCACTCCCGATGGCCACCTCCCCTCGGCCCGCAGATGACACCGAGGTGTTGTCCTAGAGGACACCAGAACAGGGGGCGATAGTTCTGGAGACACCCCAAGGCGAAATCCTAGACTCCGAGCACATGGAGGGAAAGACCCCCATGGATTCTAGTGACGAGGGCTGCAACAAGTCTGGCCCCCAGCCGGATACTGCACCGGAACCTCCACTGGTTCCGGATTCAAGTAGGCAGCCCCTCGCTAAGGAGGGCGAGCCGCCTGTGCTGATGACTTCTGTCCAGCCAGAGGCATCTGACGATTTGCTGGAAGTGCTTCGTGGCGCTTCCATCGACGAAGAGCACCGTACTCTTATGAGTACGGTGATTGAGAAGGTTCGGTCCGCCAAAAGCGGATTGACCAAAGCCTACGCCAGCCTCCTAATAGGCTTTGAGGTAAGTAACAAAAGTGTAAGAAAATATCACCTTATAGACAGTAGCCCCTGATACTCTGTTTGGTGTTCGGAAAGAAAAGCCAAACGGAGGGTCAATTTTTATCCGCGGGAGTCTAATAGAAAATGTCTATATGAATAAGCAGGCGTCGCTGCTGGCCGCTGCCGCCCATACTGTGGAGGTCCTCGGACTAAACCGGGACCTGGGGCGGGCCGAAGAAGAGCTCGGCCTTGTGAAGAGGCAGCTCGAGGAGAACAAAGGTAAGTGATACCCCGTCTATGTGTTATATAAAGGAAAAAGATCATTGATGCTAACAAAAGCATCGTGAAATTTAATAGGGGCCACGACCGAAGTGGCGGCCCTTAAGAAAGCGTTGTCCAAGGCCGAAGACAAGGTGGCCAAGGAGCGCACTGAGCGTCAGAAACAGGAGGCTCGGGTTAATGAGGTCCAGCAAGAGCTCCAGGACTTCGACAAAAAATTTGAGTCTTTGGAGCGTGACTCCAAGACGCAAGAGTCTGAGCTTGCGAAGGCCCTCCAGAGCGCGAGAGATGCCAAGGCCGAAGCCCAACAGGCCCTCGAGGAGATTCAGGAAGCCAAGAAAATAGCGGCGGGTAAGGCATTCATTATGCAAAGCAAGCATGTGAAGGAGACTTTCCTTTTACTTACCTGAATTCAGAGCTCTCCAAGAGCGTTCGCAGATCTGCCACACAGCATATTGGATGCCACGGAGTTCTACCATGCCGAAGAAGGGAACTCGATGAAGAAGTTGTTCTGGTCTCAATATGCTAGGACCGAACATCCGATGCCCTTGAGTGACCAGCTGAATCAATTGGTCGAACTGCACAAGGCGGCCGAACTGGCCATCAAGGACTTCATAGTCCGGCTGTGGCCTAGCGAGCCCCTGCCCAATAGCTACTTCGGCCTTATAAAGCGGATGGTAAATGCCTGTCCGCGGCTTGAAGTTGTTAAGCGGTCCATCTGCATTGAGGGTGCCCGTCGGGCCTTCGTCCGCGCGAAAGTGAACTGGGCGAAGATGGATGGTGAGAAGCTGGTGACGGAGGGACCGCCGGAGGGCAAGGCACATCGCCACCCTGAGAAGTACTATGACAGTGTTATGGAAGGCTCACGCCTTGTGGCGGAGGAGTGTGCCAAGGATGTAATATTTGAATGAATGTACTCATGTCATCCCGTAATATGAAAACGATTTCGTGTGCGCTATATAACGCTTGTTGATTTAAAATATTACCTTCTGTGCGGCCGTTTATAAAAATCTGAAAGATGGCAAGTCGTCGGCTTCTGCCCCCATGTAACTAGTACTGGGGTGTTCAGGATAAACATAAACACTCTTTATCCAAATTTTTGGTACTTTAAGGAGGTGTTTAGCACGGCGGACAAGGCAATCGGGCTATATAGCTTTATCACTCTCACTTAGCCATAGAAGTCTACAATTTTAAATTTTGGCGAAGCCCCTAGTATTCGGAAGGCCGAACTTGGGGCGCTATACACGCCTAAATCGGACAAGGCTGATTCCTCGCCCGAAGCGGAAAAAATCTTTAAGGATTTGAGACGTCTCGAACAGCAACCAGCTCTCGCCGCATCATGACAGTCAGTTTTCGGCTTTCTCTACTGAGGTGCTCGTCCGGAAGAACCAGGACACAATCGCAGTAGTTCTCCCTGCGCTACCTTAGCCGATATAGCAGAACATAAGGCACCAAAACAAGGGAGCCGGGCAAACCCAACTATTGAACCAAGACATGATTCATAGTTGATGCATATAATGCTATAAATTCGGGGTGCCGCACTGTCGAAAGTGTTCGGACTTTTCTTGCCGTGTTATGGGGTACAATGATGTCCCTGGCTAACTGAATGTACCAAAGTGTATGGGTGCAATTTGTATCAAATAAGCACTCAAGGGAAAATACAAAGAAAATATAATAATAAGCTGATGTTGTATATTGTTTCCCATTGTTATTTAAATAATACGTCAAAGCGTATGTATATAAGTAATGCGATAAGCAAAAATAGGACTATTTGACATGTCCTAACCAAGGGCAGGCTGCGTGTGGGTACGTAAAAGAGGTATAATGATCGTCAACAGAGACCACCTGCGTATTCCCTTGTATGTCAAAGACTCTTGCCTCCTTGGTGTTTCCTTCCCGTGATGAGTCCGATAATCAGGTCATCTGAAAGGACTTCCCAAAAGTAGGGTCCTGAAAGAAAGAAAATGATGAAGGTATACGGGTCCTGTGGTCGAGCCGCATTGTGGACCACATCGTAGCCGTGCCTCCGCCTATGCCCATGGTATTTTGAGTGCGTAATTGTATACACGTGACACAATTTTCGCCACTTGACTGGGACTAGGACGGAGGTTGAATTGCAAGTCGAGCTCTGGGCGTGCCGGATGATCCTATTGTAGAGTACTCCGGACTCGCTTGACGGTGTCCGGGGGTTTTATCACTGAGTTGGCGGTCTGCCTAAGAAGGCTGCTTTGTACTTCTACTGTGAGGGCCATAGTGTGCTCCTCTGTATGGAGAGAGCAGTCTGTGTTTCCATTGACTGTTATAACCCCGCGAGGTTATGGCATCTTGAGCTTGAGGTATGCGTAGTGTGGTACCGCATTGAATCGAGCAAATGTGGTTCGTCCTAGTAGTGCATGATAGCCACTACGGAAGGGGACGATATCGAAGATTAACTCCTCGCTTCGGAAGTTGTCCGGGGATCCGAAGACCACTTCCAGTGTTATTGAGCCCGTACAACATGCCTCCACACCTGGGATTACACCCTTAAAGGTGGTTTTGGTGGGCTTGATCCTTGAGGGACCGATGCCCATTTTGCGCACTTTGTCCTGATAAAGCAGGTTCAGGCTGCTGCCACCATCCATGAGGACTCGCGTGAGATGGAATCCGTCAATGATGGGGTCGAGGACCAATGAGGCTGAACCACCATGATGGATACTAGTAGGATGGTCCCTGTGATCGAAGGTGATCGGACAAGATGACCATGGGTTGAACTTTGGGGCGACTCGCTCCATCGCATAGACGTCCCTTAGTGCACGCTTCCGTTCCCGCTTGGGAATGTGGGTGGCATAGATCATGTTTACCGTTTTCACTTGGGGAGGAAATTTCTTCTGTCCCCATGTGTTCGGTCGCCGGGGCTCCTCATCATCGTTGATATGCAGCCCTTCTCCTTGTTTTCGGCATTCAATTTGCCGGCCTGTTTAAACACCCATCATTCTATGTTGGTGTGGTTGGCTGGTTTATCAGGGGTGCCGTGAATTTGACACGAGCGGTCGAGTATGTGGTTCAAACTGGACGAACCCGGATTGTTTCTTTTAAATGGCTTTTTCCGCTAACCGGATTTGGAGCCACTGAATCCGACATTGACTGCCGTGTCTTTGGCATTGTCGCCATTGTTTCGACGCTTATGTCCGTTGTGTTGCGGCTTGCCGTTGCTGTCTCGGGCATCTGAAGTGCCAGGATTTCTTGGTATGATGTTACTGCAAGCCAGACAGCTGTCTTCGCCCGCACAAAAGCGGGTCAGGAGTGTCGTGAGGATTGCCATGGACTTCGGCTTCTCTTGGACGAGGTGTCGGGCGACCCACTCATCGCGGATGTTACGCTTGAAAGCTGCTAGGGCTTCGGCATCTGGACAGTCGACGATTTGGTTCTCTTTAGTTAGGAACCGAGTCTAGAATTTCCTGTCTGAATCTCCGGGATGTTCGGTTATGTGACTTAAGTCATCAACTCCGGTGGTCGCACGTAAGTTCCCTGGAAGTTATCAAGGAATGTGTCCTCCAGGTTCTCCCAACTGCCAATGGAGTTCGCCGGCAGGCTATTCAGTCAATATCGAGCCGGTCCTTTGAGCTTAAGGGGGAGGTACTTGATGGCATGTAGATTATCACAGCGGGCCATGTGAATGTGGAGAAGGAAATCTTCAATCCATACCGCGGGGCTGTTGTGCCATCATATGATTCGATGTTTACGGGCTTGAACCCTTCTGGGAATTCATGATCCATTACTTCATCAGTGAAGCAGAGGGGGTGTGTGGCGCCTCTATGCCGGGCTATGTCACGATGCAGTTCAAATGAGTCTGGTCTGTTGTGTTCAGCCCGACCGGACTTGTTTTTAGCGTATCCAGCGTGACGGTCATCAACATGCATTGTGGCGCACCCCCGCGATCCGTAGATCGATCTTGACTGTCCTGCTTTGTTTTCCAATAAAACTCGCAGGTCCTGCGTGTTGCCCCGGGCCTTAGTATTTGATTGGCGGCAGGGTGCGGGCAGTTGTTCTGTCTGATACGCCGCTTTATCTGGGTCACGAGGTGGCCGGTCCGCCTCGTCCTGCGCTAGTAGTGTAGGCTCTAGCTCTTCCTCCTCGAATTGAGGTAGCAACCCGCGCTTCGGGTAACTTTTGGTTGGGCACTCGAGTCTGTATTCCTCGGCTGCCAGGACCTCAGTCCATCTATCTGTAAGCAAATCTTTATCATCTTGAAGCTGCTGCTTCTTCTTCTTCAGGCTTTTTGAAGTGGCTATAAGCCGGCGCTTCAAGCGCTCCTGCTCGACGGGATCCTAAGGCACGACAAATTCGTCGTTGCCGAGGCTCACCTCATCTTCAAAGAGAGGCATATAATTTTCGTCCTCCAAGTCTCCATCTGTTGCTTGTTCATCTAGGCTAGCTTGCCCATCCTCCTACTCGGCCTACTCAAAGTCGGGCTGGGCAGGATTGTATTCGTCTTTGGCACCATCCGGATTGCTATCATCTCTTGTGTTGGTACTGCTATGGAGGGGCTTAGAGCGGCGCCGACGACTCCGGTGCTTTGATTGCTTCCCCAAGGGATTATCCTCTGATGCCTCATTGCCATTGTTTTCTTTGGGGGTGTCCACCATATATATATATCATATGATGAGGTGGTTGTCCAGCGCCCTGTGGGCGGTGGTTCCCGTTCTTCTCCTGCATCGTCGTCCATACCATCGATGTCTTCGGAGTCGAAGTCGAGCATGTCGGTTAAAGCATCAATAGTGGCTATTAAGTGGGTGGTGGGTGGGTCACGAATTTCTTCGTTGTCCGCTTCCCACTCGAGCCGGACATAGTTCGGCCAAGAGTCTCCTGATAAAGAGAGAGACCTCAATGAATTTATCATGTCACCCAAGGGTGAGTGTTGAAAGATATATGGAGGTAAACTCCATGACCGGTGCCCAATCAAATCCGATAGGAACGGACGCGCGCGGTTCGGAACCTAAGACTGGAGATGAGTCTGGGGTCCGGTGATACAGATCTCATTGGAGGTGAATTCTGTGTTCGGCTCCAACGCCGATGAGTGTGCGGCCTCCATGGTGGGGTCCATCCACCCGTCCTCGGATGGTGCGATCTACTCCAGATTAGGGACCGGGGCAGCCACAGGTGTCGGTGTCAAAACCAGCTGATCTCGGGTAGGGGGTCCCGGACTATGCGTCTAAGGCTAATGGTAACATGAGAATGGGGACACGATGTTTACCCAGGTTCGGGCCCTCTCGATGGAGGTAATACCCTACTTCCTGCTTGATTGATCTTGATGATATGAGTATTACAAGAGTTGATGTACCACGAGATCGTAGAGGCTAAACCCTTGAAGCTAGCCTATGATTATGATTGTTCTTGTCCTACAGACTAAAACCCTCCGGTTTATATAGACACCGGAGGGGGCTAGGGTTACACAGAGTCGGTTACAGAGAAGGAGAACTAACATACGAATCGCCAAGCTTGCCTTCCACACAAAGGAGAGTCCCATCCGGTCACGGGACAAAGTCTTCAATCTTGTATCTTCATAGTCCAATAGTCCGTCCAAAGTATATAGTCCGGCTGTCCGGATACCCCCTATTCCAGGATTCCCTCAGTAGCCCCTGAACCAGGATTCAATGACGATGAGTCTAGCACGCAGATTGTCTTCGGCATTGCAAGGCGGGTTCCATCTTCGAATACTCCAAGGTACATTTCAAACACTTAAATCGTGCCCGGCTCTACAAAATAATTTCCACACACCTCCGTAGAGAGCACGATACTTTACAAATCCAATCTGCTGACAATTTTTCCTAGCATATCCTTATGCCGCGGCCTGGTTTAATACGAACCGTTTTTCGTCAACCTACCACGACACGCAGTGCAAGGCGGTTTTATTGGAACGCCTTGTCGAAGCAGAAATTGTGTCCAACTTATTGTGGGATTCTCATCAATACGGGTACTGGTAACCCAACTACGCCTGTTGGCATGACTCCGTGTTTTTAGGCAAGTCCCAAACGGTTACGCTGAGGACACTTGATATCCCCCCCCCTTTATAGAGGGGTCGAGGCCTATCCCTTTCTTACCACGCTTGCGCCTTTCCGCACCTCGAGTTCCAGCACCCAAAGCTCAAGCTTAGGCACTTCAGATCTTCAATCATGTCTGGATCCAACCTTCAAGGCCGGTGGATGGTCTCCTCTGTCATAGAGGAGGACATTGCGAAGCTCAGGGAGGCCAGATATCTGACCGTCGACGTCAAGCATAGGCTTCCTGCTCCAGGGCAGGTCATCCCTACTCCCGAACCCAACGAGAGTGTTTTATTCGTTTCTCACTTCCTCCGAGGCTTAGGTTTTACCCTAGATCCCTTCGTGAGAGGGCTCATGTTCTATTATGGGCTAGATTTTCATGATCTAGCTCCGGATTCCATCCTTCACATCTCGTCGTTCATCGTCGTGTGTGAAGCCTTCCTCCACATCACCCCACACTTCGGCTTATGGCTCAAGACCTTCAATGTGAAGCCGAAGGTGATCGAGGGGCGACACGCGGAGTGTGGAGGCGCTGCAATAAGCAGAAACGCCGATGCCCCATGGCCAGATGGTTCCTTCCCCGAGGTGTCCGATCTGTGGCAATGGAGGTGGTTCTATGTCACAGTTCCCCGAGGCACAATGTGGGCGGCTGCCCCCGCCTTCCGCCCGGGCCCTCCGCCTCAACTGGTGTCGTGGGCCAATGTAGGACTGGACTGGGGGCCTGCAAATGACGTACCGACATTGTAGACCCGCATTTGGGAGCTTCTTGAGAGGGATATCAGTCTTGTCAGAATCATTCAGGTAATGCTAGTTCGACAGGCCCTACCGTGCAAACGTCGACCTCTCTGGATGTGGGAGTTCAATCCAGAAGGTCCGCAAACCATTCAGCACTTCTTCGGCATGACGCTCGAGGGAATGTATAAGTTATTCTTTGGCATGACGCTCGAAGGATGCGGGCCTGAGCTGCAACCGCCCAGATACCCAGGTAAGTAACCCTGTAACCAAACACTTTGTTAATATTTATCACGACATTATTCTGAAAACTTGTCCGCGGCCAGGATTGGCTCAGCAAGGCAAAGAGGATCAGGTGTCCGGCCCCACTTCTCGAAGGCTCGCCTAGTCCAGTGATAGCGAGGATGCTTAGACGCGCGCTAAGTCAAGTGCCCTCGGGGAAAGGGGAAGGGAAGAATAGAGAAGCCGAGCTTCACACATTGCACATCCGAACCGGGGGAATTACTACCTCCACGAAGGAGGATAATCGGGGAGGTGAATCCAAGGTTTCGTCCCCCGCGGGAGGAAAAGGGCCGCCTCCAAAGACTTGGAAATGGAGGTGCCTAAACAAGGGAAGAAACCTTCACCAGGAGGCCCTGCCCCGAAGGGCATCCTCACCGCACCATGCCCACAAACGGGCCAGCCCTCCACCGAGTTGTAAGTTAATCGTAAATAAAAAGCTATTGCTTTTTCCTTTGAGATCAATGACCAGGATCTATCTTTTGTAGTCCGGCTAGTAGCTCGTATCAACAGAGTTTGTCTTTGGGGGATCTTCTTCCGGAGATGATGGAGAGTGAAACCCCACCTTCTTCGGAGGATCATCGTACGTTAAGGGGTACGGTGTTGGAGAAGATTTCATCTGCCACAAGCGGGTTGAATGAGGCTTTCTGCCCTTGGCACTCTCTAAAAAGCATTTGTGGTTGCTTTCCCTTTCCTCTCTTCAGCTTCTTCTTGGAGCTGCTCAGCTGGTGTTTGCATCTCTGTCACCTTCAAGTCAAGATCATAGAACTTTGTTTCAATGATCCTCTCCAGGCTCTCTTGATTCTGAGTTAGGATGGCCAGGCCTTTCTCAATCCTCAAACTGGCTTGAATAAGATATCCAATTTGATCTTACTTTGACTTGACGAAAACCTGTGCAGCATCTTTAGCACTTGGCATCTTGGCTGCCTTCTCAGCTTTTGCTTTATCCCTCTTCTCTTGAGCCTCTACTAATGTGGGATCTTCAGCATTCATGACAATTGTGTTGTCATCAAAGTTAGGCCTCAAGGGAAGGTGCTCTTTATCCAACTGATATACAGTTGTGCTCTTCTTGGAATTTACGAGCATTTGGATGTGTGGAGCATACCGACATGATCTTTCCTGGTCAGCAACTGTTCTCTTGATGGTTTCAACAATCAAACTTGTCAACTTGAATTTCTGTGGCACATCAAACAATTGAAGCAATTTGATGGAATGGCCTTTGATCATCCTGTGATCTCCTGATTCGGGCAACAAGGTGTGCCTCAAGATAGTGTTCATGGTGGCCAGTCCAGATAACAGATAGTATACTGAGCCTAGCTTGTGTGTCTCCAAGGCCTCATCAGGTATCTCCTTGTACATGTTGGCCATGGAGTTGTGGTCTTTCGTGCGCTCAACATAGACATCAATATCTCTTTCAGCTTCCATGGGGGCATTGATAAGCTTGGCCCACTCAGCAACAGTAGAATGGTACCTAGTACCTTCAGACATCCAGATAATCTTGCCATCTGGGTAGAAGTGAGTTGTTGAATAGAACTGCATGATAAGCTCATCATTCCACTTGGTCAACTTTTGACACACAAACTTGTCAACATCATTGAATTTGAAGCTCTCATGCACTCTTGGAAAATGATCCTTGTTGGCATCAATGTATTTCCAGTACACCCACTTCATGTCACACACTATGGGCTTCTTATCTAGGAGCACAGTCTCATAGAAGTCATGTTGTTACTTAGTGTGAAACTTGTAGTCCACAACAGTCCTTCTCCTCACAGCATAGGGATCTACTTGTATCCACAATCTGAGACCTGCATCCTGTCTCTCTTTCATATTCTCAGCTACTAGATGATTGTCATCTTGATCAGGAATTTTTGGCTTCAATTTTCTGAGCACTTGGGCTTCCTCTTCTTCTTCTTCTTCTTCAATTTCAGGCACTGGGGCCTTATTCTTCTCTACAGCAGAAATGTTTCTAGTGCTTCTATTTGGTGTTTGAGCAGGAGCTTTGGGGCAGTCTTGGGATTTGAAGGAGCAGCCCCAGACTTGATGGCATCCCCCATCAGCTTTTGGGTTTTGGTAGGAGGTGCTTCTTGCTCTTCCTCCTCCTCTGCTGGTCTCTTATCATAGAGGATCTAGCAATAACTCTGGCCATTGTCTTTTTAACCCTCTCCTTTCTCTTCTTGCCCTCACCAACATCTTCTTTTGCCTCAAGAGTGAACTCCATAGTTGCTTGTGTTGATGCTCTGGCTTTTGCATGAGAACTCTTCTGGCAGGAGCCTTCACTTTCAATCCTGGCTTGGTTGAGGCAGCAACACCATATTCCTTCTTTGAGGTCACTTCCTTAACTTCAAAGTCCTCATCCTCTAAATCTGAGGTTTTCTTCTTCCTCTGCCTTGTTGTTGCTTTAGGCAGGTTGATGGGAGTGCTCCTTCTCCCCTCATCATAACTGCCAGAGGGACTAGTGCCCTAACTCAGATTCACTTGCTCCTCAGACTTATTCTGGCTATCACTCTGATAT
The DNA here is from genome assembly GCF_002162155.2 of Triticum dicoccoides. Lineage (NCBI taxonomy): Eukaryota > Viridiplantae > Streptophyta > Magnoliopsida > Poales > Poaceae > Triticum > Triticum dicoccoides. The sequence goes on along the minus strand of NC_041393.1, from coordinate 678,094,486 downwards.
GACATGCTCACACTGCAGGCTGACCTTGTGAATAGTTATAGATGAGGTAGAGTGGACGAGCATCACAAAGTGCAGAGTTTTTGCAAAACAATTGAGTCAAACACTTAGTTTTAGTTTTCTACAGAAAGCATTTCGGAGCTACCGATATGTAAACTCGGTGACACCAAAGCAACAGTATGTGTCTAAACTAGTGATCTTGGTCAAACCGAGGCACAGTTCGGTGACACCGATATTGATAGGGTTTCACACAGTTCTGAACTCGGTCATACCGATCTGTATGTTTCGGTCAGACCAAAAATCACAAGTGCAATGGCCGAAGCCAAATCGGTGAGACCGATTTCTATAATTCGCTCGGTCCGAGATGAGTTCGGCGGAAACCTAACCCTAAATTTTCGAATCAAAACTAATATAAAGGATGTTTTCATTGGATAGGATGATCTCAAACTTGTCAAGAACCATGGCATTGTCTTTGTGCTAAGAATCGTATTGAGAAAACAAAGAGGATCGAGCCCATACCCTAACTTGGCGATGAGCTCCCTACGGCGGCAATGGCGGTGGAGATTTCTGTTAATGGCGGAGGAGACCAGCGGCGGGAGGTCATTGGCGATGAGAGGACGATCTGGAGACCCGAGTCGGCAGAGCAGGATACGCACGTGCGAATAGGTTTCAGAGATATTTCCAAAATTTGACCCATCGATATATATATATATCTTGACCCTCTCGGTGTGACCGAGTGGAATAACTTGGTGACACCAAGATGCCGAATTGCAAGCGGTTACTGCAACTCGATGTGACTGAATGGTTCTAATCGGTTGCATCAAGATTGAAAACCTAGACCAACTCAGTGAACTCGGTATGACCGAAATGGATGTATCGATCAGACCAAAATGCACAGAGAGGTTTTGGAAGTTTAAGTCCATGACGAATCGGAACTCAAAGTGCTCCTCACCCAGAGGGTTCGAATTTAACTGAGATCAAACTTCATGATGTAGCATGAATAGAGTTTGAGACGAGGAAAGCATAGATAGCTAGAGGGAGTACTTAGGCATTCTTGTCCATCCATTAGCAAAATAAAAAGAGCCAAACATTCATAACAACAAATGGATGTCCTCGAATGAAGAAAATTATGCAATCAACATGATCACACAATTAAATAGCAATTTAAATATGTGGCAAAGCATGCACAAACCCTCTAGCATCTATCAAGCAATTGGTGATGACTAGGTCATCTATATATGAGTATATTGACTTAGGAGTCAAATGAGAACATTTGATCATAGGTCATACTCATCGTTTAAGCACAAGTGGGGTTACCACTTTTACATAAAGCATTGTTGTGTTCACACCATTAGATTTGCTTTAGCCCAATTCTTAGAGTAAAGCTCCCCCTAGATGTGATATCCCCCCTAAGAGGGATGAACTAACCATGGGTTTTGTCGTTGATGACTTCATGTAGGTGTTGAAGATGTGGATGCTCATTTTCAAAGTAGATCATTTGGAGCAATCCATTGGAGTGAGTTGCACTTTCAATACCTACATGGGTTACTCCCACAAGGAACAAACAAGGATATCCATAGACGAGTGAAGCACACACACGATGATGTCCATGAAAGCAGTAGATTACCTTGTCCCTTGTCTTACCAACAAGAGAGTTTGTGACTCCTTGAACTAGTGCAAGATGTGGAAGTTATTTGCACTTGTCCTTGCCAAAATGAATTTGAGTGAAGTATGTTGGCGGAGTCACCCTCATGAACTCTCTAGTTCTTCTTCTTTTGGGTCCACATCATCTTGATGGGAATCCTTGGGGTTGTAGATGTATTTGATGAAGTATAACTTGATGTAGACTTGGGAACCCACTTGACCAAGGCCTTTGGAGCTTCTTCAAATGCATCAATCTCCTCTTTAAGCTTATCCTTTCCTTTTAGCTTGTGATCTTGTGGTGGAAGATCATCTTGAGCTTGTGTCCCCTTGAAGGAAGTAGGATCATACTTCTCTTGTTGAGGACCAAACTTCGTCGTGGGGTATTGATGTTCTTCCCACTCAACTCCATTGGCATTGAACTTTCGTTCAAAACGAACATCTTGATTCTTCTGGCGCCTTCCTTTCTTGCGTACAATTTCCTCAAATTCCTTACTTCTGGCAAGGCTCTTGTAAACACATTTCTTTATAATTCCCTTCAATAAGCTATTTTCTTGCTCAAGTGTAACTTGGCTAAGGGAATTATTAGTGAAATCAAGATAACTACTAGAAGAAACAATATTGGATTTAGCATGATTATTGTTACCACTAGAAGAAGAATCTTTCTTACTCTTGTTGCTAGATTTTACTTGTGGCATGTAAGTAGACAAGAGTAAACGCTTGGCAATTAATGTCAGGACCCCGACTCGATGTCACATCGATCTAGCCGGTAACACCTCATATCACTTTGCGGCCTCACGCACGGTATCCCCACGGGTGTCGCCTTACCTTTGCCCGGGACCGTTTGCGCCTTTTGGCTCACGTATATGATAGTGTCGCTAGCATCCATATGATAAAGAGCCCGGGCTGACATGACTAGTCGTAAACCCAAAGTGGCACAGACTTACAGGGACAGGCATCCATGACCCAGCTTTGAACGTGTCGGTCATCAGCAAGTGGGTCCGGGCTGTAGCACTGGGCTAGCAGGACTCCGGTAAACCGGGCTGTAGCGGGCTAACAGGACTCCGGTACTCAAAGCGTGACATTTCCCCGAAGGGACAGACACAGGAACGAAGAAGGACACATGCCGGCCAGCCTAAGTGTTCCAGAGCAGTAGCAAGCTACCATGGCTCAGCGGTAACACTAGGAGACATTTCCCGGTAAGAGAGGCTACTAAAGATAAACAACTAGATAGTCAGATCCCATACATACCAAGCATTTCAATCATACACACAATATGCTCGATATGTGCAAATACAACGAAGCATCACAACATGACTCTACGACACAAGTACTTTATTTAAGGCTCAGGGAGCCATACATAGCATACACAAAGATACGGGTCACACGACCCAGCATTCAAGTCATACAGTCATACAAACCAGCAGCGGAAGTACATTGTCTGAGTACAGACAACTAGTAAAATAAAAGAGGCTTGGAAGCCTAGCTATACTACGTGGTCCTTCAAGAGCTCAGGGTCACCACCTGGGTCTTTAGCCTACTCGTTGATGTCAACGTCTACATAGAACCCATCAGAAGGGGTTGCAGCGTCTTCTGTAAAAATGTAGATTATAGCAACATGAGTACAAAGGTACTCAGCAAGACTTACATCAGATCCTACATACATGCTTAGTATCAAGAAGGGTTGGTGGAGTTATTGCAGCAAGCCAGCTTTGACTCTTGGCTAGACTATCCTACGATACTCCAACTTGAAAAGGTTTTGCGCACACGAGTCCACTACTCACCACTTCAATACACCACCGAGGATCCACCTCCGTCTTCCTACGGAAGAGCCATCCTCGGCACTCACTCTTATCTTGAGGCTTTTAGTAGTTTCCATTTACTTGTCTATGAACTGTATAGGCAACCAAGTAGTCCTTTACCGCGGACGCGGCTATTCGAATAGATCATGTTAACCCTGCAGGGGTGTACTCCTTCATACACGCTCCCACCACTTACCGTCGTTTACACGACATGTACTCGGCAACCTTCAAGCGGAAGCCCAACGTGGGTGTCGGCCACGACCTACCTAATCACCTAAGCCTCTAGTCCAGGTTTATCGCCTATCCAGGTTCCATCCGCAGGGAGTCCGGCCGAGGTTTCCCATACGGCCCCGAACGATGTGAACAGGGTTCCCAAGATACCTAACGGGTATTCGGTACACCGTGCCACGTACCTACCGCATCACAGCCCACCCCTACGGTCAGCGCTGTCCACGGCCTCCAGTAGGCTACAAACACCAGAAACTACTTGCAACTCCTGGACGGAGAACTAGGGTGAATAAGAAGCCGAGAGGGTCCATTGGTTTCGGGCCCAATGCATGGTAGTAGCTGATTCTTAAATCACACATACAGATCTCAGTGCTTAAGGTCGGCTTCAATGAAACAACCCACCATGTACTCCTACATGGCCTCTCATCGATACCTTTACCAAATCGTGTTCACCACACCACTCTCGTTACCGACATAATCATTTCACTCTAGCCCATCACCCAGATGAACCAGACCTGACACGACTCTAAGCATAGCAGGCATAGCAAGGTAGGAACAACACATACATAGGGCTCAATCAACTCCTACACATGCTAGTGGGTTTCATCTAGTTACTGTGGCAATGACAGGTCATGCAGAGGAAATGGGTTCAACTACCGTAGCACACAGCAGTTTGAATCGCGTTGTCTTAATACAGTAAAAGAGAGCAGGAGCGAGAACATGGGATTGTATCGATATGATCAAATGGTTGGTTGCTTGCCTGATGGTTCGATGCACTGATACGGTTCTTCGTTAGGGTAATCGCGGTACTCCTCGGAGGCAGAACCTGTCGCAAAGGACACCGACACACAACCATCACCAAACAATGTGCAACAATATGATGCATGCATGAAACATAGCAATATGAGTGTGTTGGGCTAATGCAACTAAAACCAGAAGGGTTTGAACAAATTTGAATCAAGGATTCAAATTTCAAATTCAAATATGGCCTTTTAAAGTGCTTTTCCTTGTTCTGCTTGAAACATCAATTTAACTTGTTTGATCATGCATGAACATAGTACAGATGGATAGATTGGATTTTTCTGATCATTTTTCATATATAATTTGTCCAATTTGGAGTTACAGAATAAAAGTTATGAATTTTTGAAGTTTAAATAATATTCTGGAATTTCCTGATTTAATTTAAATCCAGAAATATAATTATTTCGCCAGCATGACGTCAGCATGACGTCAGTGGTCAATTGCGGCTGGCTGAGGTCAAACCTGACGTGTGGGGCCCACACATCAGTGACAGGGGGGTTAAACAGGGTTAAATTAATCCTAATTACTAATTAGTGGCGCTGGGGCCCAATAGTCAGTGTCAGGGGGTTAACTAACAGTGGTTAGCGCTAATCCTAATTAGCTACAGGGCTGGGCCCACCTGTCAGGGACTCAGGGGGGTTCCTGCCGTGGTCAAAGTGGGTCAAACCCACCGGCGACGTGACGCCGGCGAGGCCCGAGACGGCGGCGCGATGCGGGATCGCGCTACAGGGCACGGGCGAGGCCGTTCTTGGGCTCGTTGGAGAGCTCTTGCTCCCGCGCGTCGAACGGTGGCCGTGGCTGGGCCTGGGGTTGCCGGAGTCGACGGCGGCGAGCTCGGCTGCGGCCACCGGAGTTCGGGTGCGGTCGGAGTCGGCGTTGCAGGGGGTTTGGGGAGGCATTGGTGCGTGCTGCGTGCTCCTAGTGAGGCGTGGAGCACGATAGTGTGCTCGGTTGGGCGCTACAGTGACCGTGGCCACGACGGCGACATCGCCGGCGGCGTGGAGCTCTCGGCCAAGGTGGGGCTAAGGCCTAGAGGTCGAAAGAGACCAGGGGAGAAGGGGGAAACGACTCGAGGGCTCACCGCGGTTGCAGTGGGCGTCGAAGCGGGCTTGGAGACGCGCTGGAGACGGCGAATTCGACGGCGATGATGGTCGGAGCCCGAAGAGGGGAACGGCGACGTGGCGGCGATGTAGGGCTTCCGGAGGCCCGTGGAGCGGTGGGGAGGAAGAGGGGGTTGTGGCGGAGCTTCTGAGCTAGTCGGGGGAGCGAGGGGTGGCCGGAGACGGCTGCTAAGGCGAACGGCGGTGACGGTGGTGTTCGGCCGTGAGAGAGAGAGCGAGGGAGAGGAGGGAAGAGCCGAGGGCGAGTGAGAGAGAGCAGGGGGGGAGGCGTGGCGTCGTCCAGGGCATCAAGGCGAGGAGGGGAGGGCAGGCAGGCAGGGAGAGAGGTGGCGTGGCGCGGTGGCGCGCGCGCGCGCCGGCCACACTCCCCTCCCTCTGTCGGGACGAAGACGACAGAGGAGGGAGACGGGCTGGGCCGCCTGCTGGCTGGGCCGGCCAGCTGGATGGGCTGCACAGTGGAGGAGCCCAGGTAAGCTTCTCCCTTTTATTTTTTTCTGTTTTCTAATTTCTGACATTTGTTTTGATTTAAATAATATATTAAATCATTTATTTAACTTATGCCAAATTTTTCAGGGGCTAGATATATTATTCCAGAGCTCCTTTATAATTGGCATAATATTTGGACATATATTAATATATAAAGAAATATATTTCCAAAGCAAATAGTTATGCATTAATTCCAAATGCCCAAAATAAATGTCCATGAGCCACTAAAATATTGGTTTGATTTTTATCTCTGTCCAATATTTTCAGAGATCAACATGAGCATTTTCTTGGACCCTTTTGGAGAAATTTTTATTTGGGTCATTTTCAAAATGATTCTGAGGGTTTCACAGATCCCCATTTCAAGTTTCTGATGAAAGAGTAAACATGATGCAACACTCTAATGCATGACTAGCTAGGGTGTGACAACTCACCCCCACTCAAAAGAATCTCGTCCCGAGATTTGGGTTCCTCCGGGAAGAAGGCGGGGTACTCAAGTCGAAGACGATCCTCCCTTTCCCAGGTTACTTCATCCTCAGCATGGTGCGACCATTGTACTTTGAGGAACTTGATGTTCTGACGTCGGGTGATACGTTCGGCCTGATCGAGGATACGAACGGGGTACTCTCGATATGTAAGATTATCTTGGAGATCAAGTGTTTCGTGGTCCACTTCATGGATAGGATCCGAGAAGCAACGCCTGAGTTGAGAAACGTGGAAGACATCGTGGACTCTGGAGAGATGCGGAGGTAGTTCCGGCTGGTAGGCAACTTCCCCTCGTTTGGCAAGAATGCGAAAAGGTCCAATGTAACGAGGAGCCAATTTGCCTTTGATACCGAAACGATGGGTTCCCTTCAGAGGGGTGACCCGAAGATATGCCTTCTCGTCAACCTCGAAAGTCATAGCCTTATGTTTTCGGTCATATTGACTCTTTTGACGAGATTGGGCTGTTTTCAACTTTTCACGAACGATGCGAACTTGTTCTTCTGCTTCCTGAATCATGTCCGGGCCAAAGAATTGTCTTTCCCCGGTCTCTGACCAGTTAAGGGGTGTTCGACACCGTCATCCATAGAGAACTTCAAAAGGGGCTTTACCCAAGCTAGATTGATAGCTGTTGTTGTAAGCGAATTCGGCAAATGGAAGGCACTTCTCCCAGTCCATTCCGAATGAGATAACAGAGGCTCGAAGCATGTCTTCTAGAATTTGGTTGACGCGTTCCACTTGACCACTCGACTGAGGGTGGAAGGCGGTGCTACAGGAGAGACGAGTTCCCATAGCATTTTGGAAACTTTCCCAAAATCGAGAGGTGAAAAGACTTCCTCGATCCGAGTTAATTTCCAAAGGAACACCATGAAGGGACACTATTCGGGAGATGTATAAGTCTGCCAGCTGACTAGCGGTTATACTCTCTCGAACAGGTAGGAAATGGGCTACTTTGGAAAGACGATCGACCACGACGAAAATAGCATTATTCCCTCTCTTGGTCCTGGGAAAACCGGTAATGAAATCCATACCAATTTTATCCCATTTCCATTCAGGAATAGCTAAGGGTTGAAGGGTGCCAGCAGGCCGTTGGTGCTCTGCTTTTACACGACGACAGACGTCGCAATTTGCAATATACTGAGCAATTTCTCTCTTCATCCTAGTCCACCAGAACCTCTGGCGTAGGTCCTGATACATCTTAGTGCTACCGGGATGAATGGTGAGAGGAGATTCATGAGCTTCCTTAAGGATCAAATGCCTCAGGTTTCGCACTTTGGGAACCACTAGTCGATTCCCGAAGTATACGACCCCTTGATCGTTAATGGAGAAGCAATTCGCAATTCCTTTCCGAAGGTTTCTCTTGATGCGGGAGATTCCCGGATCTACCTTCTGTGCCTTGATAATCTGATCCGTAAGGGTAGGTTTTGCCACCAAGGTGGAAAGAAAACCTTGAGGAACAATGTGAAGGTTAAGCTTCCGAAATTCCTCATGGAGAAGCGGTTGACTTTGTTGTAACATCAGGTTGTTACAATAAGATTTACGACTTAGCGCATCAGCCATGACGTTGGCTTTCCCTGGGGTGTAGGTTATTCCTAAATCGAAATCTGTGATCAATTCAACCCAACGTCTTTGCCTGAGGTTCAGATCCGGTTGGGTGAAGATGTACTTCAAACTTTGGTGATCAGTGAATATTTCGCAACGATTACTGACGAGGTAATGTCGCCAGGTTTTAAGTGCATAGACTACAGCTGCAAGCTCTAGATCATGAGTAGGATAATTCTCCTCATGTGGGTGCAATTGCCGTGAAGCGTAGGCAATTACGTGTCGATCTTGCATGAGAATGCAACCTAGTCCTTGTCGCGAGGCGTCGCAGTAGATAACAAAATCCTTGGAGAAGTCTGGCGGTACCAGTACGGGAGCAGAAGTCAGGCGTCTTTTCAGTTCCTGAAAGCTGTGCTCACATTGTGGAGTCCACTCGAACTTCTTATCTTTCTTGAGGAGTTCGGTTAGAGGTTTGGCAACCTTGGAGAAGTTCTCGACAAAGCGACGACAATAGCTCGCTAAGCCTAGAAAACTCCGAACTTGCTTGACCGATTCAGGTGGAGTCCAGTTAAGGACGGCTTGAACTCGCTCAGGGTTAACAACAATACCTTTACCAGATATTACATGACCCAGATAGGTCACTTCTGGCAACCAGAATTCACATTTAGAAAATTTGGCATAAAGGCGATGCTCTCGAAGTTTCTTCAACACTAGCCTTAAATGTTCGGCATGTTCTTCCTCGTTCTTGGAGTAGATGAGTATATCATCGAGATAAACTACGACGAATTTATCCAAATACTCCATGAAGATTGAGTTCATTAACCGAGAAAAGGTGGCTGGAGCGTTGGTTAATCCGAAGGACATGACGGTGTACTCGTATTGGCCATAACGAGTAACAAAGGCCGTTTTAGGAATGTCCCCGTTTCTGATTTTGATTTGATGGTAGCCCAACCTCAAATCCATCTTGGAGAAGACTGAGGATCCAGCGAGCTGATCATAAAGGTCGTTGATCCTGGGGAGCGGATATTTGTTCTTGATTGTGACCAAATTGACAGGTCGGTAATCTACAACCATCCGGTCCGTACCATCCTTCTTCTTGACGAATAGGACGGGGCAAGCCCACAGAGAAGAGCTAGGTCGGATGAAACCCTTTTTCAAGGACTCATCGAGTTGTTTCTTAAGCTCGGCTAGCTCTAGTGGTGCCATCTTATAGGGTCTTCTAGCAATCGGAACGGTTCCCGGAATGAGGTCTATTACGAACTCAACATCCCTGTCAGGTGGAACACCTGGCAATTCTTCTGGGAAAACATCCGGAAAGTCACGGACTACCGGAACGTCCTCAAGGTCTGGCAAAGGGCTGGCGTTAAGAGAATATAATTGTCGCTTAGCTATTCGGGTCAAGACATTGACTATCTTCCCCGAAGGATGGGTGAGTTGAACAGTCCTAGAGAAGCAATCAATTTTGGCTTGATGAGCTGACATCCAGTCCATACCCAGAATGATATTGATATCTGAAAATTTAAGGGCTATCAAAGAGGCAAGGAAAACAAGTCTGTCGACTTGGATTTCATTTCCATGGCTTACTCTAGAAGTTTGCCATTTGGATCCCGGAGTTTGAATTACCATAGAGGTTGGCATATCACCGAATGCGACGTTATGCAAGCGAGCATAGTTTTCAGATATAAAAGAATGAGAGGCTCCTGTATCGAAAAGAACAGATGCCGGGTGGCAATTAACAAGAAGCGTACCGAGAACGACGTTGGGATCCTCTTGAGCTTCTTCGGCAGAGATACAGTTGACATGGCCACGTGTAGCGGTGACCGGCTTGGCGTGGAATACTTTTCCTGTCGGCTTGCCACGGCCAACAGCTTTAGCAGACTGGTTGGGGTTGGTCTAGGGACACTCACGCATATAGTGGCCAGATTCCCCACACATGAAACAAGTCACGGAACTGGTACGTGGAGGAGCATTGTTAGTTGGACCCCCATAGGGCTTGGCCGGTGCAGACTGCTGAACGGGGCGAGGCGCCTGGAAGGATGGCCTCGGTGTGAACCTGGGTGGCAGGGCGGTGTTGGGTACCCACACGCGGCGCTTCTGAGGACCAGCACCGGATGAGGAACCCATATCACGGCCATGCTTGCGTGTTGCGTCATAGTCAGTCTGACCAGTTTCAGCACTGATGGCTTTGTTGACAAGTTTCTGAAAAGATGTGCACTCATGCAGACGGAGGTCACGGCGAAGCTCAGGACTAAGGCCCTTACGGAACCTTGCTTGCTTCTTGGCGTCATTAGAAACTTCCTCGGTTGCATATCGTGCGAGATTACCAAACTCCCTGCTGTAAACATCCACAGAAAGTCGGCCTTGGGTGAAACTGCAAAATTCTTCACGTTTGCGATCCATGAGACCCTCCGGAATATGATGCTCACGGAAAGCCTCGCTGAACTCAGCCCAAGTAGTGACATGGCCCGCTGGGCGCATAGTTCCATAATTTTCCCACCATAGACTGGCGGGGCCTTCAAGATGATATGCAGCAAAGGTGACCTTGTCAGCCTCCGCTACCAGCGCGGAACGCAGTTTATGAGAGATACTGCGAAGCCAGTCATCAGCGTCGAGAGGCTCGACGGAGTGGTGGAACATGGGTGGATGTAATTTGATAAAATCACTGAGTGACACCACGTTAGTCCTCTGATGGTGTGCCGTGTTCTGTTCAATACGCTCCAACAAACGGTTGGTCTCCCGCTTGTTTCTCTCAGCTTCCATCATAACCTCGGCTAGTGAAGGAGGATGAGGCAGATTTTCATTCCTGCCTTCACTGCCTTCGGCCTGCTCTTGAGAAGCAGGGTTAGCGCGCGTGTTGACCATCCTAGGTAACAAGACAATGATTTAGTCAGAATGATAAAATTCCGACATAGGATACAGAATGTAAGGAATAACTCGAAATGCAAGATGATCATCCGTATGACATGGTAAAAACAGAAACTGCTTCTTTTATTCCATCGTCATACACACCATACAGGGTTTAGTACAAGACCAAACAGAGTACTATTACGGTGAGAAAAGGATTACATCTCATCGGAGGCATTCCAAGCTCCTATACATTATTTTTCTACACCTCCGGAAAGAGTACAAACTAGGTCATATCCCACGAGTCACGCGGGACGATAGACGACACAGCTAGTGCGAACTAGTGATACTACCACTAACTCAGACAGATCCGTAGTAGTCCTCGTAAAAGTCACCTCCATAGCCTGGAAGCTCAACATGATCATCCGGAAACAGACGATCTCGCGGAGCTTGTGGACCATAGGGGCTAGGATGAGGCCTTGGACCAACAGACGATGGCCTGCGGGGACCGCGAGGTGGGGTGATGCCTCCTACATCACGCCAAACCATCACGTCTGGCAGAGCAGATCTCACAGGATAGAGATCGCGCATATCTGAGAATCCAGCTTGCACCGCCGGTGCGAACCGAGTCAAAGTGGCCCAGTGGTCAGCACGGGTATTGAAGAGCTCTAACCCAAGGCCCGATTTTCACGGTCCTTATCCTCGAGCATCTCAGCAGTGGTGCGAGTCCGTGAATCCTCCTGAGTGGGGTCAGCATAAATAGCCTGGAGATACCCTTGTGCTCCCGGAAGTGATCCTGGCATATACCGGAAATCAGAGTCCCGAAATATACCAGATCTGACTCGCATAATGGTCATCATAGAGTAGGCGGCGTCCTGCACAGCCATCTCAATAGTAACCCCGAGTCCATAGGAGCAGTGAAGAGGCTCGGTGGATCCAGGATAAGATGGAAATATCCTGACAGTGCAGAGATACTGGCTTTGATTAAAGTCTCGTAATTGCTCTTCGACCGTGTACTCGGGATACCAGCGGTATCCAGCCTCAGTCATTACCCTGACCAACTTGGCAGTATGGCCGGGTACATCTAGGCATCGAGTCAGGCAAACCACTTGATTGGGGTCGCGAGTGGCCATCTGAAAGCACAATCATAATGCAAAGGCATTAGAATTTCTAGCAAATTTTCGGCAGCATAACAGCTGTAAATGCTCAAGAAGGATTTTGAGACATTTGACAAAGGATTTCGTACACACTCAACATCATCATATCAAAGTTCTGAATCCATTCTAACAACATAATGTGGTAGTAGAACTGAACTAGACTTGTATCCATCAAACTTATAAGGTACTACTGATTGGTAACACGTGATCCTGATAGAGAGAATAGATCCTTATTCATTAACCCCCGGTGGAGAATGGACTGACTCAGATCAGAATGTCATAAGATAAAGGAGTAAAAAGAGCCTTACGTTCCAACCCACAAACAATTCCCCTACATATAACTAAAGAATTTCTAGACTCAACATCGACCAGTTTGGCTTGGAGAACCTACAGGCAGTCCGGCTCTGATGCCAACGCTGTCAAAGTAGATCATTTTCAAAGTAGGTGTTGAAGATGTGGATGCTCATTTTCAAAGTAGATCATTTGGAGCAATCCATTGGAGTGAGTTGCACTTTCAATACCTACATGGGTTACTCCCACAAGGAACAAACAAGGATATCCATAGACGAGTGAAGCACATACACGATGATGTCCATGAAAGCAGTAGATTACCTTGTCCCTTGTCTTACCAACAAGAGAGTTTGTGACTCCTTGAACTAGTGCAAGATGTGGAAGTTATTTGCACTTGTCCTTGCCAAAATGAATTTGAGTGAAGTATGTTGGCGGAGTCACCCTCATGAACTCTCTAGTTCTTCTTCTTTTGGGTCCACATCATCTTGATGGGAATCCTTGGGGTTGTAGATGTATTTGATGAAGTATAACTTGATGTAGACTTGGGAACCCACTTGACCAAGGCCTTTGGAGCTTCTTCAAATGCATCAATCTCCTCTTTAAGCTTATCCTTTCCTTTTAGCTTGTGATCTTGTGGTGGAAGATCATCTTGAGCTTGTGTCCCCTTGAAGGAAGTAGGATCATACTTCTCTTGTTGAGGACCAAACTTCGTCGTGGGGTATTGATGTTCTTCCCACTCAACTCCATTGGCATTGAACTTTCGTTCAAAACGAACATCTTGATTCTTCCGGCGCCTTCCTTTCTTGCGTACAATTTCCTCAAATTCCTTACTTCTGGCAAGGCTCTTGTAAACACATTTCTTTATAATTCCCTTCAATAAGCTATTTTCTTGCTCAAGTGTAACTTGGCTAAGGGAATTATTAGTGAAATCAAGATAACTACTAGAAGAAACAATATTGGATTTAGCATGATTATTGTTACCACTAGAAGAAGAATCTTTCTTACTCTTGTTGCTAGATTTTACTTGTGGCATGTAAGTAGACAAGAGTAAACGCTTGGCAATTAATGTCAGGACCCCGACTCGATGTCACATCGATCTAGCCGGTAACACCTCATATCACTTTGCGGCCTCACGCACGGTATCCCCACGGGTGTCGCCTTACCTTTGCCCGGGACCGTTTGCGCCTTTTGGCTCACGTATATGATAGTGTCGCTAGCATCCATATGATAAAGAGCCCGGGCTGACATGACTAGTCGTAAACCCAAAGTGGCACAGACTTACAGGGACAGGCATCCATGACCCAGCTTCGAACGTGTCGGTCATCAGCAAGGGGGTCCGGGCTGTAGCACTGGGCTAGCAGGACTCCGGTAAACCGGGCTGTAGCGGGCTAACAGGACTCCGGTACTCAAAGCGTGACATTTCCCCGAAGGGACAGACACAGGAACGAAGAAGGACACATGCCGGCCAGCCTAAGTGTTCCAGAGCAGTAGCAAGCTACCATGGCTCAGCGGTAACACTAGGAGACATTTCCCGGTAAGAGAGGCTACTAAAGATAAACAACTAGATAGTCAGATCCCACACATACCAAGCATTTCAATCATACACACAATATGCTCGATATGTGCAAATACAACGAAGCATCACAACATGACTCTACGACACAAGTACTTTATTTAAGGCTCAGGGAGCCATACTAACATACACGAAGGTACGGGTCTCACGACCCAACATACAAGTCATACAGTCATACAAACCAGCAGCGGAAGTAACTTGTCTGAGTACAGACAACTAGTAAAATAAAAGAGGCTTGGGAAGCCTAGCTATACTACAAGGTCCTTCACAAGCTCAGGGTCACCACCTGGGTCTTTAGCCTACTCGTTGATGTCAACGTCTACATAGAACCCATCAGAAGGGGTTGCAGCGTCTTCTATAAAAATGTAGGTTATAGCAACATGAGTACAAAGGTACTCAGCAAGACTTACATCAGATCCTACATACATGCTTAGTATCAAGAAGGGTTGGTGGAGTTATTGCAGCAAGCCAGCTTTGACTCTTGGCTAGGCTATCCTACGATACTCCAACTTGAAATGGTTTTGCGCACACGAGTCCACTACTCATCAATTCAATACACTACCGAGGATTCGCCTCCGTCTTCCTACGGAAGAGCCATCCTCGGCACTCACTCTTATCTTGAGGCTTTTAGTAGTTTCCATTTACTTGTCTATGAACTGTATAGGCAACCAAGTAGTCCTTTACCGCGGACGCGGCTATTCGAATAGATCATGTTAACCCTGCAGGGGTGTACTCCTTCATACACGCTCCCACCACTTACCGTCGTTTACACGACATGTACTCGGCAACCTTCAAGCGGAAGCCCAACGTGGGTGTCGGCCACGACCTACCTAATCACCTAAGCCTCTAGTCCAGGTTTATCGCCTATCCAGGTTCCATCCGCAGGGAGTCCGGCCGAGGTTTCCCATACGGCCCCGAACGATGTGAACAGGGTTCCCGAGATACCTAACGGGTATTCGGTACACCGTGCCACGTACCTACCGCATCACAGCCCACCCCTACGGTCAGCGCTGTCCACGGCCTCCAGTAGGCTACAAACACCAGAAACTACTTGCAACTCCTGGACGGAGAACTAGGGTGAATAAGAAGCCGAGAGGGTCCATTGGTTTCGGGCCCAATGCATGGTAGTAGCTGATTCTTAAATCACACATACAGATTTCAGTGCTTAAGGTCGGCTTCAATGAAACAACCCACCATGTACTCCTACATGGCCTCTCATCGATACCTTTACCAAATCGTGTTCACCACACCACTCTCATTACCGACATAATCATTTCACTCTAGCCCATCACCCAGATGAACCAGACCTGACACGACTCTAAGCATAGCAGGCATAGCAAGGTAGGAACAACACATACATAGGGCTCAATCAACTCCTACACATGCTAGTGGGTTTCATCTAGTTACTGTGGCAATGACAGGTCATGCAGAGGAAATGGGTTCAACTACCGTAGCACACAGCAGTTTGAATCGCGTTGTCTTAATGTAGTAAAAGAGAGCAGGAGCGAGAACATGGGATTGTATCGATATGATCAAATGGTTGGTTGCTTGCCTGATGGTTCGATGCACTGATACGGTTCTTCGTTAGGGTAATCGCGGTACTCCTCGGAGGCAGAACCTGTCGCAAAGGACACCGACACACAACCATCACCAAACAATGTGCAACAATATGATGCATGCATGAAACATAGCAATATGAGTGTGTTGGGCTAATGCAACTAAAACCAGAAGGGTTTGAACAAATTTGAATCAAGGATTCAAATTTCAAATTCAAATATGGCCTTTTAAAGTGCTTTTCCTTGTTCTGCTTGAAACATCAATTTAACTTGTTTGATCATGCATGAACATAGTATAGATGGATTGATTGGATTTTTCTGATCATTTTTCATATATAATTTGTCCAATTTGGAGTTACAGAATAAAAGTTATGAATTTTTGAAGTTTAAATAATATTATGGAATTTCCTGATTTAATTTAAATCCAGAAATATAATTATTTCGCCAGCATGACGTCAGCATGACGTCAGTGGTCAACTGCGGCTGGCTGAGGTCAAACCTGATGTGTGGGGCCCACACGTCAGTGACAGGGGGGTTAAACAGGGTTAAATTAATCCTAATTACTAATTAGTGGCGCTGGGGCCCACTAGTCAGTGTCAGGGGGTTAACTAACAGTGGTTAGCGCTAATCCTAATTAGCTACAGGGCTGGGCCCACCTGTCAGGGACTCAGGGGGGTTCCTGCCGTGGTCAAAGTGGGTCAAACCCACCGGCGACGTGACACCGGCGAGGCCCGAGACGGCGGCGCGATGCGGGATCGCGCTACAGGGCACGGGCGAGGCCGTTCTTGGGCTCGTTGGAGAGCTCTTGCTCCCGCGCGTCGAACGGTGGCCGTGGCTGGGCCTGGGGTGGCCGGAGTCGACGGCGGCGAGCTCGGCTGCGGCCGCCGGAGTTCGGGTGCGGTCGGAGTCGGCGTTGCAGGGGGTTTGGGGAGGCGTTGGTGCGTGCTGCGTGCTCCTAGTGAGGCGTGGAGCACGATAGTGTGCTCGGTTGGGCGCTACGGTGACCATGGCCACGACGGCGACATCGCCGGCGGCGTGGAGCTCTCGGCCAAGGTGGGGCTAAGGCCTAGAGGTCGAAAGAGACCAGGGGAGAAGGGGGAAACGACTCGGGGGCTCACCGCGGTTGCAGTGGGCGTCGAAGCGGGCTTGGAGACGCGCTGGAGACGGCGAATTCGACGGCGATGATGGTCGGAGCCCGAAGAGGGGAACGGCGACGTGGCGGCGATGCAGGGCTTCCGGAGGCCCGTGGAGCGGTGGGGAGGAAGAGGGGGTTGTGGCGGAGCTTCTGAGCTAGTCGGGGGAGCGAGGGGTGGCCGGAGACGGCTGCTAAGGCGAACGGCGGCGACGGTGGTGTTCGGCCGTGAGAGAGAGAGCGAGGGAGAGGAGGGAAGAGCCGAGGGCGAGTGAGAGAGAGCAGGGGGGAGGCGTGGCGTCGTCCAGGGCATCGAGGCGAGGAGGGGAGGGCAGGCAGGCAGGGAGAGAGGTGGTGTGGCGCGGTGGCGCGCGCGCGCGCCGGCCACACTCCCCTCCCTCTGTCGGGACGAAGACGACAGAGGAGGGAGACGGGCTGGGCCGCCTGCTGGCTGGGCCGGCCAGCTGGATGGGCTGCACAGTGGAGGAGCCCAGGTAAGCTTCTCCCTTTTATTTTTTTCTATTTTCTAATTTCTAACATTTGTTTTGATTTAAATAATATATTAAATCATTTATTTAACTTATGCCAAATTTTTCAGGGGCTAGATATATTATTCCAGAGCTCCTTTATAATTGGCATAATATTTGGACATATATTAATATATAAAGAAATATATTTCCAAAGCAAATAGTTATGCATTAATTCCAAATGCCCAAAATAAATGTCCATGAGCCACTAAAAATATTGGTTTGATTTTTATCTCTGTCCAATATTTTCAGAGATCAACATGAGCATTTTCTTGGACCCTTTTGGAGAAATTTTTATTTGGGTCATTTTCAAAATGATTCTGAGGGTTTCACAGATCCCCATTTCAAGTTTCTGATGAAAGAGTAAACATGATGCAACACTCTAATGCATGACTAGCTAGGGTGTGACAATTAAGAAGAACTTGTCTTCCGTAGATGGCCATTAAGAACCCATGTTCTTGCTCAAGGTTGAGCTTCTCGAAGCGTAGCTTCTCACGAGTTTTTAAAAGTTCTCGATGATCTTCTAAAGTAGTTTCATGAGCTAACTTAAGAGTGTTTAGTTCTTTAGTTAGACACTCAATTTCCTTCTTATCATTGTCATTCATTTCATCTTGATTATCATGATTAACAACAATTTCATCATACTATTCATCACCAGAGTTGTCAACAAGTAAATCATCATCACCTAGCAAATCATCTTCATCACTTTTGAAACCAACATACTCAGGGTGTGATACCTTGGGGCCTTTAGCCATGAAGCATCTTCCAATTCCTTCATTTTGTGACTCAAATATGTCATAGGAGTTGGTTGACACAAGTGCTAGAACAGCAACACCTTCATCTTGAGCATATTTGGAGTCGGAGTGATAACTTCTCTCAGAGTGGTGGTCGGAGTCGGAACCGGATACCCATTCACAAACATGAGCTTGATGTCTTTGTTTAGTGTAGTTCCTTGATGACTTGTCCTTCCTTTCCGAATCCTTGCTTCTTTGAGAGGTCCTTCGTTCATACTGATCATCTCTACTCCTTCTCTCTCTTGGAGCTGATTCTGTTGGGTAACGTAGTAAAAATTCAAAATTTTCTACGCATCACAAAGATCAATCTATGGAGATTCTAGCAACAAGAGAGAGAGGGAGTGCATCTTCATACCCTTGAAGATCGCTAAGCGGAAGCGTTACAAGAGCGCGGTTGATGGAGTCGTACTCGCGGCGATTCAAATCACGGAACAGCCCGGGGACGTCTCCTCCTTGTTGATCCAGCAAGGGGTGAGGAGAAGTTGAGGGAGAGCTCCGGCAGCATGACGGTGTGGTGGTGGAGCTTGCAATTCTCCGGCAGGGCTTCGCCAAGCACTACTGAGGAGGAGGTGGAGTTGGAGAGGGGGAGGGCTGCGCCAGGGGCAAGGGTGAAGCTCCCATGCGCCTCCCCACTATATATAGGGGTGGAGAGGGCTGGTTTCTTTCCCTCCAAGTCCATTGGGGCGTTGGCAAAGGTGGGAGGAAAGTAATCCCATCATTTCCTTCCCCACCGATTGTTATCCCCCCTTTTTACGGATCTTGATCTTATCCCTACGGGATATGATTTTATTCCTTCTAAAGGGGGATCTTGGTGCACCTTGACCAGGGGTGTGGGGCCTTGCCCCCACTATCCACGTTCACGTGGGTCCCCCATGCATGTGGTCCCCACTCCGGAACCTTCTAGAACCTTCCCGGTACAATACCGAAAAATCCCGAACATTTTCTAGTGGCCAAAATAGGACTTCTCATATATAAATCTTTACCTCCGGACCATTCCGGAACTCCTCTTGACGTGCGAGATCTCATCCAAGACTCCGAACAACATTCGGTAACTGCACACTAATTCCCATAACAACTCTAGTGTCACCGAACCTTAAGTGTGTAGACCCTACGGGTTCGGGAATCATGTAGACATGACCGAGACAACTCTCTGGCCAATAACCAACAGCGGGATCTGGATACCCATGTTGGCTCCCACATGTTCCACGATGATCACATCGGATGAACAACTATGTCGAGGATTCAATCAATCCTGTATACAATTCCCTTTGTCAATCGGTACGTTACTTGCCCGAGATTCGATCGTCGGTATCCCAATACCTTGTTCAATCTTGTTATCGGCAAGTCACTTTACTCG
Organism: Triticum dicoccoides; assembly: GCF_002162155.2. Taxonomy (NCBI): domain Eukaryota; kingdom Viridiplantae; phylum Streptophyta; class Magnoliopsida; order Poales; family Poaceae; genus Triticum; species Triticum dicoccoides. The sequence goes on along the minus strand of NC_041393.1, from coordinate 678,075,157 downwards.
TTCCGTAATGCATGATCCCATGACTAACTACTTGGTCACATTGAGCTCATTATGATGATGCATTACTGAGTGGGCCCAGAGATACCTCTCCGTCATATGGAGTGACAAATCCCAGTCCCGATTCATGCCAACCCAAAAGAAACTTTCGGAGATACCTGTAGTGTACCTTTATGGCCACCCAGTTACGTTGTGACGTTTGGTACATCCAAAGCATTCCTACGGTATCCGGGAGTTGCACAATCTCATGGTCTAAGGAAATGATACTTGACATTAGAAAAGCTTTTAGCAAACGAACTACACGATCTTGTGCTATGCTTAGGATTGGGTCTTGTCCATCACATCATTCTCCTAATGATGTGATCCCGTTATCAATGACATCCAATGTCCATGGTCAGGAAACCATGACCATCTGTTGATCAACGAGCTAGTCAACTAGAGGCTCACTAGGGACATGTTGTGGTCTATGTATTCACACATGGATTACGGTTTCCAGTTAATACAATTATAGCATGAACAATAGACAATTATCATGAACAAGGAAATACAATAATAACCATTTTATTATTACCTCTAGGGCATATTTCCAATAGTCTCCCACTTGCACTAGAGTCAATAATATATTTCACATCATTATGTGATTGTAATGAATCCAACACCCATGGGTTTGATCATATCTCGTTTGTGAGAGAGGTTATTAGTCAACGGGTCTGAACCTTTCAGATCTGTGTGTGCTTTACAAATCTCTATGTCATCTTGTAGATGCAGCTACCACACGCTATTTGGAGCTATTCCAAATAACTGTTCTACTATACGAATCTGGTTTACTACTTAGAGTCATCCGGATAAGTGTCAAAACTTGCATCAATGTAACCCTTTACAACGAACTCTTTTACCACCTCCATAATCGTGAAAATTCCCTAGTCCACTAGTTACTAAGGATAAGTTTGACCGCTGTCATGTGATCCCTTCCTGGATCACTCTTGTACCACTTGACTGACTCATGGCAAAGCACACTCCAGGTGTGGTACACAGCATAGCATACTGTAGAGCCTACGTCCAAAGCATAGGGACGACCTTAATCCTTTCTCTCTCTTCTGTCGTGGTCAGGTCTTGAGTCATACTCAATACTCATACCTTACAACACAGCCAAGAACTCCTTCTTTGTCGATCTATTTTGAACCCCTTCAAAATCTTGTCATGGTATGTATTCATTTGAAAGTACTATCAAGCAATTTTGATCTATCCTTATAGATCTTGATGCTCAATGTTCAAGTAGCTTAATCCAGGTTTTCATTGAAAAACACCTTTCAAACAACCCTATATGCTTTCCAGAAATTCTACATTGTTTCCGATCAACAATATGTCAACAACATATAGTCATCAGAAATTCTATTGTCCTCCCACTCACTTCTTCGGAAATACAAGTTTCTCATAAACTTTGTATAAACCCAAAAACTTTGATCATCTCATCAAAGTGTATATTCCAACTCTGAGATGCTTACTCCAGTCCTTCGAAGGATTGCTGAACCTTTGCATACTTGTTAGCATCTTATAGGATTGACAAAACCTTCCGGTTGTATCATATACAACCTTTCCTCAAGAAAATTGTCAAGGAAACAATGTTTTGACATCCTATCTGCAAGATTTCATAAATAATCCAGTAACTGCTAATATAATTCCAACAGACTCTTAGCATCGCTACGAGTGAGAAAGTCTCATCATAGTCAACTCCTTGAACTTGTCGGAAAACATCTTTGCGACAATCGAGCTTTCTTAATGGTGATACTTACCATCATTGTCCGTCTTCCCTTTAAAATCCATCTGTACCCAACATCCTTACGACCATCAAGTAGTTCTTCCAAAGTCTATACTTTGTTTTCATACATGGATCCTCTCGGATTTTATGGCCTCGATCCATTCGTCGGAATCCGGGCCCACCATCGCTTCTCCATAGCTCGTAGGTTCATTGTTGTCTATCAACATGACCTCTAAGACAGGATTACATACCACTCTGAAGTAGTACACATCCTTGTCGACCTACGAGGTTTGGTAGTGACTTGATCTGAAGTTTCATGATCACTATCATCAGTTTCCACTTCAATTGATGTAGGTGCCCTAGGAACAACTTCCCGTGCCCTGCTACACACTAGTTGAAGTGATGGTTCAATAACCTCATCAAGTCTCCACCATCCTCCCACTCAATTCTTTCAAGAGAAACTTTTCCTCGAGAAAGGACCCGTTTCTAGAAACAATCACTTTTGCTTCTGGATCTGAATTAGGAGGTATACCCAACTATTTTTGGGTGTCCTATGAAGATGCATTTTATCCGCTTTGGGTTCGAGCTTATCAGGAAAAACTTTTCACATAAGCGTCACAGCCCCAAACTTTTAAGAAATGACAGCTTAGGTTTCTCTAAACCATAGTTCATATGGTGTCATCTCAACGGAATTACGTGGTGCCCTATTCAAAGTGAATGTGGTTGTCTCTAATGCCTAACCCATAAACGATAGTGGTAATTCGATAAGAGACATCATGGTATGCACCATATCCAATAGGGTGCATTTATGATGTTCGGACACACCATCACACTATGGTGTTCCAGACAGTATTAGTTATGAAACAATTTCCACAAGGTCTTAATTGTGTACCAAACTCGTAACTCAGATATTCATCTCTATGATCATATCATACACATTTTATCCTCTTGCCACGATGATCTTCAACTCTACTCTGAAGTTGCTTGAACCTTTCAATAATTTAGACTCGTCTTTCATCAAGTAAATATACTTAGAATCTACTTAAATCATCTGTGAAGTAAGAGCATAACGATATTCACTGCATGACACAGCACTCATTGGATTGCACACATCAAATGTATTACTTCCAACAAGTTGCTCTCTTGTTTCATCTCACTGAAAAACGAGGCCTTTCAGTCATCTTGCCCATGTGGTATGATTTGCATGTCTCAAGTGATTAAAAATCAAGTGAGTCCAAATGATCCATCTGTATGGAGTTTCTTCATGCATATATACCAATACACATGGTTTGCATGTCTCAATCTTTTCAAAAACGAGTGAGTCCAAAGATCCATCAACATGGAGCTTCTTCATGCGTTTTATACCAATATGACTCAAGTAGCAGTGCCACAAGTATGTGGTACTATCATTACTATCTTATATCTTTTGACATGAACATGTGTATCACGACGATCAAGATTCAATAAACCATTCATTTTAGGTGCAAGACCGTTGAAGGTATTATTCATATAAACAGAGTAACCATTATTCTCCTTAAATGAATAACCGTTTTGCAATAAACATAATCCAATCATGTCTATGCTCAACGCAAACACCAAATAACAATTATTTAGGTTTAACACCAATCTCGATGGTAGAGGGAGCATGCGATGCTTGATCACATCAACCTTGGAAACACTTCCAACACATATCATCATCTCACCTCTATCTAGTCTCCGTTTATTCCGTAGCTCTTTTATTTCGAGTTACTAACACTTAGCAACCGAACCGATATCTTAATACACTGGTACTACTAGGAGTACTAGTAAAGTACACATTTAATATAATGTATATCCAATATACTTCTGTCAACCTTGCCAGCCTTCTCATCTACCAAGTATCTAGGGTAGTTCTGCTTGAGTGACCGTTCCCCTCATTCCCGAAGCACTTAGTCTCGGGTTTTGGTTCAACCTTGGGTTTCTTCACTAGAGCAGCAACTGATTTGTCGTTTCATGAAGTATCCCTTCTTGCCCTTGCCCTTCTTGAAACTAGTGGTTTTACTAACCATCAACAATTGATGCTCCTACTCGATTTCTACTTTCGTGGTGTCAAACATCGCGAATTGCTCAAGTTCATCACGAAGCTCTAATAGCTTGGTGGCAGTGACTATGGAGAACCATCACTATCTCATCTGGAATATTAACTCCCACTCGATTCAAGTGATTGTAGTACTTAAGCAATCTGAGCACATGCTCAATGATTGAGATTTTCTCCCTTAGTTTGCAGGTTAAGAAACCTGTCGGAGGTCTCATACCTCTTGACGTGGGCACAAGCCTAAAATCCCAATTTCAGATCTTGGAACATCTCATATGTTCTGCGACGTTTCAAAAATGTCTTCGGTGCCTCAATTCTAAACCGTTTAACATTACGCACTGAACTATCACATAGTCATCAAAACATGTATGTCAGATGTTCGCAACATCCACAAACGGCGCTCGAGGTTCAGCACACCGAGCGGTGCATTAAGGACATAAGCCTTCTGTGCAGCAATGAGGACAATTCTCAGTTTACGAACCCAGTCCGCATAACTGCTACTAACAACTTTCAACTAATTTTTTCTCTAGGAACATATCTAAAACAGTAGAACCAAAGCGTGAGCTACGACATAATTTGCAAAGACCTTTTGACTATGTTCATGATAATTGAGTTCATCTAATCAAATTATTTAATGAACTCCCACTCAAATAGACATCCCTCTAGTCATCTAAGTGATACATGATCCAAGTCAATTAGGCCTTGTCCGATCATCACGTGAGATGGACTAGTCATCATCGGTGAACATCTTCATGTTGATCGTATCTACCATACGACTCATGTTCGACCTTTTGGTCTCTTGTGTTCCGAGGCCATGTCTATACATGCTAGGCTCGTCAAGTCAACCTAAGTGTTTTGCATGTGTAAATCTGGCTTACACCCATTGTATGCGAACGTTAGGATCTGTCACACCCGATCATCACGTGGTGCTTCGAAACAACGAACTTTCGCAATGGTGAACAGTTAGGGGGAACACTTTCTTGAAATTTTATGAGGGATCATCTTATTTATGCTACCGTCGTTCTAAGCAAATAAGATGTAAACATGACAAACATCACATGCAAATCATAGACTGACATGATATGGCCAATATCATCTTGCGCCTTTGATCTCCATCTTGAGGCACGACATGATCACCTTCGTCACCGGCATGACACTATGATCTCTATCATCATGATCTCCATCATCGTGTCTTCATGAAGTTGTCTTGCCAACTATTACTTCTACTACTATGGCTAATGGTTTAGCAATAAAGTAAAGTAATTACATGGCGTTATTCAATGACACGCAGGTCATACAATAAATTAAGACAACTCCTATGGCTCCTGCCGGTTGTCATACTCATCGACATGCAAGTCGTGATTCCTATTACAAGAACATGATCAATCTCATACATCACATATATCATTCATCACATTCTTTTGGCCATATCACATCACATAGCATATCCTGCAAAAACAAGTTAGACGTCCTCTAATCTTTGTAGCATGTTTTACGTGGCTGCTATGAGTTTCTAGCAAGAATGTTCCTTACCTACACAACAGCCACAACGGTGATATGCCAATTGCTATTTACCCTTCATAAGGACCCTTTTTATCGAATCTGATCCGATTAAAGTAGGAGAGACTGGCACCCGCTAGCCACCTTTATGCAACAAGTGCATGTCAGTCGGTGGAACCTGTCTCACGTAAGCATACGTGTAAGGTTGGTCCGGGCCACTTCATCCCACGATGTCGCCAAATCAAGATAAGACTAGTAACGGTAAGCATATTGAAAAAACCAATGCCCACAACTACTTGTGTTCTACTCGTGCATAGAATCTACGCAATAGACCTAGCTCATGATGCCACTGTTTGGTAACATAGCAGAAATTCAAAATTTTCTACGCATCACCAAGATCAATCTATGGAGATTCTAGCAACAAGAGAGAGAGGGAGTGCATCTTCATACCCTTGAAGATCGCTAAGCGGAAGCGTTATAAGAACGCGGTTGATGGAGTCGTACTCGCGGCGATTGAAATCGTGGAACAGCCTGGGGACGTCTCCTCCTTCTTGATCTAGCAAGGGGAGAGGAGAAGTTGAGGGAGAGCTCCGGCAACATGACGGTGTGGTGGTGGAGGTTGCAGTTCTCCGGGAGGGCTTCGCCAAGCACTACTGAGGAGGAGGTGGAGGTGGAGAGGGGGAGGGCTGCGCCAGGGGCAAGGGTGAAGCTCCCATGCGCCTCCACACTATATATAGGGGTGGAGGGGGCTGGTTTCTTTCCCTCCAAGTCCATTGGGGCATTGGCAAAGGTGGGAGGAAAGAAATCCCATCATTTCGTTCCCCACCGATTGTTATCCCCCCTTTTTAGGGATCTTGATCTTATCCCTACGGGATATGATCTTATTCCTTCTAAGGGGGGATCTTGGTGCACCTTGACCAGGGGTGTGGGGCCTTGCCCCCACTACCCACGTTACTTGCCCGAGATTCGATCGTCGGTATCCCAATACCTTATTCAATCTTGTTACCGGCAAGTCACTTTACTCGTTCTGTAATGCATGATCCCACGACTAACTACTTAGTCACATTGAGCTCATTATGATGATGCATTACTGAGTGGGCCCAGAGATACCTCTCTGTCATATGGAGTGACAAATCCCAGTCTCGATTCGTGCCAACCCAACAGAAACTTTCGGAGATACCTGTAGTGTACCTTTATAGCCACCCAGTTACGTTCTGACGTATGGTACACCCAAAGCATTCCTACAGTATCTGGGAGTTGCACAATCTCATGGTCTAAGGAAATGATACTTGACATTAGAAAAGCTTTTAGCAGACGAACTACACAATCTTGTGCTATGCTTAGGATTGGGTCTTGTCCATCACATCATTCTCCTAGTGATGTGATCCCGTTACTAATGACATCCAATGTCTATGGTCAGGAAACCATGGCCATCTGTTGATCAATAAGCTAGTCAACTAGAGGCTCACTAGGGACATGTTGTGGTCTATGTATTCACACATGTATTACGGTTTCCAGTTAATACACTTATAGCATGAACAATAGACAATTATCATGAACAAGGAAATACAATAATAACCATTTTATTATTGCCTCTAGGGCATATTTCCAATAGATTCTTCCCTTTTGCTTCTTCTTTTAGGTGAGTCTTCTCATTTTTTTGTAGAGAGTCGTACACTCATTGGAGTAGTGTCCGGGTCTTCCACAATTGTATCAATTTTGCTCACGACTAGAAGATCTTTTGTCATTGTAGGACCTTGACTTAGAACTTCTGTCCTTTCTTCTACTCTTGTAGAATTTGTTGACGTTCTTCACCATTAAGCTCAATTCTTCATTGAAGGCTTGTTTCTCACTTGATGATGTAGGACCAGCACATGAGGCTTTGTAAGCACCACTTGACTTGTCGTGAAGCTCTTCTTTATCCTTGAGTGACATCTCATGAGCAACAATTCTTCCAATGACTTCGGTTGGCTTGAGATCTTTATAATTTGGCATCATTTGGATCAACGTGCACACGGTATCATATTTTCCATCTAAGGCTCTTAGGATCTTCTTGATGATGAATTTCTTGGTCATCTCTTCACTTCCTAAGCCGGCAATCTCATTTGTGAGGAGAGCAAGCCTAGAGTACATTTCAGCGACACCTTCACCATCCTTCATTTTGAACTTGTCAAGTTGACTTTGAAGTACATCCAACTTGGATTCCTTGACGGAGTCGGTACCTTCATGCATATCAACCAAAGTATCCCAAATTTCCTTTGCATTCTCAAGACGGTTGATTTTGTTGAATTCTTTGGGGCACAATCCGTTGAAGAGGATATCGCAAGCTTGAGCATTGTATTGCAACATCTTCAGTAGCTTCACGATTTGGTTCTCTCCCATCGAAGAATTCACCTTGCAAACCAATACACACAATATCCCAAATGGTGGGGTTATGTCCAAGAATATGCATTTTCATCTTGGGTTTCCAACTAGCAAAATTAGTAACATCAAAGTAAGGACCTCTATGTTGGTAATTTCCCTCGCTAGATGCCATACTCTCCTAGGTTGTGAAACCAAGGCTATGATTACCAAAGCTATGGAAATCAAGGCAAATAGAGACCAAAGCTATGATACCACTTGTAGGATTGAAAGTATGTTTAGAGGGTGGTGATTAATCTACTTGACCAATAAAAACCTAGCCTATTCCCAAATTTAATTCTTGGCAGATTTTAGCAACTTAGCACTAGTCAACCAATCAACCTACACATGCAATTCAAAGAGTATAGCAGCTACATGTAAATCATTTTATATGAAGGTAAGGGGAGGAGTTTGGAGGGAGAAAATGCAATGTAGACATGGAGATTTTTGGCGTGGTTCCGATAGATGGTGCCATCGTACATCCACGTTGATGGAGACTTCAACCGATGAAGGGTAACGGTTGCGTGAGTCCAGGGAGGGCTCCACCCACAAAGGGTCCACGAAGAAGCAACCTTGTCTATCCCACCATGGCCATCGACCATGAAGGACTTGCCTCACTCGGGTAGATCTTCACGAAGTAGGGGATCTCCTTGCCCTTACAAACTTCTTGGTTCAACTCCACCAATCTTGCCGGAGGCTCCCAAGCGACACCTAACCAATCTAGGACACACCTCTCTCCAAAAGCTAATAGATGGTGTGTTGATGATGAACTCCTTGCTCTTGTGATTCAAATCATAGTCTCCCCAACACTCAACTCTCTCTCACAGATTTGGCTATGGTGGAAAGATGATTTGAGTGGAAAGTAACTTGGGGAAGGCTAGATATCAAGATTCATATGGTTGGATTGGAATGTCTTGGTCTCAACACATGAGTAGGTGGTTCTCTCTCAGAAAATGAGTAGTGGAAGTGTAGGTATGTTCTGATGGCTCTCTCCACAAATGAAGAGTGGGTGGAGGGGTATATATAGCCTCCACACAAAATCTAACCGTTACACATAGATTCCCAAACTCGGTGAGACCAAATAGTGAAACTCGGTCAGACCAATTTAGTTCAAAATGTGAATGTTAGGCTTTTCTGTGGGACCGACATGATCAACTCAGTGGGACCTATGTGCTAGGGTTAGGGCATAACTTGATCTCAGTGAAACCGATCACATGAACTCGGTGGGACCAATTTCAGTAATAGGCAAACAAAGAGTTGTACGGCAAACTCGGTGGGACCGATCGCTCATTTCGGTGAGACCGAAACGTTACGAAAAGGAAACAGAGAGTTTGCATTGCGAACTCGGTGGGACCGATCGCTCATTTTGGTGAGACCAAAACGTTATGAAGGTAAACAAAGAGTTTGCAATCCCATCTCGGTGAGACCGAGATCCCTGTCGGTGTAACCGAAGTGATTAGGGTTTGTCGCAGGGACTATGTCAAATGAACTCGGTGGCTCCGGATAGATCAAATCGGTGGGGCCGAGTTTGACTTTTAGGTTTGGGACATATATATGTGGAAATGAGAAAGTGGCTGAGGGTTTTGGAGCATATCACTAAGCATTTTGAGCAAGTAAGCCATTAAGCAACACCTCATCCCCTTTTAATAGTATTGGCTTTCCTATGGACTCAATGTGATCTTGGATCACTAAAATAAAATGTAGAGTCTTGTGATTGTTGCTAATGTGTGTCCTTAGCATTTTGAGGGGTCCACATCTCTAGTCCATTCCATGCCAATCATTGAACTTTCTGAAATGATAACCTTGAAAGAGTTGTCGGATTTCGGGTTCTGGCAGACCCTTAAGGTTCGAACTCTGGGGTGCGCACGGAGATCACTCCCTCTACCAACTCGCGTCTCGTCGCCTCGCAAGGATCTAAACTACACGAAGAACAACACAAGAGACACGAGGTTTATACTAGTTCGGGCCACCATTGTGGTGTAATACCCTACTCTAGTTTGTGGTGCGGTTGATTGCCTCAGGGGCTGATGATGAACAATACAAAGGAAGAACAGCCTCGCGAGGGATGTTCTTGTGTGGGTGGTACTGGTTAGGGTTCGACTGTTCGATCCCCTTTCACTGTGGTGGCTAGTCCTATTTATAGAGCAAGGCCCTGGTCCTCTTCCCAAATATTGAGCGGGAAGGGCGCCAACAGTTGGCCATTTTGAAGGGGAACATCTAGTACACTTATCCTGATTAAAGTTGGTCCTCGCCTGCCAAAGGTACTAACGATGACGCCGGCTTGGGCTCCACGATGACCTCCAGCCTGCGGCTCTGCTGGTCTTGGTATTGTTGCACCGAAATGGTTGCCTTTGTTTGATACCCTTGCCTGCGCTTGCCCCCTTTGCACCAAAGAGGAAACAAGGACTCTGCTCAGGCCGGCGCCCGCCTGGCGCCCTCCTGGCTTCGGTCGTCATGGCTTGCGTCATGGGCACCTCATGAGGTACCCCGCCTTGATCTCTCCGCCTCCTCGTGAGCCAGCCTGACGAGGTTGTGCCTGAGGAAGCTTCCTGTCATCCGCCCCGCGAGGCTTGGCCACTCGCAAGGGTCTTGAGCATGTGTCGATGAAGATGGGCCATACTGGGCCACTCCTTGAGCCACGCCGCAGGCCGTAGGAAGGCATGTCTGGGTACCCCCGTTCCCAGAACGCCGACAGTAGCCCCCGGGCCCAAGGCGCGCCTGGACTTGGCTTAGCAGAGAAGCGAAGGGGCAAGTGCGAAGCGCCGCAGGCCCCAACAGCCTGCGTCCTTCGGCTCCGTGTGGCGGTTGATTGGACATGGGCGTCCCTGCGTCCCCATGACGCCTCGGCAACCGCACGACATGACAAGTCCCTGCATGCAGAAATGGGTCATGATTACCTGTGATCGTGGAGGCCGACGGTTGGCCTCCTCTGGCTATATGTACGGAACGGCGTGAGCCCTTCACTAGTAGAAAAAGGGCCTATAGTCCCGGTTGGTGAGAGCCTTTAGTCCCGGTTCATGAACCAGGACTAAAGGGTCGGTACTAATGCCCTGACCCTTTAGTCCCGGTTCAATCCAGAACCGGGACAGATGGGCCTCCACGTGGCCTGTCCGCTGAGCCCAGGCAGGAGGGCCTTTGGTCCCGGTTGGTGGCACCAACCGGGACCAATAGGCATCCACGCGTCAACATTTCTGTGGCTGGGGTTTTTGCTTTTTTTGAAGGGGGGGGGGGTTGGGGGGTTTTGGGGGGTTAATTTAGGTGTTTCATATATTGTGCTATAGCTAGCTAATTAATAGAGAGAAGTGTCCTCTCTTTTGTCCGTGCTTGGTCGACGCTACGTACCATACATACGTATAGAGAGGACTAGCTAGACACGCTAGCTAGCTAGTAAGCAAACAGAAGATCGTCATAACATATATGCATACAGAGAGAAGTGATATCCACCACCTCTCCTTCTCTGAGAGATTGGTGAACAACAAGTTCTCGTATATCTATCCGACACTACCGGCTACATATATACAATAATTATCTTTTACAAATATATAATCTCCTAAAATACGGACGCGTGGTCCACATAGTATTCTCCGTCTTCAGCGATCACGTGGTCAAGAAAGAATGCCGCCAATTCCTCTTGAATTGCTCGCATGCGATCTGGTGCTAGGAGTTCATCCCGCATCCGAAACATCTAATTTTAAGAAGGGGGTCAATACATATATATATGTGAGTGAATGAAACTCAACACAGATGATGGTAATAAAATAAAATTGTGAATATTGTTATTTACGCACTTCATATTGTTTGTCGGAGTAGCCCCGCTCACAGGTCGTGTGGCGGATGGACTCGCAAATGTAGTATCCACAGAAATCATTCCCTTGTTCCTGCCACAACCACTTTACAAGAAATAGAGGTCAATCAAACTGATAATTAGCAAGCATGCTAAATGGTATTGATGAAACTAGCGCTTGAATCACTAGGAGATGCGTGGAATATGCTACTATATAGTACTTACTTTCGGGTGCCTAAATTGCAGGTTCTTCGGTAGTCCCGGAGCTTTTTTGGTGAATTTTCTCCAAGCCCTCCCATACAAAGAACACAATTACTTGATATCGGAAATGAACAAAGTTGCTGATATGGTGGATAATGATCGATTTAACTTACTTCTCGAGCATTTTAGTCATGTCCGCATACTCCTTGGGATCTTTTCTCTTGGAGTCTAAGACAGTTACTACTCCCTTCTCAAGCTTAATCTCTAGGAGAATATAGTGGTAGCTGCGCACACATGCATAACACATCAATATTACATTACTATAACCTGGACTAATAAGGAAACCGAATATGCCACAAGACAGTAACACTCACTTGAAGTTGTAAGGAAAGAGTATTATATCTTTGTGTTTATTTATTTCTAACGATCGTAGCAAGTTGGCCTCGGTTTCTTGGGCACGATATTGAACCTCAGTTGCATCTATGAGATACGTGTTAATGAACCCAATATCTCCCACTTGTCTTTTCTTCAATTCGGTGATCTTCAATCTGCATAATATAGTGAGGATAATTACAAATACATGTAATGAAAGGGCTGAGATATATAGAGAGACTTAATGATAGAAGTAGTACTACTTACAGACAGTAGCAGGTGACCGTTGCTTTATCGATGGCCAATTGATTGAAAAACTAATAGAACTCCTCAAATGGAATAGGCAACAGTTCAATTCCAAGGAGGTCATGCTCCTTTTTAACTCTCACATACAAAGTACTCCTCCCCTCAGACTCTTTGCAGGTTTTCATGTACCAATCATGCAATCTTCGCATCATCGTTGATAGAGAACTTTCATCTTTGACGAGAGGCTTCCCGTACTCGTATCTTTGTATCTGCACCTCCAAGATATCATAATGTACATCGTCGGGAAGGTAATCTGCAGGATTGCCATAACCGGGCACCATCCTCGGATCGACGATGTCGCTAGCAGGCACCTTGAGCGGGGGGCATGATTGCTTCGCTTGTTCGCCGAGCTGGGCAATTTGTTTCCCAGCTCGTCGTTCTTTCATCCTTTGATCACTTTTAGTACTTCCCGACCTCTCTGCTTCGGCAAATGCCTTTCCAATAATGCGCTCATAGTTGCCTTTCAGCGGAGACTTGGGTGGTTTTGTCAGGGCAGCCAGAGTGCGCTTCGCTTTCACCGGATCTACCTTCTCCTCCGGAGGTGGATGTCTCTTTGCTTTCAAACCTTGAAACCAGTCATCGACTTCGGTCTGCGTGATCTTCGCGTTTTCCTCCTTGCTCCTCTCGTACGGTGACTTCTCTGGAATCTTCAGAGAAGGACCGAATCTGTATCTCCTCCCGCCTTTGGCTGTACTGCTAGACGCCGGCAGAGCAGACAGAGTGGATGTCTTCTTTCCTTGCTTACGAGGCGGAGGAGAAGGACTACAACGCGCCGGAGCAGCCGGAGCGGCGGCGGGTCTCTTCCGCCCTTGCTGACGAGGCAGAGAAGGAGGAGGCTAGCTGCTCGGGCGCGCCGGCGCAGGCGGAGAAGGAGGCCGAGTGCTGCCACGCGTCGGAGAAGGAGCCGGCCGAGTGCCCTGATCGTCACTCGCCGGAGGAGGAGGCGGTGGAGGAGGTGGAGTGCCCTGACTCGCCGGAGGAGGAGGAGGAGGAAGCAGAGGCGTCCAGTTCGGAAGGTTGATGAGATCCTTCCGCCATAGGCATGGAGTCTTCAGAGCAGAACCCAGCCGATACTCCCCTTCACCGGTAGGGTGGTCAAGCCGGAGGTCCTCAAATCCCTCCGTTATTTCATCGACCATCACCTTAGCATATCCTTCTGGAATCGGTCGGCAGTGAAAAGTTGACCTGCAAATTGCTCCATTGCGCCATAAGGTGGCAAGTTTCAGCATCCGTGATAGCATCCACGGGATAGCTGGCAGGACCCGTCAAGGCATGCTCTAGCTGAAGCAGCTCGGTGGAAGCCACGCTGCTTCTCCGCTGAGATGGCGGGGTAGCTTCGGGGGAAGCTTCGGCAAGTCGTTTGCTGTGATCTGCTTCTCGTTCCTCTAGCCCCATTACCCTTTCGTGCAGCGCCTGCAGTTGGCTGTGCTCCAGTTTCTTCCTCCTCTCCTGGGTTTTGTAACCCCCTGCGTCCGGAAATCCAGCCTTCCACGAAACGGAGCCTGGCGTGCCTCGTGTCCATCCAGGGTGCTCAGGATTGCCGAGTGCCATTGTGAAATTGTCCTTCTCCCTGTCTGGAACGAACGTCCCTTGTGAGGTCTTTCTTCCAATTCCTGAATAGGTCTGCCATCTTCTTCAGAGCAAAAGACTTGATTAATGGCTCTATAACTGGCTTCTCCGGATCATCCTCCGGCGGTAGGGTGAAATTTGACTTCAGCTTAGTCCAAAGATTATTTTTCTGCATATCATTGACATAAGACACCTCAGGGTCTTCGTTCTTAGGCTTATACCATTGGTGGATGCTGATCGGGATCTTGTCCCTAACCAGAACCCCGCACTGAGTAACAAATGCCTTCTTTGTCTGGTAGGGTTCAATCGGTTGGCCGTCGTGCGCGATTTGTATGATCTCAAACTTTTCATCCGAGCTCAACTTTTTCTTCGGGCCTCGTCTCTTTACCGAAGTTGTGCTCGATCCGGAGGGCTAGAAAAAAGAACAAAGACGAGAGTTAATTAATATGTGTACATACCAAAACAATGAATGCATCAATTAGCTAGTCAGCACAGGCTTAACTAATATATATACCTGGCCAGACTCGGTTTGGTGATCACCGGAGCCGTCCTCACGGTCTACTTCTTCACCCTCTCATTCTTGCACCGGCATTGGGTCATCGGAGCCATGTAAATCATAGCCATCTGCTTCTTCAACCTCTCCTTCCAGACCATCGTTGTCGTTGAGAAACATCAACGAGGAGACGACATCACTTCCTTGTGCGATTATGTCCCTCAACAACGCTTCTTGTGCTTCGTCTCGGGGGGTGTCCATAGTTTCTACAAATATTTACAACATGGCAATTATTATTCAAACATGACAGGTATGGATATATTAGTGGCAAACATAGAACTAGCTAGCTAATCACAATAAGGAATCATATTAGTGGCCTCGATGCTACTTCTCTAGGGTTTGGGGTGGCCTCGACAACGCTTCAAGGGTTAGGGGGTGGCCTCGAGAACGCTTCAAGGAGGGGGTAATATCGACCCCCCCACGTGTTGAAGCTATCGGGAGGGGGTCGGCGTTGAACACTACATCTATGTCCCACAAGTGACGTGGGCATCGACGCCCGCGGTAGGGTAGAGGGTCGTGGATTGCCGAGCGGTCAAGGGTCGAGGGGTCGAGGATCGCCGAGGGGTCGGGAGGTTGCCTAGTGTCAAAGGATTCAACAAAACCATGACTTCATCATTAGGCGAAAGTAACAGGTGCATGATGGTACGAAGCTCTCCAAAGTTATTTCTTCAATACTTTGACACTATAGGAACCCTCGACCCTGAAACCTTAGACCCTTGACCCCTTAACAACCCTCGACCCTGAAACCTTCGACCCTTGACCCCTTAACGACCCTAGTTCCCGACCCTCGACCCCTCGGTGATCCTCGACACCCTCGTTATATCAACAACGACGCAACATACATATATATGGGAAAATAATGTTATCGGGGAGGGGGTATTGGTACCCCCCCTCATGTCAAAGTTTCTTCTTTCTCCTCTATTCCTTTCTTTCTTCTTCTCCTCTTCTTTTTCTTCTTATCCCTCGAGAAAGGAAAATAAGGAAAAAGGAAGAAAAGAGGAAGAAGGAAGAAGGAAGAAGAAGAAAAAAAAGAAGAAGAAAAAAAAAGAGGAGAAGAAGAAAAAATAGGAAAAAAATTCTTTCTATTTTTTCTTCTTCTCCTCTATTCCTTTCTTCTTCTCCTCTTCTTTTTCTTCTTTTTTCTTCTTCTTATTTATTTCTCCTCTTCTTCCTCTCCCCTCTTCTTCTCCTTTCTTCCTCTTCTTATTTCCTTTTTCCTCTCGTTCTTTTTCTTCTTCTTCCTTCTTAAAAATACATGAAGTAGTATTGCCTAATTCATTGTTCATATAAATATACAAACATTTGCCTATTTACAATAATTAATATCACCCAAAAAATCTAT
>NC_041393.1:678030358-678058603 GCF_002162155.2 Triticum dicoccoides | reverse complement strand
AATTTTCAGCAGCCCAAAGGGCGGGAAGCGGCGGCCTTTGGTCCCGGTTGGTGGCACCAACCGGGACTAAAGGGGGGCATTAGTCCCGGGTCGTGGCACGAACCGGGACTAATCCCCCCTTTTGTCACATCCCTAGCTTCTGGTTCTGCATGGTGTTTGCATCCTGTTGCATCATGTTTAAATTTCTTATGAAACTTGAAATGGGGGCTGATAAACCCTAGCAGCTAATGAATTCAACTAGGGTCAAAATAAAATCTTTTTCAATAAACCCAAAATGCCCTCTGGAAATGTTCATGATTTCTGGTAAAGGTGAAAACCTCTGCCAAAAATGATGCACATATTTTAGGCCATTCTGGATTTTTGAATTAAATCATTACTTATTTGCATTTGGGCATTTAAATACTATAAAATATTTTAAATGCTCAAATAATACCAAACTGAAATGGTTACTGTAGGATATATTTCTAACAGTGGTCATGAGCAGTTGCATGATTTTTGGGATTGATTTAGTATTTTTAATAAAGCCTCACAGTTACAGAAAAATAGAAAACAGTAGTTAAAATAGAAAACGGAGAGAGAGAGTATATTACCTGGGCCGCTTACCTGTCCACCTGGCGGCCCAGTTGGCTGGCCCAGCCTAGCCAGCGCTGCCTGCTTCTTCAACCTTCTGCCAGAAGGAGAAGCAGGTGCGTGGCGAGCGCGCAACCGAACGAGGCCACCTCCTGCTTGCCGCCGAGCCCCTGGACGCGTGGATGAATGCCCCGGTGTCGTCCCGATCCGCCCGACCTCTCTCACTCTTCCCCTGCTCCCTCTCTCGCCGTTTCCCACCTCACCGAACACGCTCGCCGCCGCCGACGAGCACCACCGCGGCCACCGCCTCTCCCTCGTACCCTCGAGCAGTCCAGAAGCTCCGTCTTGTCGACCAATCCCTCTCCGACGAGCCACGCGGCACCGGAAGCCCCCGAACGACCTCGCCGAGCTCGTCTTCAACCTCCCGATGCCGAGATCGCCATCGCCGTTCCGTCGCCGTCTCCGCTTTCCCGAGCTCTCTGTCTACCTCGTCCGACTCGCTGTGAGATCCTGCGTCGAACCCCCCTCTTCTCCGTGCCGATTGCTCGCCGTAGGCATCGCCCCTGGATGCCCGTAGCACGCCGCCGCCCGAGCTCGTCGTCGACGTAGCTCCGGTGACCATTTGGTCACCCCGGCGAGCCTAACGCATTCGCAGCGTTCCGTAGAGCATTCCTAGCGCAAGCCCCCTCCCGTTTGCATGCCGCAGCAGCTAACCCGTGGCCACCCGAACTCCGGCCGCCGCCTTGGAGCTCGCCGTCGTCGGCTACGGCCACCATAGGTCCGGCCACCACCACCGTTCGACGCGCGCCACTGCGTGCGTTTGAATGCAACTAACCGCGCTCGAAATGATGCCCTGAGGGCGATTTCCGAAGCCCGCCGCCGCATCTGGCCTCGCCGGCGTCATGTCGCCGGTGGGGTTGACCCACTTGACCACGGCGGGACCCCCCCTGTGTCCATGACATGTGGGGCCGGTCTTTGACTGGATTAGTATAGGATTTTAATTAGTGCTAATTGCCCTGTTAGTTTAGGTGTTAGATTAGTTAACACTAATTAATTTAGTTAATTAATTAAGCCACTGACATGTGGGCCCAGCCCTGCTGACATTTTCGTTAGTATTAGTTTAACCTTAATCAACCCAGTTAACCAACTGAGTCACTGACCAGTGGGCCCCACTGGTCAGGTTTGACCCGGAACAGCCCCTGTTGACCTGCTGACGTCATGCCTACGTCATGCTGACGCAGTAAATGTTTTCTGGATTTATTATTATTCAGAAAATTCCAGAAAATTGTATAAACTTCTAAAAATCATAGAAATTCAACCGTAACTCCAAATTAAATAATTTATATATGAAAAATTATCAGAAAAATTCAAGGAATCCATCTGTACCATTTTCATGCATGTTAGAACAACTTATAGCTGCTGTTTAGCACAAATCAACTAAATGGCATTTGAATAATCACATATGGAGTTTGAATTTGAATCTTGTATTCAAACCAACTTCATTTAATCTGTTGCTAGTTGCATTAGCTCAAAACACATTCATATTGCCATGTCATGAGCATGCATCATATTGTGCATTGCATTGATTATGTTTCCTTTTGTGTTGCCGGAACTTGCCCCCTCTCGATAGACGTGATACCGACGATGTGATCGTTGACACTGATGAAGACTCAATGTTATCTTCAGAAGTGCCAGGCAAGCAAAACCCCTTGTTCATTCCGATACAATCCCACTCTCTCGCTCCTGCTCTCTTTTACTGCATTAGGACAACACCGATTCAACTGTTACATGCTGCGGTAGCTGAACCCCCCTTTATCCTTTGCATGACCTGTCATTGCCACAGTAAATAGATGAAACCCACTAGCATGAGTAGGAGTTATTTGAGCCCTGATGTGCCTACTCATTTATGCTTGTTTGTCATGCCTGCTACTGCTTAGAGTTGAGTCAGGTCTGATTCATCGGGGATGAATCAGAGGCGTGTGAACATGTCCTACTGTGTGTGAGCTAAGTGTGTGAACACGATTTGGTAAAGGTAGCGGTGAGAGGCCATGTAGGAGTACATGGTAGGTTGTCTCATTGCAGCCGTCCTCAGGAACTGAGTTCTGTGTTTGTGATCCATGATTCAGCTACTACCACGCATTGGGCCCGAAACCAATGGACCCTCTCGGCTTCTTGATCACCCTTGTCCTCTGTCCAGGAGTTGCAAGTAGTTTCTGGTGTTTGTAGTATGCTGGAGGCCGTGGGCAGCGCCAACCGGAGGGGTGGGCTGTGATGCGGTAGGCACGTGTCCGGGTATACCGGGCGCCCGTTTGGTGTCACGGAACCCTGTTCACATCGTTTGGGGCTGTGAGCGAAACTCCGGCCGGATCTCCTCATGGATGGAACCCGAATAGGCGATAAACCTGGACTAGAGACTTGAGTGTTTAGGAAGGCCGTGGCCGACACCCACGTTGGGCTTCCGCTTGAAGGCTGTGGAGTACATGTCGTGTAAACGACGGTTAGTGGTGAGAGCGTGTGTGAAGAAGTACACCCCTGCAGGGTTAACATCATCTAATCGAATAGCCGTGTCCGCGGAAAAGGACTTCTGGGTTACTTATATCAGTTCATAGACAAGTGAAAGTGGATACTCTAAAATACGCAAGATAAGCATGAGTGCTATGGATGGCGTTCTCGTAGGGAGACGGGAGCGGATCCGTAGTGGTGTATTGATATGGTGAATATGTGGACTCGTGTGCGCCACTTCAAAAGAGTCGCTTGCAGTCGTAGTTTAGGATAGCCACCGAGTCAAAGCTGGCTTGCTGCAGTTAAACCCCACCATCCCCTTGTTGAAAATGATGCATATGTAGATAGTGATGTAAGTCTTGCTGGGTACATTTGTACTCACGTTTGCCTATTTTATGTTTTGCAGAGAGACTTCGGTCTCGCTAGTAGTTCCGCGTGGACTTCGACGTTTAGCTTGTTACCTCAGCTACGATCTTGTGCCCTCGGCAGGATCTGATAGATAGTCAGGCTTCTCAGCCTTTTTCATTTATAGATGTCTGTACTCAGACATGATAGCTTCCGCTTGTGTTTGATTTGCATGCTCTGAATGTTGGGTCGTGAGACCCCTGTTTGTAATATCTCGCTCCTCGGAGCCTAATGAATAAATTACTTGAGTCATAGAGTCATGTTGTGATGCTATGTTGTATTTGCACATATCGAGCATATTGTGTGTATGTTATTGAAATGCTTGGTATGTGTGGGATCTGACCATCTAGTTGTTTATCTTTAGTAGCCTGTCTTACCGGGAAATGTCTCCTAGTGTTTCCACCGAGCCATGGTAGCTTGCTACTACTCCGGAACACTTAGGCTGGCCGGCATGTGTCCTTCTTCGTTCCTGTGTCTGTCCCTTCGGGGGAAATGTCACGCGATGAATACCGGAGTCCTGTTAGCCCGCTACAGCCCGGTTCACTGGAGTCCTACTAGCCCAGTGCTACAGTCTGGATTCACTCGCTGATGACCGACACGTTCGATGCTGGGTCATGGATGCCTGTCCCTGTAGGTCTGTGCCACTTTGGGTTTACGACTAGCCATGTCAGCCCGGGTTCTTTGTCATATGGATGCTAGAGACACTATCATATACGTGAGCCAAAAGGCGCAAACGGTCCCAGGCCAGGTAAGGTGGCACCCGTGGGAATACCGTGCGTGAGGCCGCAAAGTGATATGATGTGTTACATGCTAGATCGGTGTGACTTAGGATCGGGGTCCTGACAGCGTTGGTATCAGAGCTTGACTGCCTGTAGGTTTACCAAGCCAAACTGGTCGAAGTTGAGTCTAGAAATTCTTTAGTTATATAAGGGAATTGATTGTGGGATGGAACGTAAGGCTCTTTTTACTCCTTATACCTTATGCCCTTCTGATCTGAGTCATCTTATCTTTCCTGTGGGTTAAGAAACTAGACTTTCTCTTCTTTCTATCAGGATCACGTGTTACTAGTCCGTAGACTTATAGAACTGTTGGACTTAAGCCTCGTTTCAGTTCCTATTACTTCTGTATGTTAACTGATGATCTCGAAACCTTGATATTGTGCTTCTGAGTGGTTATGCCACCATTTTTGTGATTGTCTCAAATCTTTTTGAGCATTTACAGCCGTTATGCTGTCCGAGTCATCCCAGGTTTCTAAATAGTCTAAAGCATTTGCAAAATCCCTTCCTCCCGTTCCGATGTTCCTTTATGCCAGCTCAATCACACTAATTGTTGAGTTGAGGTATTCTATTGCCTTGACATTTAAGTTGGAGTTATTGTTATGACCCTAAGTGCTTAGGGGATCATCTAGTGGTCTAGCCATGATCCGTGTTTCCAGTGTGATGATTCTGGCCGTCATTATCGAAAGCATCCCGTGATGCCATTTAGTTAGTAGGTATTCTATTCCTGGGTTCTTGAACCCGAGATTCACTCTACTTACTTCATGTTGATAGTGTTTGCTAGTTCCTTTAGGTTATTAGTAACCTTTGCGATAGTCCTCGAGGTTCATGGTACATCCTTCTTCCAATTACCATGAACCATTCTTGGCAGGAGTTCTTCTGAACCAAAAGATGACAACAAGAGTGCTCTCGATGAGTTCTCCATGCTATATTGTGACTCTGCCAGTCCTACCTCTCTGCATGGCTTATCCGGAAGAAACATGTTAAACTTGGTTCGACGTACTAATCTATGCATCCACAACTCAGAAAATTATATGTTCCTTTGAGTTGTTCTCTTTAGTTGCATTTTGACCCTCGTCTATCAATTGATAGTCAAGAGTATGCGTGCATTCGTTTATCGAGGCCTATTACTCTTGTGGTCCGTCAAGCCATTCTATTCCGGAATAACTAGGAGAAACAAACTCTAGTACCTCTTCCATATCCAGGATTGGGTCAAAGAAGTTGTGCTCCGCAGAACAAATTGCTAATCCAGCTTTTGCTCTGTTCTACCTTGGAGTATTACCATCTTTTATATCGGGATTGTTATAGGAATTGCACACCATCCTATGAACTCTTGGTACAGTGATACTTCTCACCATCATTACTCATTCCTCGGTTCCATGTGGTTATAACCGGAATGTTGACAAGTGAATCGTGATGTGTGAAATCAATACTCCTAGCAACCTTGTTGCTTGGTAGTTAAATGGACAATAACCTCATTCTTAACGTGTTTTTTTTGAATCATCGCCCTAAGTTTGATTGTGCTACATAGTCCTTATTTCCTGGTGCACATTTCGATTGATGAGTTTGGATTTTGTCAAGTCCTCGCTCATTTGATCATATCGTCTTGCCCTCAAAAGCGAGATTGTTCTCGAGCTTAGTAACCTATCGGTGGTTCGTGATTTTCCGAATATCTTCTCGGAAGTATTACCAGGTTGTTCCCTGACTGTTATGTTGAGCTCGTGATCAAGTTGGTTTCTTGTAAACCACCCTTTCTCCAAGAATCCGTGTTGGATACCCCTGAGCTAGTTGGTTAAGCTAGACAACAACTTGGAGAGTTGGAAGATAAAAGCTTGCCTGACTTAGTTCGTTCCAAAGGGATATTCTTGTGTAGGGTGTGCTGAAGAAAGATGATATCTTCATTGATTGGTCCTTGTGATCAGTTGCTGGACCTATTGTCTTATCAATCCTTTGATTGAGTGTGGGCTATCGTCAAATCAAATCAGTACCAACGATGCTCGTAATGTTGTCTTATTCGTGGTTGATCCCTCGAGCATACACCATTACATCTTTGGTCTAACCAATGCTATCACCGTGTTCACTTAACTATGGAATTCCTTTTAAAAAGGAAACCTAGATGAATTGTTGTTGAGCCCATTGGCAACATCCTTATCTCCTCCATGATGTTGTTGAACATTAAGCTAGTGTTGGAAACTTTTATAAGCATTATCTTCATGTCCCGTGCATGAAGCATATGTTCGGATGTAAGAAGTGACTTCCTCCAGTTCATGTGCATTTGATGCAAGTTGCCGCCATGGATTTGAGAAAGTCAATGTTGTTTCCTTTGGAATCATCCCAAATCAGTCATGCATACGTGCGAAGTATTCTGTGGTTCGGAGACTTGCAACCTCCATTCCATATGTATATCCTAGCACACCAAGCCACTGATTGAGTTGTTCAAAGATAAAGGAGTCTGTCCAAGGTAAACTCTTTGGACTTCCACGCGTGGAGACTTCGATGTCATTAATGATGGTTCCCCACCTGAACTCGGTTGTGTTTTGTTGTAAGACTACCATGTGATAATGTTTGTCTGGGACAACGTGTTCACATGTGTGTAGCAGAACCAGCTCATGTTTTGGAGCTTGCTATCGTAGTTCGCTCCCCGAGAATCTCGCAACGTCATCTCGTCGATTTGTGTTGCAAACTTTCATTTTTCTTCCTAGACTCGATGAGTCTGGAATATCCTGACACCAACCAGATCTGAATCTCAGGCAGATATGATGGTTGGAACATTTCCCAAGAACTATAATACTGGTCCCTCGATAACCGGTAAAGTGGATGTCGTGGCCAACCCACATAGGCGGAAGACCTATTATTGTAGTATCTTGATTAAGGAAATTGGCCACCTTCCCATAAGGACTTCGTAGGATTTACTCCCTAGTCGTGCCTTATGATTTTTGTGTTCCGAAGTCCGACCTTTTACTTGATGTTCTAGATATCAAACCATGGGATGGGATACACTAGCACATCAAGGAGAACATTAGAGGCAGAGTGCTAAATGTCTCTCGGTCGATCATCCAGATTTCGTCCCCTTGGCCTTGTTAAGGTGAAATCTGAGAAGGTGTTATCTTCCTTTGCATCTGCATCCTCCATCACCATTCATCATGGTAGTGAGTTGTGTTACCGGACCCTTGACACGGATGTTGGTAAAACCTTGATGATTGTGGAAATGCTCAAGTTCTTGAGAGCACGCACAAGCGCTAGGTGTTATCATCAGCACTAACTGGGTTTGCTCTCAGTTTCCTCGGTTATGCTATAACTTCTCAAACAGTGAATTCACTCTCTATTGTTGGGTTCTTCCCTAGTTACCAGAATCATTCCCAGCATTTGCATTTTGTTCCCAGCTTGCACGGCCAATGTGCCATTCTACCATGGGCCTCTTCCATTTCCGGTGATAAGCAAATTCATCCATTACGTTGTCTTCAACAAGGTAATCCACATCATCCAAGTCCGAGTATGCCATTCTACCGAACCCCTCCAAACGATCACTCAAGAATTGCCTTAGGCTGGTATAAAGAGTTTCAATGATCTCGGAATCAAAGGTAATTCTTTTTGCCACTTAAGGGGATATATCTTTGAGTCACCTTCCCTAAGGTGTATCATTATGGTGTCATGTCAACTTAACTCCTCGCTACGTTGACAACCGTTCACCACCCTCTTAGGTGTGGAATTGTTGTCTACTTAGTGAGCCCTCGTCATCTGTCTCACTCCATTTCTTCAAATGTATGCTTCATGTCTCAGCTCAAGAGATGTTGCTATGACTCACCTTGTGAGCTGATCCTAAGTTGATTGATCTTCGAGAAGATCGATTCTTCCGGAGTTGTCCTTTTCCTCTTGCTGTCATGCTAGTTGGAGTTCTCAGAGCTAGACGACAAGACAAAGATGGTGATCGAAACAATGTTCCTATGAAGTGCAACCTGTATCGTGAAGATTGTGTTAGGTTGCGTTTCCCCTTCATCTTACCCTACGCTTGAATCTCGGGACGAGATTTTTGTTTAGTGGGGGTGAGTTGTCACATCCCTAGCTTCTGGTTCTGCATGGTGTTTGCATCCTGTTGCATCATGTTTAAATTTCTTATGAAACTTGAAATGGGGGCTGATAAACCCTAGCAGCTAATGAATTCAACTAGGGTCAAAATAAAATCTTTTTCAATAAACCCAAAATGCCCTCTGGAAATGTTCATGATTTCTGGTAAAGGTGAGAACCTCTGCCAACAATGATGCACATATTTTAGGCCATTCTGGATTTTTGAATTAAATCATTACTTATTTGCATTTGGGCATTTAAATACTATAAAATATTTTAAATGCTCAAATAATCCCAAACTGAAATGGTTACTGTAGGATATATTTCTAACAGTGGTCATGAGCAGTTGCATGATTTTTGGGATTGATTTAGTATTTTTAATAAAGCCTCACAGTTACAGAAAAATAGAAAACAGTAATTAAAATAGAAAACGGAGAGAGAGAGTATATTACCTGGGCCGCTTACCTGTCCACCTGGCGGCCCAGTTGGCTGGCCTAGCCTAGCCAGCGCTGCCTGCTTCTTCAACCTTGTGCCAGAAGGAGAAGCAGGTGCGTGGCGAGCGCGCAACCGAACGTGGCCACCTCCTGCTTGCCGCCGAGCCCCTGGACGCGTGGATGAATGCCCCGGTGTCGTCCCGATCCGCCCGACCTCTCTCACTCTTCCCCTGCTCCCTCTCTCGCCGTTTCCCACCTCACCGAACACGCTCGCCGCCGCCGACGAGAACCACCGCGGCCACCGCCTCTCCCTCGTCCCCTCGAGCAGTCCAGAAGCTCCGTCTCGTCGAACTATCCCTCTCCGACGAGCCACGCGGCACCAGAAGCCCCCGAACGACCTCGCCGAGCTCGTCTTCAACCTCCCGATGCCGAGATCGCTATCGCCGTTCCGTCGCCGTCTCCGCTTGCCCGAGCTCTCCGTCTACCTCGTCCGACTCGCTGTGAGATCCTGCGTCGAACCCCCCTCTTCTCCGCGTCGATTGCTCGCCGTAGGCATCGCCCCTGGATGCCCGTAGCACGCTGCCGCCTGAGCTCGTCGTCGACGTAGCTCCGGTGACCATTTGGTCACCCCGGCGAGCCTAACGCGTTCGCAGCGTTCCGTAGAGCATTCCTAGCGCAAGCCCCCTCCCGGTTGCATGCCGCAGCAGCTAACCCTTGGCCACCCGAACTCCGGCCGCCGCCTTGGAGCTCGCCGTCGTCGGCTCCGGCCACCATAGGTCCGGCCACCACCACCGTTCGACGCGCGCCACTGTGTGCGTTTGAATGCAACTAACCGCGCTCGAAATGATGCCCTGAGGGCGATTTCCGAAGCCCGCCGCCGCATCTGGCCTCGCCGGCGTCATGTCGCCGGTGGGGTTGACCCACTTGACCACGGCGGGACCCCCCCTGTGTCCATGACATGTGGGGCCAGTGTTTGACTGGATTAGTATAGGATTTTA
Organism: Triticum dicoccoides; assembly: GCF_002162155.2. Classification (NCBI taxonomy): domain Eukaryota; kingdom Viridiplantae; phylum Streptophyta; class Magnoliopsida; order Poales; family Poaceae; genus Triticum; species Triticum dicoccoides. Next base: position 678,048,853 of record NC_041393.1, on the reverse strand, counting down.
ATTAGTGCTAATTGCCCTGTTTGTTTAGGTGTTAGATTAGTTAACACTAATTAATTTAGTTAATTAATTAAGCCACTGACATGTGGGCCCAGCCCTGCTGACATTTTCGTTAGTATTAGTTTAACCTTAATCAACCCAGTTAACCAACTGAGTCACTGACCAGTGGGCCCCACTGGTCAGGTTTGACCCGGACCAGCCCCTGTTGACCTGCTGACGTCATGCCAACGTCATGCTGACACAGTAAATGTTTTCTGGATTTATTATTATTCAGAAAATTCCAGAAAATTGTATAAACTTCTAAAAATCATAGAAATTCAACCGTAACTCCAAATTAAATAATTTATATATGAAAAATTATCAGAAAAATTCAAGGAATCCATCTGTACCATTTTCATGCATGTTAGAACAACTTATAGCTGCTGTTTAGCACAAATCAACTAAATGGCATTTGAATAATCACATATGGAGTTTGAATTTGAATCTTGTATTCAAACCAACTTCATTTAATCTGTTGCTAGTTGCATTAGCTCAAAACACATTCATATTGCCATGTAATGAGCATGCATCATATTGTGCATTGCATTGATTATGTTTCCTTTTGTGTTGCCGGAACTTGCCCCCTCTCGATAGACGTGATACCGACGATGTGATCGTTGACACTGATGAAGACTCAATGTTATCTTCAGAAGTGCCAGGCAAGCAAAACCCCTTGTTCATTCCGATACAATCCCACTCTCTCGCTCCTGCTCTCTTTTACTGCATTAGGACAACACCGATTCAACTGGTACATGCTGCGGTAGCTGAACCCCCCTTTATCCTTTGCATGACCTGTCATTGCCACAGTAAATAGATGAAACCCACTAGCATGAGTAGGAGTTATTTGAGCCCTGATGTGCCTACTCATTTATGCTTGTTTGTCATGCCTGCTACTGCTTAGAGTTGAGTCAGGTCTGATTCATCGGGGATGAATCAGAGGCGTGTGAACATGTCCTACTGTGTGTGAGCTAAGTGTGTGAACACGATTTGGTAAAGGTAGCGGTGAGAGGCCATGTAGGAGTACATGGTGGGTTGTCTCATTGCAGCCGTCCTCAGGAACTGAGTTCTGTGTTTGTGATCCATGATTCAGCTACTACCATGCATTGGGCCCGAAACCAATGGACCCTCTCGGCTTCTTGATCACCCTTGTCCTCTGTCCAGGAGTTGCAAGTAGTTTTTGGTGTTTGTAGTATGCTGGAGGCCGTGGGCAGCGCTGACCGGAGGGGTGGGCTGTGATGCGGTAGGCACGTGGCCGGGTATACCGGGCGCCCGTTTGGTGTCACGGAACCCTGTTCACATTGTTTGGGGCTGTGAGCGAAACTCCGGACGGATCTCCTCATGGATGGAACCCGAATAGGAGATAAACCTGGACTAGAGACTTGAGTGTTTAGGCAGGCCGTGGCCGACACCCACGTTGGGCTTCCGCTTGAAGGTTGCCAAGTACATGTCGTGTAAACGGCGGTAAGTGGTGAGAGCATGTGTGAAGAAGTACACCCCTGCAGGGTTAACATCATCTATTCGAATAGCCGTGTCCGCGGAAAAGGAATTTTGGGTTGCTTATATCAGTTCATAGACAAGTGAAAGTGGATACTCTAAAATACGCAAGATAAGCGTGAGTGCTATGGATGGCGTTCTCGTAGGGAGATGGGAGCGGATCCATAGTGGTGTATTGATATGGTGAATATGTGGACTCGTGTGCGCCACTTCAAAAGAGTCGCTTGCAGTCGTAGTTTAGGATAGCCACCGAGTCAAAGCTGGCTTGCTGCAGTTAAACCCCACCATCCCCTTGTTGAAAATGATGCATATGTAGATAGTTCTGATGTAAGTCTTGCTGGGTACATTTGTACTCACGTTTGCCTATTTTATGTTTTGCAGAGAGACTTCGGTCTCGCTAGTAGTTCCGCGTGGACTTCGACGTTTAGCTTGTTACCTCAGCTACGATCTTGTGCCCTCGACAGGATCTGATAGATAGTCAGACTTCTCAGCCTTTTTCATTTATAGATGTCTGTACTCAGACATGATAGCTTCCGCTTGTGTTTGATTTGCATGCTCTGAATGTTGGGTCGTGAGACCCCTGTTTGTAATATCTCGCTCCTCGGAACCTAATGAATAAATTACTTGAGTCGTAGAGTCATGTTGTGATGCTATGTTGTATTTGCACATATCGAGCATATTGTGTGTATGTTATTGAAATGCTTGGTATGTGTGGGATCTGACCATCTAGTTGTTTATCTTTAGTAGCCTCTCTTACCGGGAAATGTCTCCTAGTGTTTCCATCGAGCCATGGTAGCTTGCTACTGCTCCGGAACACTTAGGCTGGCCGGCATGTGTCCTTCTTCGTTCATGTGTCTGTCCCTTCGGGGGAAATGTCACGCGATGAATACCGGAGGCCTGTTAGCCCGCTACAGCCCGGTTCACCGGAGTCCTGCTAGCCCAGTGCTACAGCCTGGATTCACTCGCTGATGACCGACACGTTCGATGCTGGGTCATGGATGCCTGTCCCTGTAGGTCTGTGCCACTTTGGGTTTACGACTAGCCATGTCAGCCCGGGTTCTTTGTCATATGGATGCTAGCGACACTATCATATACGTGAGCCAAAAGGGCAAACGGTCCCGGGCCAGGTAAGGTGGCACCCGTGGGAATACCGTGCGTGAGGCCGCAAAGTGATATGATGTGTTACATGCTAGATCGGTGTGACTTAGGATCGGGGTCCTGACACCTTTAGTCCCGGTTGGTGCCACCAACCGGGACCAAAGGCCTTGTGCTGCCCCGCGCCGAAAAGTTTAGTCCCACCTCGCTAGTTGAGAGAGCTCGAGAGTGGTTTATAAGCGCTGCTGCGCCCACCCTCTCGAGCTCCTCTCAACTGCAGGCTTTCAGGCCTAACCGTGCAATTTGTGCCTGTGGGCCTACTGGGCCTCCCGCGGGCCTGAATCCTGGCCCATGGTAGGGTTTCTAGTCGTATTCAGGCCGTGGGGGGCCCAGTAGGTGGCACTTTTTTTTGTTTTTTTTGTTTTCTTTGTTGCTTTATTTATTTTATTTTGTTTCTACTTACAACAAAATACTTATTGTTGCTATTTTTATTTTTTTCCAGTTTTTTGGTTTTGCTTTCTGCATTATTTATTTTTTGTTGTTTTTTGCTTTATTTTTTAATTATTTTTGCTTTTAGTTTTAGAAAAATTATAAACTTTCTGTTAGTGCCATTAGTTTTCAAATTTGAAAACACTTTTTTTGTTTTCTTTGTTGCTTTATATATTTTATTTTGTTTGTACTTACAACAAAATACTTATTGTTGCTATTTTTATTATTTTTCAGTTTTTTTGTTCTGTTTTCTGCATTATTTATTTTTTGTTGTTTTTTGCTTTATTTTTTAATTCTTTTTGCTTTTAGTTTTAGAAAAATTATAAACTTTCTGTTAGTGCCATTAGTTTTCAAATTTGAAAACACTTTTTTGCTTTATTTATTTATTTTATTTTGTTTCTACTTACAACAAAATACTTATTGTTGCTATTTTTAATTTTTTCCAAGTTTTTTTGTTTTGTTTTCTGCATTATTTATTTTCTTTTGGTTTTTTGCTTTATTTTTTAATTCTTTTTGCTTTTAGGTCAGCAAAATTACAAACTTTCTGTTTGTGCCATTAGTTTTCTTTGAAATTTGTGTGAATCACAAGTTTGTGAGCTCAACAAGGCGTGTAGAGGGACGGGCTTATAAACTGGTGTGAGCGCCCTTCGGTTGGCGAGGTTTTCAAATTCATAGTTTTCAAATGAACTCTGAAAAGGTTGGCATAGCATGTGCATGTACAAAACGGACAATGGTATCATACTCGTCTGTTACAAAGTTGGCATGGTATCATCATAATAGTTGCGGGAGAAAGTCTTCACTTTTTCTTCGCTTGTGTCATTTGCTTATTGCACCGTAACCATGGATAATCTTCATCGTTTATCAGGATGGTTGGGTCAGCCTTGACTTTGAAGGGGGAAATTTCATGAAACTTTTCATACTCTTCAGACATGTCTGTCTTGCCCTCCACTCCCAGGATGTCCCTTTTTCCTGAAAGAACTATGTGGCGCTTTGGCTCATTGTATGATGTATTCGCTTACTTATCTTTTCTTTTCCTTGGTCTGGTAGACATGTCCTTCACATAGATAACCTGTGCCACATCATTGGCTAGGACGAACGGTTCGTCAGTGTACCCAAGATTTTTCAGATCCACTGTTGTCATTCCGTACTGTGGGTCTACCTGTACCCCGCCTCCTGACAGATTGACCCACTTGCACTTAAACAAAGGGACCTTAAAATCTACTCCGTAGTCAAGTTCCCATATGTCTACTATGTAACCATAATATGTGTCATTTCCCTTGTCGGTTGCTGCATCAAAGCGGACACCGCTGTTTTGGTTGGTGCTCTTTTCATCTTGGTCAATCGTGTAAAATGTATTCCCATTTATCTCGTATCCTTTCCAAATCATTACAGTCGAAGATGGTCCCCTGGACAACAAGTACAGCTCATCACAAATAGTGCTGTCACTTCTGAGACGTGTTTCCAACCAACTGCTGAAAGTCCTGATGTGTTCACATGTAATCCAGTCGTCGCACTGCTCCGGGTGTTTGGAGCGCAGACTGTTCTTGTGTTCATCGACATACGGGGTCACCAAGGTAGAGTTCTGTAGAACTGTGTAGTGTGCGTGAGACCAAGAATATCCGTCCCTGCATATTATTGAGTCCCTTCCAAGCGTGCCTTTTCCAGTCAGTCTCCCCTCATACCGCGATTTAGGGAGACATATCTTCTTAAGGCCAGGAATGAAGTCAACACAAAACCCGATGACATCCTCTGTTTGATGGCCCATGGAGATGCTTCCTTCTGGCCTAGCACGGTTATGAACATATTTCTTTAGGACTCCCATGAACCTCTCAAAGGGGTACATATTGTGTAGAAATACGGGCCCCAGAATGACAATCTCGTCGACTAGATGAACTAGGACGTGCGTCATGATATTGAAGAATGATGGTGGGAACACTAGCTCGAAACTGACAAGACATTGCGCCACATCACTCCTTAGCGTTGGTACGATTTCTGGATCGATCACCTTCTGAGATATTGCATTGAGGAATGCACATCGCTTCACAATGGCTAATCGGACGTTTTCCGGTAGAAGCCCCCTCAATGCAACCGGAAACAGTTGCGTCATAATCACGTGGTAGTCATGAGATTTAGGTTCTGGAACTTTTTCTGTGGCATATTTATTATTCCCTTTATATTCGACGAGAAGCCAGTCGGGACCTTCATACTGAGCAGGCATTGAAAGAATATTTCTTTCTCTTCTTTCGTAAGAGCGTAGCTGGCAGGACCTTCATACTGCTTCGGAGGCATGCCCTCTTTTTCGTGCAAGCGTTGCAGGTCCTCTTGTGCCTCAGGTGTATCTTTTGTCTTCCCATACACGCCCAAGAAGCCTAGCAGGTTCACGCAAAGGTTCTTCGTCACGTGCATCACGTTGATCGAAGAGCGGACCTCTAGGTCTTTCCAGTAGGATAGGTCCCAAAATATAGATTTCTTCTTCCACATGGGTGCGTGATTCTCAGCGTGATTCAGAACAGCTAGTCCGCCGGGACCCTTTCCAAAGATTACGTGTAAATCATTGACCATAGCAAGTACGTGATCACCGGTACGCATGGCGGGCTTCTTCCGGTGATCTGCCTCTCCTTTGAAATGCTTGCCTTTCTTTCGACATTGATGGTTGGTCGGAAGAAATCGACGATGGCCCAGGTCCACATTCTTCCTGCAGTTTCCCAGGTATATACTATCGGTGTCAAGTAAACAGTGCGTGCATGCGTGGTATACCTTGTTTGTCTGTCCTGAAAGGTTACTGAGAGCGGGCCAATCGTTGATGGTCACGTACGTACACCGTTTCCATTCCACAGCTGTAAAAGTTCTTCAACTAATGGCATTAGGTACACATCAATGTCGTTGGCGGGTTGCTTAGGGCCTTGGATGAGAACTGGCATCATCATGAACTTCCGCTTCATGCACATCCAAGGAGGAAGGTTATACATACATAGAGTCACGGGCCAGGTGCTGTGATTGCTGCTCTGCTCCCCGAAAGGATTAATGCCATCCGCGCTTAAAGCAAACCATACGTTCCTTGGGTCCTTTGCAAACTCATCCCAGTACTTTCTCTCAATTTTTCTCCACTGCGACCCGTCAGTGGGTGCTCTCAACTTCCCATCTTTCTTACGGTCCTCACTGTGCCATCGCATCAACTTGGCATGCTCTCCGTTTCTGAACAGACGTTTCAACCGTGGTATTATAGGAGCATACCACATCACCTTCGTAGGAACCCTATTCCTGGGAGGCTCGCCGTCAACATCACCAGGGTCATCTCGTCTGATCTTATACCGCAATGCACCGCATACCGGGCATGCGTTCAGATCCTTGTAGGCACCGCGGTAGAGGATGCAGTCATTAGGGCATGCATGTATCTTCTCCACCTCCAATCCTCGTATTCAGGGGGCACATAGTTGTCATCGTACTCTTCTTCCTCGCCGTCTTCCATCATAACCCCTATTTCTCCGTGCCTCGTCCAAACATTATAGTGTGGCATGAAACCCTTGTAAAGCAGGTGGGTGTGAAGGATTTTCAGGTCAGAGTAAGGCTTCGTATTCCCACATATAGGGCGTGGACAACACATAAAACCATTCTGCTTGTTTGCCTCATCCACTTCGAGAAAATCATGCACGCCCTTAATGTACTCGGAGGTGTGTCTGTCACCGTACATCCATTGCCGGTTCATCTGCGTGCATTATATATAATTAAGTGTGTCAAAAATCATTACAGAACATCATGAATAGATAATTAAGTGACCAAATTAATAGAAGTTCATCATCACATAAAAACCAAAGTACATACATAGTTCTCATCTAACAACATAAAGCTCTGCAGAGCATCTAAATTAATTAAACCATACATTGAAACTATGTAAAACATTTCAATGCGAAAACAAATGCGATCATAATCGCAACCAAGGTAACAACTGATCCAACGGCATAATGATACCAAGCCTCGGTATGAATGGCATATTTTCTAATCTTTCTCATCTTCAAGCGCATTGCATCCATCTTGATCTTGTGATCATCGACGACATCCGCAACATGCAACTCCAATATCATCTTCTCCTCCTCAAGTATTTTTATTTTTTCCTTCAAGAAATTGTTTTCTTCTTCAACTAAATTTAAACTCTCGACAATAGGGTCGGTTGGAATTTCTGGTTCAACAACCTCCTAGATAAATAAAATCTATGTCACGTTGGTCGGCATATTTTTCATAAACAATAAATGAACCAATAGTTATGAAAAGATCATATATACAACATCCGAATAATAGACAGGACGAGGGCTGACGGGGGCGGATACCAAAACCATCGCACTATATAAGATGCAATAATAAAAGTAAGAAAATAATACAAGTAAAAATATTTTTCCTTTCAGAAAGAAGATAAGAACAAGAGGCTCACCACGGTGGTGCTTGCGATGAGATCGGCGCGGGTGATCGACGGCGGTGAAGACGGGGACGGGGCGTGATGGACCGCTAAACCTAGACAAATATTGAGGAAAATGGAGGTTGGAGGTCGAGCTTGGAGAGGAGAAAGCTTAAGTAGTGTGGCTCGGGCATTTCATCGAACACCTCATGTGCTATGGAGGTGAGCTAGAGCACCACAAAGCCCCCCCTCGCCGGCGAGAGAAAAACAGAGCACTGGAGTGCTCTGCTCGCGAGCGAGGGGGTATATATAGGCAGCACTCTTGGTCCCGGTTCGTGGCATGAACCGTGACTAACGGGAAGCCATTGGTCCCGGTTCATGCCACCAACCGGGACCAATAGTGGTGGGCCAGGAGCCAGGCCCATTGGTCCCGGTTCGTCCCACCAACCGGGACCAAATGGTCCGGATGAACCGGGACCAATGGCCCATGTGGCCCGGCCGGCCCCCTGGGCTCACGAACCGGGGCAAATAGCTCCATTGGTCCCGGTTCTGGATTGAACCGGAATAATGGACTGAACTGGCCTGGGCCATTGCCCCCTTTTCTACTAGTGCTTCCAGTCCATCCCTTCGTGCTACTCTCTTCCTTCTTCTTCCTCGCCCTTGCTCCACCTTACACCAATGGCACCAATCCGCCGGTTTTCTGCAGAAGAGAAGGGGAAGGCCCCCCGGGAGGGTTCCATTCCACTTCCGCCGAAGAAGCGGCCTATCCTTTGCCGCGGAGGAGGGGGTGCTTGGCAGGAGGTGTCGAGGCCATGGTTCGAGCGCCCGCCGCCTCGATTCCCATTGCCCTTGTATGCCCGGATTGAGGGCCCTGAAGACGCGGGCGCTGAGCGACATCGCCAGAGACGCCGTCGTCGCCGGCGGATTACGGCGGTGCGCGTTGTTGCTCCTGGAGTCCATACCAAGGGCTCCTCTCACGAGCTGGAGCTTCACGCCGCCATGCCTCCTCGATCTTCGCTTCGCCTTCCTCCCTCCTTCGCCTTCAAGATCCCGCTAAGGGGACCTCTTGAACTCTGGCTGCAGCACGCCGACTGCAGTACCCCTGCGACCGAAGCGGAGGTCGAGGCCGTCGCTCCGGGCAAGGTCTTCTTGACCCGAGGCTAGGGCGAGATCGCCCGGGTCTGCCGATCGGAGGGGGCCCTTGCGATCCACCTAGACTACGATGGCGCCTCCCTGATGCTTTTCAAGTTCTTCGACGAAGAAGGACGCCGGCTGGAGTGTTGCCCCAGAGGCAGCGACCGGAGTTCTGGAGCGGTGAGGACCAGGCCTGCCGCCCGCCCTTCCAGCAGCTCCTCCAGCGGGTGGTCCAGCGACTCTTCCTGAATCCGGTGACGAGCGACGACAGCTACGAGCCTCCAAGCTCGCGCCGTGCCCGAAGCGTGGCAGCTGCGTCAGGCCGTTGGCGCCATGGAGCTGGCGTCGGCACCTGACAGCCCACTATTGATGATGGCGTCTGCCGTCGCGGTGCCTGTAATTAGGACTCCTTAGGATTCGCATCTTTTGTCCCTGCGAGGAACTGAAGTACCACCCCACGGGGGTATGTAAGGCGCTAGCCATGACTTTTGGTGAATATGTATCCTTGTTATGAACTTGTGTGAGATGCTCGTCCCGCCTTAGCTTAGTTCGTCCTTTCTAACCTCGCGAGGACTTGATGCTCTGCGCCGATAGGTCCCGGTCCCAAGGCAAGCTTCAGCCGTCGCTGGTATGCCAGGTCGTGATGCCATGGTCAAAGCCAGGAGGTGAGCGTCCCGAGGTCCAGTAAGAGCCCCTGCGTCGCGATGCTCAAGAGGTCCCCTTTAGCGGTCAAGCAGTCATCGTTTGGTGAGAAAGGAGCGCAACGTTGCCAACATGGAGCTGCATTAGGTGCAAGGTCGGTGTTGCGAAAGCTATTAGTTCCAGAGGATGACTTATCTCAAAGGCATGAAGCCACTCCTTGGCGTGGCAACAGGTCTGTGTGTCGGCAGCTAAGGAATTTACGGGCGAGGTCCTCGCGAGCCTCTTCCCCTTTCCCTTACTCCCCTTCATGCTCTACGTCCTCGGGTCCCAGCCCTCGAGCGAGCTCAGCCGTCGCTGGTATGCCAGGTCGCGATGCCGTGGACAAGGCCAGGAGGTGAGGGCTGGAGAGCCAGTAAGAGCCCGTGAGTCGCGATGCTCAGGCGCCCCCCCTTTAACGTGCAAGCGGTTCGTGCGGTCGAGAGGGAAGGATACGCCGCGAAGGCCCCTCCCGACGTTGCCCCTTAAAGGTATCCTGCGAGCTCATCACAAGGAAAACGAGGGTTCTCGTTACATTTGCCAGTCAGCTACTGGTTGCTCTGGAGGGGTGACGAGGGCACTGAAGGCCTGGTGAGGTGGCGCCTTGCGGGGTTGCCGCGGCTAGAGCTCAGCCACTTAGGTTTCTCGACGTTGCAAGGACGGACCCATGCGCAAGTGTCGTGCCGTTAAGGAGCAGCTCCATAAGTTGGTGTCAATCGAGCGGGCGATTAAGTCAAGCACGTTAAGCATGAAGGAGCAAACTCATTTAGATAGATGAAGGAAAAGGCGAACACCACTGGGTCAGGCCCGAGCGGCTTGGGGATAATGCAGCCTGAGGGGCGCCCCCAACAAAGTAACTTAAAGACATAAGCAAAAGGGATACATGCCGCAGGGACGGACCCTCGCGGCCTGGGAATGATGCAACCCTGGGGGCGCTCCCAGCTGAAAAGGAAACTAGAAGGATGTTACCTGATGATGTTGAAGATGACGGGATGCTGAAGTAGCTGATGACTCGCGCTGCGGAAACAGATCATCATGAGCCCCCAGGCCTAGGAGCCTCGGGGGGCTCCGGAGGCGCTGGCGGCTCTTCAAGGGCCTTCTCCGTCTCTGCCAGGACCACGAAATGCCTGACCTCCCGAGTCTTCAAAATTCTCCTCATGAGGCGCTGACGCGCAGCAGCCGCATTGGCCATTTTGAAGGGGAACATCTAGTACACTTATCCTGACTAAAGTTGGTCCTCGCCTACCAAAGGCTCTGATGATGACGCCGGCTTGGGCTCCACGATGACCTCCGTCCTGTCGCTCTGCTGGTCTTGGTCTTGTTGCACCGAAATGGTTGCCTTTGCTTGATACCCTTGCCTGCGCTTTCCCCTTTTGCACCAAAGAGGAAACAAGGACTCTGCACAGGTCGGCGCCCGCCTGGCGCCCGCCTGGCTTCGGTCGTCATGGCTTGCGTCATGGGCACCTCATGAGGTACCCTGCCTTGATCTCTCCGCCTCCTCGCGAGCCAGCCTGACAAGGCTGTGCCTGAGGAAGCTTCATGTCGTCCGCCCCGCGAGGCTTGGCCCCTCGCGAGGGTCTTGAGCATGTGTTGATGAAGATGGGCCGTACTGGGCCACTCCTTGAGCCACGCCGCAGGCCGCAGGTAGGCAAGTCTGGGTACCCCCGTTCCCAGAACGCCGACAAGAGTATTAGTTCAATGAGCTATATGTTGTTAAGAATTACCAAAACCACCCAGGGATTAGTTGCACTTTCAATACCGTATGCCCAAGAAAGTGCAAGTTTTGAAAAAGACAGAAAAACACGGCCTTTGCAATGCATACTTCAAGCAACCGGACACACACACGAGAACTCAAGAGGCAACTCAAACACAAACATGGCTCAAAGGAAAGCAAAAGATAATGAGAACAAAGCACAAACCAAAGCCTCTCAAGGAGAGAGGGCGGTGGCCGGAGCCACCTATGTTTCAGTCAATTGGTATGGCACCGCGAAGAATTATCCTTGGGCCCATGACCAAAACTCGTATTTGAAGCACAAGTACCATCAAAATGGCTAATGTGAAAGAGTTTATATAATGGGGGAGGGAGAGTTCATTAAGAGAACAACACTCCCCCTATGTCCAGGCCTACACCTAAACAAGATATCAAGATGAGTATGGTGGGGTGTGCAAAGGTTCAATCCACATTGCTCAAATCAATGATATTTAGCTCATGCCTTAACTCGTGAAATCTTGCTTCATCCAAGGGCTTCGTGAAAATAGCTGCAAGGTTATCATGAGTTTTGACATATTTGAGCTTGATCTCCCCTTGCCTAATGTGATCCCGGATGAAGTGATACCGAATCTCAATATGCTTCATCTTGAAGTGCTGCACCGGGTTGAGAGAGATCTTGAGGGCACTTTCACTAAGGAGGCACTTTGTCACAAATGACACCGTAATACTTTGAAGTTTGCCTCCATAGAGGTTGAGCACAACAACTACCGGCAGCCACATACTCTGCTTCGATGGACGAGAGAGACACACAACTTTGCTTCTTAGAAGACCAACTCACGAAAGAGCAACAAAGAAATTGGCACCCTCCGGAGGTTGACTTCCTATCCACTTTGTCTCCCACCCAATCCGAGTCTGAATAGCCCAAAAGGTTGAAGTTAGCTCCTCTTGGGTACCATAAGCCAAAGTGTGGGGTATGAGCCAAATAACAAAAGATTCGCTTGACCGCCACATAGTGGCTTTCCTTAGGTGCGGCTTGAAACCATACACAAATTCCCGCATTCCACATGATATCTGGTCTAGATGCACAAAGGTAAAGCAAGGAGAAAATCATGGAACGATATACCTTTTGATCCATCGCTTTACCATTGGGATGAATGTCAAGTTGGCATTTGACGGGCATTGGAGTGGAAGCCTGCTTGACATCACTTATCTTGAATCTCTTGAGCATGTCTTGAGTGTATTTGGCTTGGTTGATGAAAGGTTCCTTCTCTTCTTTGTTTGATTTCGAACATGAGAATGAACTTCAACTCTCCCATCATGGACATCCTGAACTTCGAGGTCATGAGAGCGGCAAACTCCTCATTGAAAGCTTTGTTAGGAGAACCAAAGATAATATCATCAACATATAGTTGACATACAAACAACTCCCTTTGACCTTCTTAGTAAAAAGAGTGGGGTCGATTTTCCCGAGTTCAAACCCACGATCTTGCAACAACTTGCTATGGTGCTCATACCATGCACGTGGGGCTTGTTTAAGTCCATAAAGTGCCTTATCGAGTTGGTACACATGATTGGGGAACTTGGGATCCTCAAACCCCAGGGGTTGTTTGACATACACCAACTCATTAATAGGACCATTAAGAAAAACACTCTTCACATCCATTTGTTGCAACTTGAAGTTATGATGATAAGCATAAGCAATCAACAAACGAATAGATTCAAGGCAAGCAATGGGAGCAAAGGTTTCACCATAGTCGATAGCCTCGACTTGGGAGTAGCCTTGTGCTACCAAACGAGCCTTGTTGCGAATGATAATCCCATTAGCATCTTGCTTGTTCTTGAATATCCACTTGGTTCCAATGACATTATGGTTCCCCGTTGGCCTTGGCACCAGTCTCCACACCTTGTTGTGCTCGAAGTTGTTGAGTTCTTCATGCATGACATTGATCCAATCCAGATCCTCGAGCGCCTCATAGACCTTTTGGGGTTCAACACAAGAAACAAATGCGTGATGTTCACAATAGTTTGCTAATTGTCTATGAGTGCTTACCCCCTTTCTCAAACTTCCAAGCACATACTTCATAAGATGATCTTTGGTAGTAAGCTTTGAAGCAATCTTGGCGGCACGATGCTCCAATTCACCTCAAGAGATAGTTGAGGAGTGGTAACTTGAACATCTTGAGCGTCGTCTTGAGCTTGTTCTTGATCTTGAGCTTGATCTTGATCTTGAACTTGCTCGGGAGGGAGAACCTGACCTTGGGCATCATTTGGTGGTTCACCACCATCTTGAGATTGATCTTGCCCTTGATCTTGTTCACTTGGTTGAGGGCCTTCACTTTGTTCTTCGGAAGTGTGTGGGTCTTGGGTTGGTCATGGCTCTACTTGAGTGGAACTTTGTCCTTCTCCTTTGGCCACAAGGGGTTCCTCAATGGGTAGGATATGACCAACACCCATTTTTCATATGGCTTGGGGAGGAATTTCATCACTACATCACAAGTACTACTTTGCTCCACTAGGGAGTCATTATTCTCATCAAACTCCACATTACACGTCTCCTTAATGAGTCCCGTGGACTTGTTGAGGACACGGTAAGCATGAGAGTTTGTAGCATAACAAAAAAATATGCCCTCATGAGCTCTAGCCTAAAATTTAGACAAATGAACACCTTTCTTGAGAATGGAACACTTACAACCGAACACCTGGAAGTACTTGAGGTTGGGATTGTTACCGTAAGTATCTCATATGGAGCCTTGTTCAAGCCTTTGCGGAGATAGAGCTGATTGGATGCATTACAAGCGTTGTTGATGGCTTCGGCCCAAAAGTTGTAGGGAGACATGAACTCCGCCATCATGGTCCTTGCCGCGCCCATCAACGTCCGGTTCTTCCTCATTGCTACACCATTTTGTTGAGGGGTGTAAGGTGCGGAATATTGATGCTTGATCCCCTCATCACTAAGAAACTCATCCAAGGTATAGTTCTTGAACTCGGTGCCATTGTCACTTCTTATTGTCAAGATCTTTGCATGGTGTTGACATTGAGCTTCATTTGCAAAGTCGATGACGGTTTATTGGGTCTCACTCTTCCTCTTGAAGAAATATACCCAAGTGTATCTTGAATAATCATCCACAATAACCAAGCAATAATTTCTACCCCCAAGACTATCAAAGGATGGAGTCCCAAAGAGATCCAAGTGAAGGATCTCCAAGGGCCTCTTCGAGTAGATGATAGTCGTGGGAGGGTGAGCCTTCTCATGTAGCTTTCCTTTGATACAAGCACTGCAAGCATGATCTTTGGCAAAACTAACATTTGTTAGTCCAAGGACATGGTCCCCCTTCAGAAGACTTTGCAAAGATCTCATATTGACGTGGGCTAAACAGCGATGCCAAAGCCATCCCACGTCAACTTTAGCCATTAGGCATGTTGCGGTCTTAGTGGGTCGCTCCAAAAAGTTAACCACATAAAGACCGTTCTCGACATGCCCAACAAAGGCTACTTTAAGATTCTTGCTCCATAAGAGGGCCACGGTATCAATATCAAAGAAAGTGGCAAAGCCCATGAGTGCAAGTTGACAAACAAAAAGTAAGTTGTATGCAAGGGACTCAATAAGCATGACTTTCTCGATCGTTAGATCATGAGAAATGACAACATCGCCAAGCCCCAATACCTTAGAGGAGGAAGCATCACCCCATTTGACATTGGTGGGCATAGATGAAACTTTATGCACTTCCACCACCAAGTCCTTGCTTCCGGTCATATGATTTGTGGCTCCACTATCGAGCAACCATGATCCCCCACCGGAAGAAAACACCTACAAGAGATCAATGCTTGGTTTTAGGTACCCATTTTGTAATGGGTCCTTTGATGTTAGCAACAAGGGTCTTAAGAACCCAAATACACCATTCAAGGTACTCATAATAAGAACCAACAAATTTGGCATAAACATGCCCATCACTAGCACAGCATAACACATAAGAAGGGTTAAAATCGCCGGTTTTGTTGGACGGAGTAGCATTATCCTTCTTGACACCGCCACCCTTCATGTTTTTCTTCTTCTCCTTAGGAGTACCCTTTCCCTCCTTCATGAAGGTTTGCTTAAGAGGGGGAGGTTGCATGGTCTTGTCATTCTTCTTCTTCTTGGACATGGGTGCAAACCCAATCCCCTCCTTGGCCACAACTTCCCTTTGATTTCTCAAAAGGTCGTTGAGGTTCTTCTCTCCTTGTATGCACGACACAAGGCCTTTCTCAAGTTGCTCCTTCAACTTGGCATTCTCCTCCAGAAGATGCACATGCTTACAACACGGGTTAGTAGCATTTGCATTATCAACTAAAACCATATGAGGAAGCGTGGCTTTGTCCTTGGTTGGCTTCACTTGGAGTTGATCATGAGACTCTTTGAGGCTTGCATGAGCACCCTTCAAGGCCTTGTGAGCCTTGTCAAGTATGTCAAATTCCTCCTTGAGTATAGCATGGTCAACCCCAAGTTTAGCCTTCTCGGAATTGAGCACACTAGATACAACAAGCGCATGATCAAGATCTTTCTTTAACTTAGCATGATCATCGTTTTGTGGCTCTTCAAAAGCCAATAAAATGACCACGCTCTTCCTCAAGAGCATTAGAGAGCTATGATATCTCATTGGCATAGTCACGACTATGCTCTTCCATCTTAGAGATGGTTTCTTTGTGAGCCTCGATCATGTCATTGGCTTCACCAAGTTGTTCCAAGAGATAAACGAAGTGCTTCTTGGATTTACCCTTGAGCTTACTCATAAAACACTCAAATTCATTTTCTTCCTCCTTTGACCCCTCACTTTCATCAATGCAATCCGCCAAGGAAGGACTAGTAGTGATGGTGGTTTTGGTGTTGAGGGTTACCTTGTTGGTGGCTTTAGCCATGAGGCACTTGGCGGTGATGTTCTCATTGGGTGAGTCAAAGAGGGACACCCATGGAGTTGTTGCAATGGTAACGGAGGCCATGGCAACCGTCTCACCATCTTCATCATCATCATCATCCTCACTGTACTCCTCTTGTTCCACCAACTGAGGGAGTTCTGGATTAAGGGGTCCTCGGAAACCGGACTATATGCATATGCCGGACTATTGGTGTCGGCGTTCTAGGAACGGGGGTCACTAGACTTGCCTACCTGCAGCCCATAGCGTGGCTCAATCGGTGGCCCAGTGTGGACCATCTTCATCAACCAAGGCACTCAAGACCCTCGCGAGGGGCCAAGCCTCGCGGGGCAGACGACACAAGGCCTCCTTAGGAGTGGCCTCACCAGGCAGGCTCACGAGGAGGTGGAGATATCAAGGCAAGGGGTACCTCGCGAGGTGCCCATGACGCAAGCCATGACGATCAAGGCCAGGCGGGCGCCTGCCGCGCAGTGTCCTTGTTTCCTCTTCGGTACAAAGGGAGGCAAGCGCAGGCGCGGGGTACCGAGGCATCAGGCAAAAGGTTTCCATATCGGTGCAACGAGACCAAGACCAGCAAGACGGCAGGACGAAGGTCACCATGGAGTCCAAGACGTCGTCATCACCAGAGCCTTTGGCAGGCGAAGACCACCTTTTGTCAGGGTAACTGTACTAGATGTCCCCTTCCAAATGGCCGTTGTTGGATCCCTTCCCACTCAATATTTGGGAAGAGGACCAGGGCATCTATAAATTGGGCTAGCCACCACCGTAGGAAGGGACGACGAGATCTCATTCCGGCGCATTCCCACAGACAAGAACACCTTGCCTCGTGAGGCTGTTCTTCCCTTGTACTGTTCATTATCAGCCCAAGAGGCAATCCACCACCACACACTGGAGTTGGGTATTACACCACAACGGTCGCCCGAACCAATATAAACTTCGTGTCTCTTATGCTGTAAGTTCATCGATCTAGTTTAGGGATTGCGGCGAGGCTGAGGGCGTGAATCGGTAAGACGAGATCTTCGTGCGCACCCCAGAGTTCGAACCTTAAGGGTTTTGCCAGAACCAGATATCTGACATTTGGCGCGCCAGGTATGGGTGTGCCGGAGTCTTCCTTCCGCCGACTTGCATTCCGCTGCTTCGTCGCATCCATGTCCGGCGACCCGACGGCCAACTCCGACTGCTGGGCGGCATGGACAGCCCGTGCCATGCCGCCTGCCGAAGGTGACCCAACCCCGCACCACAAGCAGCCCGCGCACCGCATAGTGCTGCGGGGCACAGGCAACAAGGTCAAGCGCTGTCTGCCCTCATTCCACGCCAGGTGCGATCAGCCGCAAGGGCCTCAAGCCACACCGCGGCCACGGCGCCGCACACCCGGTGGGAGCAAGCGAACATGAGGGCCGCCCTCACTGTAGCTCGGGAGCTGCTGCGGTGCAGATTGCAGGAGGGCGGCCGAGACGTCTTGCTGAAGCGCGTTACCGAGCTCCTGGATGCTGCGTCCTCGCGGGCGCCGCCCTTCTGTTTCCAGCTTCCACCCCATGCCCCGGCCAGATCACGTAGCGCACCTCTCTGCGCTCACATGCCTTCAGGCGCGCCCCAAGGCCTCATCGACACCAGGTCGGCCATCAGCGCCGGGCATCAGGCTGCACCAGCACCACCTCCGATGAGCGAGGGCATGCGCATCGCCACCTACGGCCCGGGCGGGCCGTTTCCCTACCATCCTCAAGACGACTCATTGGGACAGGCCACATGGAGCATGGGGCACTATGGCGAGGTATTCAAGGCAGCGACCTCGAAGGCTTACGTGCCTCGCATGGTGGACCGGGAGTACGCGCTGGAAGACGACCCTGGCTCATTTCCTGGACCAGGCTAGGAGGAGGAGACGCCAGAGGCTGAACCTTTCTAGCAGCTACCGGGTACCGCTAATTCCTCAAGATCAAGCTTATGCTAACCATGGGTTGCAGGCAATTTAGGTCGCTGCAGCGGAAGGCTGCCCCAGCTCAACAGCGTCCCATCCACCAGGAGGAGCGCGCTGGGGGCTGCAAGAGAGGGGCCGGGAGCCGGGCCCCACCCCATGGTGCACCGAGCAAGGCATTCACTTTAGGTAGGCCCTCTGCCAGGGAGGTGCTGCAAAGCCTACCCCCGGCAGAGGACCCGTGGTCGCCGAGGGAACCGTTGGCGTCCCCTTTGCCCCATTGACGTCATCCTCGGTCTCCGGCCGCCGTCAATGGTGGTCGAGGGTGGCGCAAGGCGAGGCCCTTGTCTGGTGATATGAAGCGAGGCCCGATGCCTATGAAGAAGGCCTAGTGCATGTGAAGCTCGCCGCCCGTGACACTCTCACGGAATAATGAGTTGGGGCTGTACACGCCCTGGAGTCTCCGGAGAGCCGCCCTTCGGCCTCGAGGGCTCCCTCCCATGCCCAGTGGCAGCACTTACCTACACGCTGGTGGGAAGACTTCAAAGACTAGACTAGGTGCCGAATGCGGCCTTTTGCTTTTTTCCTCCCTTTTTGTGATTGAGCTTCCTTGCTTCGGATTTAAGTTGGATTGACTTTGTATTTGCG
>NC_041393.1:678010396-678030175 GCF_002162155.2 Triticum dicoccoides | reverse complement strand
GGGGGGGTTGTCTTGCTCGTGTGATTTCTTGTGTTCTGGTTTCTGCCCTGGTTTGGAGTGCGCACTAGTTGCGCGCATGCCGTCCCATGGCCAGCACTCGCTCTCACGAGGCCCTCACAACCTGGTCAACGGGCCCCTCAGGGGACCCTCAGAGGCTCACGGCCTCACAAGCCCCTTCAGGACCTGTCCTGGCTAGAGGTAAACCATAACAACAAGCTCGTCTCAGGGCCCGTAGGATCATGGAGGCACATGTTCATCATCATTCCTGAAAACATGCACGCAGCCATCTTTGTACATGAGGGGCTTCCCCTCCCAAAATGCTCTTACAACATTTGGGGCCACGCCCGAGTTTTTGTATGCAGGATAAACAGCAGAGGAACGCAGGATTAGTCAGACATATCGCTCACCACACCCTCCTGGTCGTCTCTGGACGCATCGCTGGCGCCGCTGTCGCAGTCACTGGCATCACCATTACCATCACGAGCGCCACCATCACCACCATTGATCACATCGCCACCATCCACCGTGACTACCACCCCGTCATTGTCGGAAGCAAAGGCCCTGACAAGCGCATCCACGTTGTCCTCCACCCACCGCGCCAGGTCACCCCGGGTGGCCTCGGGCACCAGGGCGATGGCAACATCAAAGTCGAAGTGAGGATTGGAGTTCTGAACATGGCTAAAGACGCGGGAAAATGCACGCCCAAGCACGGTGCGGCTCCGCTCCTCGACAAGTTGGCGAGCCCTCTCGGAGAGGTTCTATAATCGCGTCACCACATCAATGAAGAAACAGAGCACTACAAAAAAAAGACACATCCGTGACATTTTGGGCCGAACAAAAACTTTTTCTGTCATACATATGACACTTCTAAGATGATAATTGTGACAAAACCCGGTATCATCATAGATGTTGTGGGCTCCTACTTCTATGACAAAAAATCATGACAAAAAATGGGATTTACATCCTGGGTGGGCCGGAGACGCAGCTGCATGACATTGTTTGGGCCGTCCATGACGTAAAATACCGTGGTAGAAGCGAGGGCGAGGAAAATTTTGGGGAGTTCCCGGTTACGGTGGGTGCTCGGGGGCCGAGCGATGCGCGTTTCTCTCGTACACGTACACGCGTGTGTGCGAGGCGTTGGCTCTAACTGAACCCGAGGGAGGCGTTGGGCTCTAACTGAACCCGAGATATTGCACTACACGCTACGCGTTACTGAACCCGAGCGATCGATCGATGGCTGTTAACTGAACCCGATCGAGCGATTCCTTCGCTACTGCTGCTAACTGAAGCCGATTGATTGGATGAACAGTGAGCGTTGCGGAGGGGGGGTGGCTGAACAGTGAGCGGTGGCGTTGCCTCTGGATGAACAGGACCCCGTGGTGTGGAGGGTTGGATGAACATTAGACGGTGGAGGGGTGCCTGTGGAGAGGTGGTTGAACAAGACCCCATGGTGTGGAGGGCTGGATGAACAGTAGACGGTGGGGGGTGCCCATGGAGGGGTGGTTGAACAGTAGCCGGTGGAGTAGCGCATGGTGGAGGCTGGATGAACAGGAGCCCGTGGATGAATAGTCACAGGTGGAGGCTGCATGAGGTCGACGATGGATGAACAGTAGCCCGTGGAGGCTGGAGGAGGTCGACGGTGGAGATGAACAGTGTCGGTGTCAAAACCGGCGGATCTCGGGTAGGGGGTCCCGAACTGTGCGTCTAGGCGGATGGTAACAGGAGACAAGGGACACGATGTTTTACCCAGGTTCGGGCCCTCTTGATGGAGGTAAAACCCTATGTCCTGCTTGATTGATATTGATTATGTGGATGTTTACAAGAGTGGATCTACCATGAGATCAAGGAGGCTAAACCCTAGAAGCTAGCCTATGGTATGATTGTAATGGTTGTTGTTGTGTCCTACGGACTAGAGCCATCCGGTTTATATAGACACCAGAGAGGGCTAGGGTTACATAGAGTCGGTTACAATGGTAGGAGATCTACGTATCCGTATCGCCAAGCTTGCCTTCCACGCCAAGGAAAGTCCCATCCGGACACGGGACGAAGTCTTCAATCTTGTATCTTCATAGTCTTGGAGTCCGGTCGATGATGATAGTCCGGCCGATGATAGTTCGGCTGATGATGGTAGTCCGGCTATCCGGACACCCCCTAATCCGGGACTCCCTCAGTAGCCCCTGAACCAGGCTTCAATGACGATAAGTCCGGCGTGTATATTGCTTGGCATTGCAAGGCAGGTTCCTCCTCCGAATGATAGAAGATTGTGAACACCAGGATAGTGTCCGGCTCTGCAAAATAAATTCCACATTCCACCGTAGAGAGAATAATATATACACAAGTTCAATCTGCTGACGTTTTTTGCGGCATGACATCACGCCACTACCAAGCCATTACTTGAATCGTTTTTTACTCTGCCACCTCAGCGCATTTAGCAAAGCGGTTTCCTTGGCATGTCTTATCGAAGCAGAGATCGTGTTCCCCCTTTATCCGGGATTCTCATCAATACGGACATGGGTAACCCAACCGCGCCCGTCGCCACACCCCCTCTATCGAAGGCGAGTCCCAAACGGTCACGGAGACGGCTCTCAGTATTCTCCTTCTTTATAACGGGACCAAGGCTCGTTTCTTTTCTTCAATCCTCCATCGAATCCTCTCCCCGCTCCAAGTTCCAGCACCTAGAGCTCCAGATTCGAGCGCTTCGGACCTTCAACGATGTCCGGTTCCGACCTCCAGGGCCGGTGGATGCCCTCCTCCGTCACGGAGGAGGACATGCAAAAGCTGCGGGAGGCCAAGTACCTGGCTTATGAAATTTCACATAGGTTGCCTGCCGAAGGGCAGGCCATCCCCACCCCCGAGCCCGTCGAGTATGTCGTTTTTGTATCCCACCTCCGTCGCGGTTTAGGCTTCCCGATGGATCCTTTTGTGAGAGGGCTCCTGTTTTACTATGGGTTGGAATTCCACGATTTGGCTCCAGAGTCCATCCTCCATATTTCCGCATTTATTGTCTTCTGCGAAGCCTTCCTCCGCGTCACCCCTCACTTCGGCCTGTGGCTGAAGACCTTCAATGTGGCGCCGAAGATGATCGGGGGGCGTCAAGAGGAGTGCGGCGGGGCGGCCATAAGTAGGAGGGTCGATGCCCCGTGGCCCGCTGGCTCCTTCCAAGAGGAGCTCGGCCCGTGGCAGCAAGAGTGGTTCTATATTACCATTCCGAGGGGCGCAGACAAAAGCCGCCGCCCTTATTCCGCCCGGGACCTCCACGACGATTGATGTCGTGGGTCAACCAAGGGCTCAACTGGGGGCCGTCAAAGGACGTGCCCCTACTGCAGGGCTGGATTCGAGACCTCCAAACGAGGGAGGTCGATATGGTGGTGGTAATGCAGGTTATGCTGATTAGGCGTCTCCTGCCCTGCAAACGCCGCCCTCTCCGGCTGTGGGAGTTCAATCCGGAGGGCCCACGGATTCTTCAACACTTCATGGGTATGACACCCCTGGAGATGTACAAATTATTCTTCAAATCGCAAGAGGCGCGTCCGGAATTGACCGAGGATGCTGGCCTAAGCTGCAATCGCCTGGATAGTCAAGTAAGTAGTTCCAAGTCCGGACATACCGTTTGTTTGCCTTTCGATGATTCGCCTTATGACCAACTTCCTTCTAAACAGGAGTGGATAGCGGAAGCAAAATTTATATGGTGTCTGGCCCCCCTCCCCGAGACCGCGCCGGATTCCATGCTGGTCCGGATGCTTGAGGTTGCGCCTCCAGAGGAAGGCGAAGGGGAAAGCAGGAAAGCTACTGCCTCGCCTAAGGAGGCACTTGAAAGAGGGGGGATCGAGAATCCCTCCCTCCAAGGGGAGAAGAGGACTGCCTCTGAGGACCCGGGGGCAAAAGCCCCTAAACGGGGGAAGAAATCTTCGCCAGAGGGTCCTGCGTCCGGGGAGGCCCCGGCCGCACAATCTCCCTTAAAGAATCAGCCTTCCAACGAGCCGTAATTAGAAAGAAAGGAGTTTTTATAATAAGGGACATCCCTATTTGTGCTTCTAAGGATAACTAAAGTTTTTACCTTGTAGTTCGGATCTCCGTCCTTCGCAAATGAGCTCGTCTTCGGGGGACCTTCGTCCGGAGATGATGGAGAGCGAGACGCCTCCGTCCGGGGCGCCGTCGGATAGGGCGGACGATCCTGAAGTGTCGTCACGGAGGGAGCCCCCTGGTTTGGCAAAGCCGGATAGTTCAGCGCCAACTGGTGTACGGCTGAAGGATCTGCTTGAGAAGGCGTCTATCTCAGAAGATCACCACGCATTGATGAGCATGGTGATTGAAAGGATTTCGTCCGCCGAAGGCGGGTTGCATAATGCCGTCAGGAGTTTGCTGGCGGGGTTTGAGGTACGTAAAAATGACACACCTTTTAACAGTTTTGCATATAGAATGCGCCCTGTATAGATAGTAGCCCCTGAGACTCGGTAGGTTGTCGAAATCGACAGCGTGCCGAGGATCAAAATCGCAGGTTTAAATTTCCGCCGTGACGATGCAGGTGGCAGGTCGTCCGGGGGCCAGCCGGACTGATGGAGTTGCTGAACTAAAGCGGCAACTCGCTGTTGCAGATGCGGACATCACGCTGGTCAACAGGAGACTTGATGAGTCGCAAGGTAAGTGTTTCTGTGCGGTCACTTGGTAAGGGAGCCGAAGCCAGCTCCTTACAACATGTGTGTGAAATGCAGATAGTGCCGCTGCTGTGGAGAGCCTTCAGACCGAACTTGCTCAAGCCAAGGAGCAGGCCAGAAGGAGTAATGCGGCGGCCTCGAGGGCGGCCGAGGAGTTAGCGACCGAAAGGGTCGCACACTGCCGGAGCAGGGAAGTGATGGCCGAAATGGCCGTGAAGTTAAAAGATGCTACCGACCGCAATGAGGCTCTTGGGAAGGAGCGCCTAGCGGGGCAAGAAGACCTAGGGAAGGCCACCGCCGAAGCCAAGGATGCCCGCTCTGCAATGCGGGCTATAAAGGAAGATGTACGCCAGGCCGGCGATATTGTAGCTGGCAAGCCTTTTCTGCTGCGCCGAAGGTTTACGGATCCAAAGTATGCTCAGCTGGGCCAACTGTGGGGTCCAGAGGACCCTTATATGGACTTAGCAGCGCGTGCGGTGGATGCCATTGTGCATTTTTGAAGCCAGAAGGATCACAAGACGGAAGAGCTGTTTTGGTCTCAATTCCATAGTCTGGAGTGTTCACTTCCGCTGACCGACCGTTTGGCCGAGAGGGCTGAGCTAAATAGGTTGTCCAGGCTTGCTATGATGGGTATAGTGACCCATGTCTGGCCGGATAGGCCCGAGCCGAAGAGTTACTTTGGCTTATTGCAGCAATTTCTTGGGGCGGTGCCGCATATCAAGGCGATGAAGCGGTCGGCCTGCATAGAGGGTGCGCGGATGGCACTCGCCCGTGTGAAGACACATTGGACAGAGATGGATGCCAGCGCTGTTGCGACCCCGGGTTCGGACGATAACCGGTTACCCGCCGAGCACTATTTTGGCGAAGTGCTGCGTGGTGCTCGTGTAATAGAGTCGCAGTGCTCAAAAAATGTTACGTTCGAATGAACATTTTTATGATGTAAAACAATATTTATGATGTAAGCGCCTTTTATACTTGTGCGTTCAAGTAATAGAATATCTCCTATGCGGCCGTTCATGTATACGTGTGTATAACCTGAAAGATGGCAGTCGTCGGCTTCAGCCCCCACGCACAAGGTGCGGGGGTGTTCGCAAAAAATAGCGTGTTTTCACACTTAATCCGATGTCTCGGTCCTGTAAAGGAGGTGGTAGCGTAGCAAACGAGGCAACCGGACTATAATGCTTTATCACTTTCACTTAGCCATGGAGTTCAAGGGTGGGGCTACGACATAGCCCCTGGGGGCACTGCGCTCTCCGAATTTGGGGCGCGTATGTGCCTGACCGGGAAATGGCCCTTCGTCAAAGCGGAGGAATTCTAAACATTCCCATGGTCGATCGAGTGGTTGACCAGTCTCTCGCTGTATCATGACAGTCAATTTTCGGCTTTCTCTACTGAGGTGCTCGCCCAGCCGAACTGGGGCACAATCACAGTAGTTCTCCTGGTACCGCGTTAGCCGGTGATACGGAACGTAAGGCAGCTAAACACATGAGCCGGGCAAACCCAACATTTGACCAAAGACATGATTCGGAGCTGATGCATATAAGGCCTAACTCGAGACGCCGAACAGTCCCGAAGGTGTTCGGTCTTTAAAATAGCGGGCAAAACAATGCCCTAAGCCCCTTGTGTCCAGGTACGGGCAAGTTCTTCTGGCGTGGCCGATGCCAAAACGCCAGTCTCCACTCTGGTTATAATGAGAAACCAGGGGATTATAGCAACAAGAGACAGTAAGAAAGGTTTACGTAGGGTCTTAGTCTGAAAAGAGTCCTTGCAACGGGTCCATACTGCACGTCTGCACCTGTGTCTCCGTTGTGCCGTATCCTGGACGGGTGTGCACGCTGTTCATCTGTAAAAAGAGAGGAACTTAGTTTGAAAAGAAATCGTGCGAGAAAGTGCATAAAAATTGAAATATAGAGTAATAAAGTTGAGCCTATGCTAGCTCATTATGGCTTATATGTACAAACCCTTGTGAAGGGATGTGCGGCTAGGTACCCCCTAGCTTATTTATTCCGGACTCGTCCAGCCGTGTCCGAGGTTTCAGGCGACCTTTTAATGAAATGATGCCACGTGGACCGGGCATTTTAAGCGTAAGAGACACGTAATGTGGTATTGCATTGAAGCGGACGAAAGCTACCCGTCCCAATGATGCTTGATAGCTACTTTTAAATGGGGCGACATGAAAGGTTAGCTTTTCTCATCGGAAGTTGTCAGGTGACCCGAACACAACTTCTAGTAATAATGAACCTATGCACCTGGCGTAAGGGCCTGGCGGCACTCCTTTGAAGGAAGTGCGGCTAAGCCGAATTGTAGTAGGGTCTATCCCAACCTGCGGATTGTGTCCGGATATAGCAGGTTTGAGTCACTGCCACCGTCCATCAAAACCTGCGTGAATTGCAGTCCGTCTATTATGGGATCCAATATCAGGGCAGTCTATCCTGCGTTCCGGATACTTCTGGACTAATCCAGATGGTCGAAAGTGATTAGTTTTGACATCCAATCTCGGTGTTCCGCTGGGGTGGACCGTGCGACACTTGTCTTAGCGAGTGCCGTGTTGGTTTTCCGTACTATCACATGAAGCGAGTTTACTGTTTTGACTTCTTGTGGGAAAGTCTTTTTACTTCCGGTGCTCTGCTGGTGGGGTTCGTCATCGTCCTCGCTTGGCGCATTGAGCCCCTTGTGTCCGGCGTTGAGTCTGCTGGACTGTTTAAAAACCCAACAATTTCGGTTGGTATGGTTTGCAGGCCTTCCGGAGGTACTATGGATTTGACATATCCAATCTAAGATTTTGTTTAAATTTGATAGCTCGTCGCTGTTGTCCTTAAGGGGCAGTGCTTTATTGTTTGGCCGCGAGCTTTTGAATCCGGCGTTGACCGTCGTGCCCTTTGGGCTTTTTTCTTTATTCCGGTGCTGATCTTTCCTGCGCCGTGATTTTCCGTTTCCATCTCTGATCTCGGATGTACTCGGGTCGCTGGTGCTGCATCTTGCTAGCCAGCTGTCTTCTCCTACGCAAAAGCGCGTCTCGAGGCTTGTTAGCGCGGCCATTGTTCTTGGCTTCTCTTGGCCGAGGTGTATGGCGAGCCATTCGTCTCGGACGTTGTGTTTAAAAGCTGCTAAGGCTTCCGCGTCCGGATAGTCGACTATTTGGTTCTTTTTGGTAAGGAACCTGTTCCAGAATTTGCGCGCTGACTCTCTGGGCTGTTGGGTTATATGACTCAGATCGTCTGCATCTAGAGGGCGGACATAAGTCCCTTGAAAATTTGCTCTAAACGCGTCCTCAAGCTCTTCCCAACTTCCAACAGTGTTTTCTGGGAGGCTTTTGAGCCAATGCCGAGCTGGCCCTTTGAGCTTGAGGGGTAGGTATTTTATGGCGTGGAGATCATCTCCTCTAGCCATGTGTATGTGTAGTATGTAATCTTCTATACAGACTCCGGGGTCTGTTGTGCCGTCGTATGCCTCTATGTTTATGGGTTTGAACCCTGCTGGAAATTCATGATCCAGCACCTCATCGGTAAAACATAGCGGGTGTGCAGCGCCCCTGTATTTGGGTGTGCCGCTGTCTTTGAACACTTGTCGTGTTGTGTTACTTCCTGGGGCCCTCCTTTTTGGCCCGTAGATGGACCTAGTTGGGCCGTCCGTTTTCCCAGGATCATAAGTCAGCTTGTGTGCGGCGCCGCTTGTCGCTTTTGGCCTGTCATCTGGTCGTCTATCAGGCCAGGCGGCCTCTTTATTTTTTGACTATGAGGGCTCTATGGCTTCCTCGTCAAATTCTGGCAGCAGCTTGCGCTTCGGGTAGCTCTTTGTTTGATGGCCATTGCCATATTTGTCTGCGGTCTTGAGTATTTTGCTCCACTTCATTCTGAGTATGTCTTCCGCTGTTTTGAGCTTCCGTTTTTCCTTCTTCAAACTTCTTGCAGTGGCGACGAGTCTTTTGTGAAGGTTCTTATGCTCCGGTGGTGTGTCCGGACAGTTGATTGCTCCGTGAAGGGGTTGATTATCCGGTTCGTCTTGTTCGGATAGTTGCTTGGTTGTATGTTCGTCGTCCGCTGGTTTGCCCTGCTCTATCGCTGGGTCGTTAGAATGTTGCTTTGATCGAGGCGGGACTTAGGGCGGCATCTACGTCGCCGTTTTGTTTGTTTATCGGCAGGATTATCCTCTGCCGTGTCCCATTATTCCTCGTTATCGCTTCCCTTTGGGGTGTCCACCATATGTATGTCATGTGACGAGGTGGCCTTCCAGTGCCCTGTAGGCGCTGGTTCTTGATCGTCTCCGGCATCGTCGTCCATACCGTTGATGTCTTCGGAGTCGTAGTTTAGCACGTCGGTTAGATCGTCGACGGTGGCTAGAAGTGGGTGGTGGGTGGGCTCTGAATTTCTTCATTGTCCGCATCCCGACCATCCTGGCCGTAGTTCGGCCAGGGCTCTCCGGATAGTGAGAGATGCTTCAGCGAATTTAAGATATCACCGAAGGGTGAGTGCTGAAAGGTGTCCGCAGCGGTGAATTCCATGATCGGCGCCCAATCGGATTCGACTGGCAGGGGCGCAGGAGGTTCGGAGTCCGGCAGGGGGTCCGGCGCCTCGGAGTCATGGGCTTTATGCGGGACAAGGTAAGTGTTCGGCTCCATCGCCGTAGAAGTTGCAGCTCCCGAGGCGGTGTCCAGCCATCCGTCCTCGATCTGAGAGATCGGCTCTGGACTATGGGTCGGAGCGGATTCGTGTGCGGCCTCCAAGGTGCTGTCCGGCGGCAGAGTTAGGTTGTGCCCATCGTGACTGTGCGGCACGCTCGGCTGTGGCTCAGATCCATCGAAGATCAAGTCCCCGCGGATATCGGCCATGAAGTTTAGGCTTCCTAACCTGACCTGACGGCCAGGGGCGTAGCTTTCGATCTGCTCCAGATGGCCAAGTGAGTTGGCCTGCAGTGCAAAGCCGCCGAATACAAAGATCTGTCCGGGGAGAAAAGTCTCACCCAGGACTGCGTCGTTGTCGATTGAAGAGGCCATCAAGCCTATCAGTAACGACATAGAGGAACTCTCAATGAAAGCACCAATGTCGGTGTCAAAACCGGCGGATCTCGGGTAGGGGGTCCCGAACTGTGCGTCTAGGCGGATGGTAACAGGAGACAAGGGACACGATTTTTTACCCAGGTTCGGGCCCTCTAGATGGAGGTAAAACCCTACGTCTTGCTTGATTGATATTGATATTGTGGATGTTTACAAGAGTGGATCTACCACGAGATCAAGGAGGCTAAACCCTAGAAGCTTGCCTATGGTATGATTGTAATGGTTGTTGTTGTGTCCTATGGACTAGAGCCATCCGGTTTATGTATACACCGGAGAGGGCTAGGGTTACATAGAGTTGGTTACAATGGTAGGAGATCTACGTATCCGTATCGCCAAGCTTGCCTTCCACGCCAAGGAAAGTCCCATCCGGACACGGGACGAAGTCTTCAATCTTGTATCTTCATAGTCTGGGAGTCCGGTCGATGATGATAGTCCGGCCGATGATAGTTCGGCTGATGATGGTAGTCCGGCTATCCGGACACCCCCTAATCTGGGACTCCCTCAAACGG
Organism: Triticum dicoccoides; assembly: GCF_002162155.2. NCBI lineage: Eukaryota > Viridiplantae > Streptophyta > Magnoliopsida > Poales > Poaceae > Triticum > Triticum dicoccoides. The sequence continues at coordinate 678,019,958 of NC_041393.1, read as the reverse complement.
TATCCCGTGGAGTTCTGTTTTGCGGTACGCCACACCCCTCCCAATGAACAGGACCCCCGTTTTGACCGTAGTGCTCCAACACAACTCCGTTTTGTCCGTTTTGCGGTACGCCACACCCCTCCCGATCAACAGGACCCCCGTTTCGACCGTAGGAGGTCTTATTCGTCCATTTTGCGGTACGCCACACCCCTCCCGATCAACAGGACCCTCGTTTCGACTGTAGGAGGTCCGTTTCCTCCTTTTGCGGTACGCCAGACCCCTCCCGATGAACAGGATCCCATTTCGAACGTGGTCGGTCAAACACAAGGTTGTTTCCTTCATTCTGCTATACGCCAGGCCTCGTTTCCATCGCCTGTTCCTTCCAAGCCCTCCCAATGAACACGACGACGCATTCCATTCCGACCCAGCCGGTTAGCTCCCCATGAACACGATGACAACGCTGTTTCTCTGTTCTGACCCAGCCATGTACACGAGCCCTGGCCGTACGTATGTGCGAGTAGGCGTTCGAGACCCCGCCCGTGTGTACACAAACGTGGTGTATTTTCTTTTTTGCACCCTGGCCGCTGTACGTACGTGTACATGCTACGTGCGCGCCTCTACTACAACATGTGCGCGCCTCTACATCGACTAGTATATATGTACGTTTACGTTCGCGGCCAGAATGACAACGCTACGTACGCTTCGACCAGGTGGCTCCCGACTGTCAGGCACTTCCTTGCATGCAAAGATGTAGCTGGTGGGTCCCAGCAGTCAGGGGGAAACGTTTTTTTCGCGAAATACGTTGGCCCGTTTGGTGGGTCCCTGCTGTCAGGTGGAGGAATAATTATTTGCACGTAATAAGGAGGCACTTCCTTGCTGCGGCCGTGGACCCAGCTGTTAGCCTCTCCACGTACAGTCCACGTCCGATGGAAGCCGTTCCTTGACCATGTTGACCACGCCGCGCCGAGAGCACCAGGGAGGTGGACGACGGTGAGGCCTAGGAAGGGGACGACGCGGAGCCGGGGAAGACACGGTAGTGGATGCCCACGCGTAGAGGAGTACGAGGGTTCACTGGTTCGCTGTGGTGTGAGGCTGCCGTCACCACAGAATAACAGGGGGTGTGGGTGAGTAGAGGGATGGCCTGGCCAGCGGTGGGAGTAGTAGGCGGTGGTGAGGCCTCCGCCGCATCGAAGCCGCCCACGGGAGGCAGGAGCATGAGGCACGACCGGCGCTGGTTTGGGCGGCTGGAGCAAGAAGACCAGAGGTTGAAGAAGCACTACGGCCATTGGATGGACATCGTACGGTCACTAAGCTAGAATCGTGCATATTGACTAAGTTGACAAAGCCCTCCGTCCCCGTCAACTTAGTAGGCCCACAAGTCAGCCTGCCACTATACTGGGTCCCAGCTAACAGGGGGAGTATTCATTTTTTTGTGCGTAATAAGGAGGCACTTCCTTGCATGTGAAGATATAGCTGGTGGGTCCGAGCTGCCAGCGGCGATAACGTTTTTTTGTGAAATATAGAGGCCCTTTTGGTGGGTCCCTGATGTCAGGTGGAGGATTCATTATTTTGCGCGTAATAAGGAGGCATTTCCTTGCATGCGACTGTGGACCCAGCTGTCGACCTCTCCATGTACAATCCACTTCAGATGCATGTCGGTCGTTGACCATGTTGACCAGGCCGCACCGAGAGCACCAGGGCGGTGGACGACGGCGAGGCCTAGGAAGGGAACGACAGGGAGGCAGGGAAGACTCGACAGTTGTTTCCCACGCGGATGGGAGTATGACGGTACGAGGGTTTACTGGTTCGTCTGCCGTCGCCGGAGAATAACAGCAGGTGTGGGTTAGTAGAGGGATGGCCAGGCCAGTGATGGGAGTACGGTGGGGCGGTGAGGCCTGCGCGGCAGCACAGCCGGCCGCGGGGAGGAGGGAGCAGGAAGTCCCGTCGGCGCTAGTTTGAGCGGCTGGAGCAGGAAGAGCAGAGATTGAAGAAGCACGACGGCCGTTCGATGGACATCCAACAGTCACTGCTTGTGCATCAACCTTTTTTTAGGAAGGCCTCAAATCTGTGGAAAACAGCATACAGCCCATCTGCCATTATTTCTAATAATTTACAGCCCATTTGCTAATTCTTAAGGTTTTTTTGGAGCCCATATTCTTTTTGTTAGCATTACAACCCATATTGTGGCCACGGTTAAAAAATTATATGAAATTTTGCATATTTCGGTGCGGTCCGAACTGCTTTTAATCCTGAAATTTCGACTCACATTCAAACTGTAAAAATAAATGTATATCAATATAAAATCCAACAAATTCTCCACGCATAAAAATTAATGTAATTTAAAATCTCGAAATGAAAAAAATATATTTGAAACTAATTGCCGGTTTGATGTGTTTTAAAAATGTACAACCCATTTCTCATTACTGATAGGCCATTTTCTCGGCCAGCCAAATGAAGCTCTCCTTGTCTTGAAAGATTTGCAGCCCAACAGGCCTGACAAAGCGACTTACTTGGAAAATCAGAAAAAACTGGGTTGTGGCCGTGGACCTAGCTGTCAGCCTCTCCACATACAGTACTCTTCCGATGGAAGTCGGTCGTTGACCACATTGACCACGCCGCGCCGAGAGCACCAAGGCGGTGGACGACGGTGAGGCCTAGGAAGGGGACGACCCGGAGCCGGGAAGACGCGGCAGTGGATGCCCATGCGGAGAGGAGTACGAGGGTTCACTGGTTTGGCCGCGGCGTGAGGCTGCCATCGCCGCAGAACAACAGGGGGTGTGGGTGCGTAGAGGGATACCCTGGGCCAGCGGTGGGAGTAGTAGGGGCGGTGAGGCCTCCGCGGCATCACAGCCGGCCACGAGAGGCAGGAGCACGCGACACGACCGGCGCTGCTTTGGGCGGCTGGAGCAAGAAGACTAGAGGTTGAAGAAGCACTATGGCCGTTGGATGGACATCGTACGGTCACTGGAGCTAGAATCGTTCATATTGACTAAGTTGACAAAGCCCTCGGTCCGCGTCAACTTAGTAGGTCCACAAGTCAGCCAGCCACTATGTTGGGTCCCAGCTAGCAGGGGTTTTCATTTTTTGGTGCGTAATAAGGAGGCACTTCCTTGCGTGCGAAGATATAGCTGGTGGGTCCGACCTGTCAGCGGGGGGAACATTTTTTCGTGAAATACAGAAGCCCTTCCCATGTACAGTGCATGTACAGTGCGTAATAAGGAGGAACTTTCCTTGCGTGCGACCATGGACCTCGTGGGTCCCAACCGTCAGGCTCTCCATGTACAGTCCTCTTCCGATGACTCTCGTATGTTGACCACACCGCGTCGAGCGCAACTCGATGGTGGACGACGGCGAGGCCCCAGACTGGAACGACCCGGAGATGGGGAAGACGCGGCAGTGGAGTCGCAGACGGAGAGGAGTGGGAAACCTGACTGGTTCGGGTGTGGGGTAGGCCTACACTCGGCAGAGAATAAAAGGAGGTGCGGAGTGGAGGGATGGCCTGGTCGTCGGCGGGTAGCGTTTCACTGAGGAGCGCTAAACAACGCCGCTAGACGCCGAAGGCTGGAGCAGGCGGTTCCGGCAGCGCTGGGGGAAGAAGACGAGAGATTGAAGAAGAATGTCGGCCGTTGGATGTAAATCCAACGCCTTCTTAGGCTTCGACCTACTGGCCCACATGTTAGCCAGTCCATTTGTTTTTTTAGTCCATTTGGTGGGCTGGGTGAAACAATGATGTAGCATCTATGCAGTGCATGTCAGTAAAATCTTTGCAAGCTTATGTACGCAATCACTAGGAGTTAACTTGCCAGGTTATATGTAAAAAATTATTATTATTATTTTGTAAGAACTTTCAACTTACGAAATAAAATATCATTTTAATTTGATGAGTTAATAGTACGTGGGGTATTATTATTTTTTAGGCTAGACGTGGGACAGTTGAGTTGGTTCTAGGGGAAAGTACTGGGAGAAAACTCAGTTTACATCAAAAAAGAAAGTGGGAGAAAATTCAGAGACCTGCTGGGTCCACCTAAGGAGGGGAATATGTTGGGAGGAAGGAGATTCAAAGCATGGCAGCCGAGTGAACTAGTTTTTTTTATGGACAAGTGAACTAGTTTACATACATAAGCAAATAGCCACTAAAAACCAATCAGGTTAATGGGTTCTTAAAAGAAATATTTCATACAAAACAGATAACTACGACACATAGGCTAATGCATGAAACACTCAGATGATAAATGTGCTTATAAACAGATAAAGTACAACATCTAGACCTTCCTGGCACACTTGATCATGACGCTGCGGCTGTCTGTGTACTCGTCGGTTACGGGAAGCAGACACGCCCTCATGTCCAAGATCTTCCTGTACATGTCGTAGCATGCGTATGCGTCCTTGGTCGCCTAGGTTATGTAGGCTAGATTCAGAGATACCTCCCACGTGTTCAGGTCGTCTTCTTTCATGTTGGCGTATCAGGGGTCGATGATGGTCTCAGCGAGGTCAACCACGGAGTCCTTCTCCTGCCCGTTGCTGATGATCTTGTATTGCTTCTGGATGTCGACAAGATTGTTGCACCAGATGGCCGAATCGTCGCGTTCTTCCTTCTCTCCACCGTAGCGAAGGTGCAGTCGGCGCTGCCGATGAAATGGGCGAATGCTCCAGAACCTGGTGCAGCCATAGGACTGACGCGAGGCTGAGCTTCACAGAGTCCGTATCATTGGTGTACATCACATTCAACTTGGTGTAGCCATAGGACTGAACGGCGAACTCAAAAGGGAACTCCTTGCTGAAGTCCATATCCAGCAGGCTCACCCCTCAGATCGCCATTGGAGTCTCTTCGAGTGAACGAGTGTGTAGGCGGCGGCAGCAGTTCGTTTTTCGGCTCTTGGGGAACTGGATTCAACAGTAAGCTGGGTGTGTACATGCGACAACAGTTAGTACCCCTCCCTCGTCCGTTGCACGCCCGACAGAAGATGCACCCTCGGTGCATTGAAATGCCTCCATTACGAAACCTACTCCGGCCACACGTCGGTTCACGAGCGGGTCTGTATTGGTACAGTAATAACAGGAGTTAGTGGTCACTTTACTTAAATTTAATTAGCTTTAATAGAAATTTATACTTAAAACAAGAAATGCATTCACTCGTTCTATCAGTGCCACAAGATCAACATGCACAACAATTAGAATTATTATTCTCAGGACGCACACGATCAACACATTTGTCGCACTTTCACAAAGATAATACTACCAAGTTTGAACTGTTTGTTATGGTTGTTGTCCTCTGCATCATCATGTCATGTTTCCCAGCTTGCAATATTCAGAACCAACAAATAAGATCCAAATAATAAGTACAACAAAGATGCCTACACATCTCATTGATTCCTAGCTTGCAAGATTCAGAACCAACAAATAAGATCCAAATAATAAGTACAACAAAGATGCCTACACATCTCATTGATTCCCAGCTTGCAAGATTTAGAACCAACAAATAAGATTCAAATAATAAGTACAACAAAGATGCCTACACATCTCACCGATTCCCAGCTTGCAAGATTCAGAACCAACCCATTAGAGCCTTTTGATAAAGTGAATATCGGGATTAAATCCATCTTGGCTAGCCATGTCATACAATCGAAGAACTTGGCAAATGCTCTTGACCGTCACAACATCTACAGTTGAGTATTCTTGTTTGCACAACATGTTTGCACAAACACAAACAAGGAGACATGAGCGCATGATTTTTCTTTAATAGCGGCCTCCTTGAACTCAACCTCCAGCTCTACTTGGATGAGGTTTGCCTGGAGTTCCATGATTCAATTCATGCGCCTTTTTCTGCAGTTCACCTGAAATGAAGCAAAGATTGCATCATTCAGCTAGCAAGAAGTACTTGCTCTTGTGAGCTGGCAGGTTCTTCTTTAGTAGTTGCACTAAAATTGAGGAACGTTAAGGTTGGTTGTCCGGCTCATGTAAGGTGCAACTATAATTTTCTTATCCTTTTGTGTAGTTCCACTAAAATAAAGTTCCATTGTGGTGATAGTGACGGCTCCATCTTGCAAAGGCTAATAAAATGTTGCACGAGATTACCGGCAGAACTTGACGGAGATTTTGGAAACTCCAATCACCATTTTGTGCAGTTCCACAAAAATTGAGAGATGTTGCCCACATGACATTTTAGTTAAACTGCACAAGACACTCATTCCAAAAAAAAGTGTTTTCCGCAGTTCACCAAAAGGTCACAATAGCAACAAGGTGAAACGGATATCCCTATCTGCACAAAAAGATAGAAAGTAAACAGTTGCTGGTCAATAAGAATATAGGAAACATATACAAAATGAAAAGAAGCATCTTAATTATGTTCATGGAAATCATGCAAGGACAGTAGAAATTTTAAAACGTCAGCAATGCTTCATGTTACCAGAAGCATTACGATCAACAATGAGATTCCTCAAATATGGGGTTACTTTAGTGGTGGCATTGCTTGTTTACCAGACACAGTAAATCAACAACAGCTAAAGAGTTGGTTTAAGGGCATGGGACCATGGGGACACCAGGACACACTGCAGCGTAAAGGAGCAACTTACTTATCATACTGGGGAAAACAGGAGGAATGCCATTTGTAACACAGTTTAATTGTGTCTTATCATTGGAGGTATGGATTAACAATAACACTGGTTAGACATGTCCCAAAGGTAATAGTGTGATCGCTTCATTTTACATGCGCCCTTACATTAACAACAGCAAAAGGTTGGTATAAGCACATGCGACAGTGGATACATCAGCACAATGTACCTACAAGGAGGCATAAAGTGGTGATGCCGAGTTTGTTCATGCTATGTGAGGGCAGCAAACCTAATCTTGGAGACCTTGTAGTATGTGAGGGCAGCAAACCTAATCCTGGAGACCTTTTACTATGTGAGGGCAGCAAATCTAATCCTGGAGACCTTTTACTATGTGAGGGCAGCAAATCTAATCCTGGAGACCTTTTACTATGTGAGGGCAGCAAATCTAATCCTGAGACCTTTTACTATGTGAGGGCAGCAAATCTAATCCTGAGACCTTTTACTATGTGAGGGCAGCAAATCTAATCCTGGAGACCTTTTACTATGTGATGGTAACAAATCTAATCCTGGACATACTCTGTTGACTTGTCCACCAGCCGCCACTTTCTATCCTTTATTCAACCAATAATAGATATGTTCCTTATCCAGTTTGTACTGCGTTTTCCCATTATTTCCCTTTTCAACCAAGAGACCGGTTGGGTATCCGGTCTGTACTACTTTCACCATATTATTTCCTCTTTGAATCAAGTCCTATATTCATTCTACAACTTTCCCCCCTTTCTTCGTTGTTTGAACAAAGCCCTAGATTCGAATGCATGAAGTAGGTTTACCTCTAATAATACTAAAAATTTAGGTGGCTTTGGAAGAGCTGATGGGAGTAGAAAAAGATGCACATGCAGACACGTGGGGAGCTAGGGCAATAGAGCAAGGCCACTTTCAAAGAACTTATACCTGAGGGTCGCCGGGATGTCGGCGGCGGCAGGTCGGATCTGTGGACAATACGACAGGGAGGAAGAAGGGTCAGAGGACCTCCCGAGCTGGCGCTATGTCGGAGAGAACGACACGAGCAGAGGATCAGGCCCCTCCGGTAGCTGTGGGTTTCCTCCGTCAGCGATGATGACCGTGTGAACGATGCACCTTTTAGTCCTCTACACACACCGGTCGAAGGGATCCCGTAGGATCAGTGACCAGCGGTGAGCAGAGAGAAAATGTCGCTACTGCTGTCTTGTTTATATCTGGAGAGGATGAGAGAATGAAGAGAGCAACCCTAGTAAACAAGCGCTCAGGCCCCTGCGTCCATATATAGTGGAGTGATTATCTTTTTTCTCTCCACAAAAAGCATTTCAATTTGTGTACGTGGCATTAAACAAAAGAAACTCTCTATTTAAGGTGACTACTGTACGACTCCTACTTACTACTACTAGTACTACAGTATTTTTCACTTGTGCTCCCCGCCCCTCCATTCATTGAACAACCCCACGGGTGAATAAACATACAGTAAGTACTGTATTTATATAGAACGAACAAGCTTGATCTATTTTTGCATAGTTAAAAGTTGAGGGCGGGGCTTTTCCCGGGCAGTACGCGCGGCAGTTTTCGGGTAGGCAGTTTGACAGAGAGGCGTGGAGGGTGAGCGAGTGGGGCTGTGTGATTTGACAGCGCGTTACTGCTGGAAAGACTTGTGATATGACCACTCACTATAGTCATGAATTACTGGCGCTCCGACCAGGGTGATGCCCCCCTTTCGTTCCGCGCTCTAATCTGCTGCATGACACGTCGACCCGAATGCTGGCTCTCCCACATGTCGGAGTAGTAAGAAGGAGCAAAGAATGATGTGGTATATACTAGTACTATACTATGTACTACTCAGGTCGGAGGAGTGCGAAGCACGGCAGCCCAGTGAACCAGTAGTGCGAACCACGGTAGCCCAGTGAACCAGCAGTAGAAAACAATGTGGTGATATGGCCATAAAAACAATGTGCTACGATCCACACTGTAGCATGTGCAGTAACACTCCTGTTTGTTTGGATCCCTGAGTTAGATCTAGTTTGGGTTGAAATAGCCTCAAATTATCGAAACAAGAGGGGTTGATTTGAGCTAGTTTGCTCTAACCCATCTAAAAAAACTAGCCCGGTGGAGAGGTTCTAATTGGGTTAGTTATCCTCGGGCCCACTAAAAGAGAACTAAAAAAATCTCCCCTACCCGTACTAGATCGCTACCCCCCTCTCGCATGACTCCTCTCTCTTCCCCATAGGGGCGCCCGCCCAAGTTCCGCTCACCCTCTCTCTCCTCCGGCCGCCCTCTCCTTCCGGCTTCCGCCGCCCTACTCCGCCCGCCCTCTCCCTCGGGCCTTCGAAGGTCGCCCCGCTCCCCCTTCACCAGTCGTTTTTCTCCCTAAGTCGTGCGCGGCAGCGGCGCATCTACCAGGGAGGTTGCGAGAGGGGTGAGTTTGTTCGTTCCTTCTCTGTCTCACGGCCATATCATTGATCTTGCTTGCTCTAGCGCTAATTCTGATTTGGAAAAGTAGATCCTGATCAAACTTGGTATAGATTTGTGGTGCATGCATGGAATTGTTTGATGCTGCTTGAGGAGGTAATAAATCTTTCTACAGGAACAAAGATTCAGGTCACCTTTCTAGGTATTTCAATTTCAGGCTTGCATTATTTCTAGAGGCCCAAAGATTCAGTTCACCTTTCTAGGTATTTCAATTTTAGGCTTGCATTATTTCTAGAGGCCCAAAGATTCAGTTCACCTTTCTTGGTATTTCAGTTTCAGGCTTGCATTATTTCTAGAGGCCCAAAGATTTAGTTCACCTTTCTAGGTATTTCACTTTCAGGCTTGCATTATTTCTAGAGGCCCAAAGATTCAGTTCACCTTTCTAGGTATTTCAGTTTCAGGCTTGCATTATTTCTAGAGGCCCAAAGATTCAGTTCACCTTTCTTGGTATTTTTGTTACAGGCTTGCATTATTTCTAGAGGCACAAAGATTAAGTTCCCAGTCGGCAGCAAGCCGCCCTGCTACCCATGCCGGTG
>NC_041393.1:677967685-678009716 GCF_002162155.2 Triticum dicoccoides | reverse complement strand
CTTTCTAGGTATTTCAATTTTAGGCTTGCATTATTTCTAGAGGCCCAAAGATTCAGTTCACCTTTCTTGGTATTTCAGTTTCAGGCTTGCATTATTTCTAGAGGCCCAAAGATTTAGTTCACCTTTCTAGGTATTTCACTTTCAGGCTTGCATTATTTCTAGAGGCCCAAGGATTCAGTTCACCTTTCTAGGTATTTCAGTTTCAGGCTTGCATTATTTCTAGAGGCCCAAAGATTCAGTTCACCTTTCTTGGTATTTTTGTTACAGGCTTGCATTATTTCTAGAGGCACAAAGATTAAGTTCCCAGTCGGCAGCAAGCCGCCCTGCTACCCATGCCGGTGCCGACCTCAACTCGCAAGGGCCAACGTCGGAGGGGTTCCTGGGGCTTGGGCTCTACAGAGCCTTCCTCCAGAGCAACGATTGCGAGCTCCTCTCTCGGTGCTTGAGGGGCTCCGGGCTCCCTCCCTATCGTGAATGACTTCCGTGATGAGTTAGCTCATTCTTTGTTTCATGAAGTGTTTTTTTATTTAAGCTTGATTAACGACTTGTATGTTTAAGTGGGATATCTCATTTGTATGGACATAGTAAAAATTATCGTGTTTTGCATGCTTGATTTGTATAGATGGTTCGTTCATGTCAATTGTGAGCGGGAGGAGGCCACAGAAGAGCAGGCCACAAATCTGGCAGGAAATAGGGTCCAAAGTAGTCAAATGATTGAGATAGAGCATTTATTGTTGATCTAACCCTGCCATCCATACACCTCGTTGGTATAGAGTTAGTTCAGGGTTAGTATCTAACTCTAACCTCTAACTGAGTTAGAGTTCTCCTCGTCTCGGTTCATTGCCATCATACTTTCCCCATTCATGTGTTTTCAGTATCCCGGGAATCAAAGAGGCCCTTTTTTTGTGGGAAAAATCAAAGAGGCCCTTAGACTGGTTTAGGTCCAGTCATTTTTTATAAACGTGTTATGTCCAAAATTTAATGAACGTGCTCTGGTTTCCACGAAAATAATCTGGTTTCATGTAGTAATTCATTCATTTATTTATTCTTCTGCGGGGGGTTTGCATGTAATTCATGAGGTCTGAAATGTAAAGTACCCCGACATATGCTCCGAGTCATGCATGCACTACGACCCAGATGCTCTATGTCCCACATGTCCGTGAATGGGAGCACGTGGAAATAGCCTAGGAGTACATATAGGAGGATAAATGCGTGAAAAAATATGTACTATGAAGCGTAGCCGCGGTTCGAAAAGGAGACCTAAAGTGATGACAGCTATAGGTCGCACGCACCCAACTAGTGGTACTAGACATACGATTAATTTTTCCCTAAAAAAAAGAGGCACGAGTGCTCAGTACTCCTATTCTATAAACATGAGTCCCATCTGACAACAGCGTCCGTGCTACAGCTAGCTCTCCTCCCTCATTTCTCTCTTCTAATTCTAAACTCGGCCGACGCCCGGTGGGCGGGGTGGGTTTGCTCAACTGCGGCCCCACCTCACAGTGAAAACGTTACGACTAGAATACAAATGCCATATACTCCCTCCATTCATAAATACTCCCTCCGTCCTTCAAAGAGTGTACTTATAACTTTCTTGGAGGGTCAAACTATCTCAAAGTTTGACTGAGTTTGTACAAAAATATATCAATGCTTGTGAAACCACATGATTATATGACAAAAAGATATTTTATCACGAATCTAATGCCTAATTTGATGGCATAAATGTTGGTCTATTATTATATAAATACGGTCAAACATAAAAAAGTTTGACTTTCCAACAAAGTTGGAAGTACACTCTTTTAAGGACGTAGGGAGTATAAGCCTTTTTAGATACTATTTCAAATGGAATACAGCATAGAGATGTATGTAGACATAGTTTAGAGTGTAGATTCACTCATTTTGCTCCGTATGTAGTAGTCACTTGCTGGAATCTTTAGAAAACTTATATTTGGGAACGGAGGGAGTACTATACTAATAAAATATTAAGGCCACGAGGCGATGTAGTGCTGGTTACAGGAGGCAAGAAGAAGAGATGCATCCATCGACAACGTCCACCTCCTCGACTCAGGGCGCCAGCCCACCGAACGGTGCCTAAGTAGCAGCGGCTTTCGTGGCCAGGTTGACGTGCTTCTGAACAATGGCGTCCAAAGATTCCAGGTGCTGGAAGAAGGCCAATGTATTTCTGTCCTTGCTTGCCTTGTAGTGGCCTATGTAGAAGATTTCCTCGTAGACGTGGATGTGCAGGTCGACGGTTTCTTGCATGGAGAGGCGCTGCGTGGCAAGCGCGGCCTCGAGGTGCACATTCTTCGTCGCGACCTCCGGCATCTGTAGGGCCACCAGGGCTTGAAAGAGTTCATCACCATGGAGGCCGATGAGGGTGGCAGGAAATGAGGAGCCTGGGCGCGCGGGATGGAGCAGTACGGCAAGGTCATCCGCGCGCTTCTTGACGGTGGTGAACTTGCGGATGGAGTTGACCATCATGTCGTCCATACGAGAGGCGAAGCCGGTGTCAGCGAGGGCTATGATGCCTGCGCTCGCCAGCACCGTCTGGAAACGCTGCACGGTGTGGGGCCGTAGGCCGGCGCCTTGGATGATTTGGCACAGCCGACTGCCGCTTGCGTCCATCGGCTCCATAGGTGGTTGTGGCTTCTGGTCACTTGGTCTTGGATTGGAGTGAGCAGTGTTGCGCAGAGACTTGGGAGTAGATGGATTGGGGTGGTGGGGCGCCTTTAATATATGAGTGTCCAAACTCTGTTGCATTGACATCGTGCTGGCTCTATTCTGCTTCTCCAATTAATTCCCTCTGCATGTAATTGAGGATGCATCATTTACCGTTGAACGTCTCGGGAACCGCTACCCTCTCCCTCCTTGGCATTCAAGCACCTATGGACCCGTCGACGACGAGGTGCCTATGGTGACTTTGTAAATTTCAAGATGATAGTGCGGTGCGTGTGTGCGTTCATATGGGTGAGTGTATGCGCGTGTATATGAGCGCTTGCATCTGTACTGTGTCAAAAAAAACCGTAAATGCGTGTCAAAAATAGACTAGTCAGTATACTCAATATTGTGCACCTCGGAGAGGAAAAGTATAGAACTAGTACGTATTTATTTACGGTGCAGATTCACTCATTTTGCTCCATATGTACTCCGTCTCGGTGTAGTCTAGTCACTTGTTAAAATCTCTAGAAGGGCAAATACTCCTTTCTGATTTACAGGGCTATACTAGCAAGTAGTTGTAGTACAATAGTGGGCTCACATAGCAATTTTGTGTCATTCAACGTTCAGTTTGCGCTTGGCTCTTCGCCTCTTCGAGAAGACGAACAATTATGTTACTACTACTGCTTCTACAGTGTCGAATCCACTGCTGCATGTCCGTCCACCGCGAGCGGGACGGATAGCTTGTCGTAGAAGTACTAATAAGCAAAAGCCTGTCCTCGTTTGCGAGCAACCGCGCGCATGGGTGAGGGAGAAGGCGTGTAGTAAAATCAAGCTTCTCCTCGTTGTACGAGTTGACGCGACACATCATAGCACTGGCCCCACATGCTTGCCTCTAAACTTGGCTGAAAGACCCGCAGTGTACAATATATTTGATGCAACCTCTAACATTTACCAACCACAAATTAAAATATATGTGGCCGTATGCATCATTCTGATGCAGAGGCCGGGGAGTCCCCCGTTTTCGAAAAAAACAAATTAAAATATATATTCCTGTCTTGACAAGATGAGCGTGCAAACTACAATCACCAGGCTGACAGGTAGGGCCAGAAGACTATTTTAATTTTTTTAAACTTCGAGACGGCCACATAGTATGGAGCCGACCCGAACGATTTAAGGGGCTGTTTGGTTCTAGGCCTTGGAGTGCCACACTTTGCCATACACTGTTGCCAAACTTGCCTAAGGTTAGTTCTTCAAAATGAGAGCCACAAGTTGGCAAGCCTAAGGGAATCTTGCCACACTTTTTGTGTGTATGTGATGTGAGACCATAGTGTGGCTTGCCTAAAATGTGGCTTGAACCAAACAGACACCTAAGTTGGTCAAACTTGCCTAACCTTAGATGTGGCAAGCTTTGGCAAACTTAGTCTCAAACCAAACAGCCCCTTAAGCTTACAGGCACGGTACACGCTATCCTAGACTACTGTACACATGAAACTGCCACACGAGCGTCCGGGCTGCGCTTGGCTCTTCGCCTCTTTGGGAAGTCGAACAATGATGGAGTACTACTGCATTGGAGGAGTACTACAGTACACTTCTGGCCATCTGACACCGATTGAACTGCTGCATGTCCATCGCGTGCGGGAGGGAGAGCATGTAGCGAAAGGTTCTCCTAGTATTGCCAGCCACCACTCTCATGGGCAAGGGAGGGACACTCCTGCCTTTGTGTGTATGACATGTGGGACCGACAGGTTGGTGGCCAACCTGTCATACAGCCAAAGATAGGTGCAGTTAAGTCTGCGAGGGAGAGGATAATCAAACTTCTCGTTGATGTATGAGTTTACGTGACACATCAAAGCACTGCACTCGATATATTTCAATAATTTGTAGTTACCGATGCATTAACTACAATGCATGCATGCATGCCGTGACTCTCCTTTTGATACTTGCATGTGTTGATTTAATGCACTTTGCGTATAACTTTTTCTTGTTTTTCTCAGATTAGTCTGCGCGTCCGCGTTGGTTTCCATCTGTGCCCCCGCTCGATTAGTTTTGCCCCCATTAATCACGCCAGTTTCCAAAGCAGAAAATGGCTACAGGCAAACACATGCAGCACCGGATGCGGCTTGACCGCCTGGGGAAGCCAACTCAAGCGAAAAGGAAGGAGGACAAGCCAACCATTGCATGCGCATTTACTGTCCATATTTATGCAGCTTACTCATGCGCAGGGGCAAATTTGTCCAGAAAACTCAAACTACTACCTTCCTTGGTATGCGGGAGGAGAGTTATGTGCAGAGTATTAAATATGTGACAGTAAAGCTTTGTAATGCCCCGGCCCAAGCGAGAGATGGTTGTGCACGAGGAGGGCGAGATCATGCAGACGGAACAGGAACCGACGAGGGAGCTCACTAAGGTCTCCATGGACCTCACCGTGCTCCACTGCACCTTGTGCCTCCGCCCCTTGACGCCTCCAGTGTAGGAGGTACCAATACACCTTGTTCGTTTGGCTGATTGAGCAAGGTGCAGGTTTCTTGATTGATGTGTTGTTCGATTGATTTCTGCAGTGCAAGGGAGGGCACCTGGCCTGCACGGACTGCCGCGTCGAGCGCCCCGGGAACCAACGGCAGTGCTAGAAGTGCGAGCGCGGCGGTTGCTTCAACGTGTGGAGCACGGCGGTGGAAGCCGTCGTTTCGTCGCTGAGGGTGGTGTGCCCGTACGAAGGCTGTAGGCTCTACGTCACTTCCCACAAGCTCGCTGATCACCAGAGCGTGTGTCCGCTTGCACCTTGCAAATGCCCCGTGCCCGTCTACGGCTACGAAGGCCCGCCGCCAACGCTCTACCACCACATCAGCAACGCGCATACCATGCTCGTGCACAGGATCCAGTACGGCAAGGTGCTCCAGTTGCAAGTGCCACTGTCGGAGCCACGGCTCTTGCTGTTCGCGGAGGAGGACGGCCGCGCATTTTTCTTGGTCGGCCGCGTGCTCGACATCGGCACACCTATCGCCGTGTCGGTAGTCTGCATTAGAGCGGGGGCGTCCCCACTGCCGCACTACGTGGCCAAGTTGTGGGCGAACGTCCCGCCGGGGGAGCCCAAATGCACGACCGACGCCGTCAAGGTGGAAATGGAGGTGACAAGCAGCAAGGATCCCGGCGACGTCGACGTGCAGGAGCTGGCCTTCTTCACAGTTCCGCCCAAGCTGCTGGCCGGGGCTAAGCTGGTGTCCCTCCACATTCAGATTGACAAGCTCACGTCCTAAATGCTTCTACAGTGCCTTCTGTTTATCTTAGTAATATGCTAATATAGGGATTATCTTGGTCTACTTTAGCTTAAGAAATGGTGGGTTTTGGTGGTGATGCAGCAATTTCTTCGACATCAGATCAGTAATTTCCAACAGTCGAACAGATATTTTGTGTCTGTTGGATATAAAGTTCCTTTCGGTAAGAAGTACTAGATAAAAGTAGATGTATGTAGACGTATTTTAGTTTTAGATACGTCCCTTTTTATCCATTTTGATGACAAGCACTCCCTCCGTTCCACAATACATGCCTTTCATTTGTCAAAATATAGATATATCTAGACATGTTTTAGTATATAGGTACATCCATGATAGAGCTAGTCGGATGGTTGAGAACACTACAATTCGTAGCCACAGATGCGTGTGTGACTCCCAGATGCAGAAGCCGGGGGTCATCATCCTCCTTTTCAAGAAAAAAACAGACGCGTGTGTGAGAGGACGAGTGCGTGCGTGCACCTCTTCTCTTCCTATATAACGTACTAAACTCAGAGTACAAGTTTTTGTGGGTGGCACGATGGTGCGTGCGAGAAGTCCCGAGAGATAGGTTTAATGCGTCTAAAAAAAGACTAGCCTATAGCTCGCCATGCGGCTATTCCTATCAAACGCCTCGTTAACCGTAAGATATGTATACAACGGTGCCAGTTATTGCACGTGCAAAGTAGAAAAAGTACACCACGGCTAAGAACACGTGCCCACGTAACGCCATCCGGGAATAGTGCCGCACTTTGAAACTAGAACCGTCAATAAATTTTAAGCTTGCGTCTCGTCACATTCCAAATTACTCCACGCTATATTGAATTGCAAACCTATTCACACCGATCACAACCTAAACGGTTTCCCACATAGAAGTTAATGCACCGCGCCTAAGTGTTTTGGGATTATTTGGTTTTCATAAGATGACTTACACACCTAGACGGAGGGAGTAGTACTATGTTATAAATATTAGTATGCCAAGATGACTGCACATTCCTCCTCAACTCCTCATCCACAAAAACAAACAAGTCATTCAGTATCCTTCCCTTGAGTCTGCCATGGCCAGCGTGAGTTCTGGGTCAAGAGATTGCCACTAGGGAGAGGCGAGTATGGATGCGAAAGCACGAGAGATGTCCCGCCTCGCTGCGAAAGCAGCCGACATGTCCCGCCACGTGGAAGTAGCAGCACAGAGGTCCTTGTCGCGCCGCTGAAGCAGCACGGAGTTCCCGCCGCGCCATCGATGCAGCAGACTGGTTCGGCAGCTCCGCGGAAGTAGCAGAGATGTCCCGCCGCGCCGCGAATGGAGCAGAGATGTCCCAACACGCCGCGGCGGCCCAGGAAAATTTCTCGCGGGCAGGAGACGGCTGTTACAAGCGCATGCATGCGATCGTACATAGCCACATGGATCAGATCTTCGGCTGGGCGAGGTTGTAGGACGACATTAAAGCCTCGTTTGAACAGGCTACCGGCGTCATCCGACAACTAAGGGAGGGTGAGGGAGTCCTGGATTAGGGGGTGTCCGGATGGCCGAACTAAGACCTTTGGCCGGACTCCCGAACTATGAAGATACAAGATTGAAGACTCCGTCCTGTGTCCGGATGGGACTTTCCTTGGCGTGGAAGGCAATCTTGGCGATACGATATGAAGATCTCCTCCCATTGTAACCGACTCTGTGTAACCCTAGCCCTCTCGAGTGTCTATATAAAATAGAGAGTTTTAGTCCGTAGGACGAACAACAATCATACCATAGGCTAGATTCTAGGGTTTAGCCACTCCGATCTCGTGGTAGATCTACTCTTGTACTACCCATATCATCAACATTAATCAAGCAGGAGTAGGGTTTTACCTCCATCGAGAGGGCCCGAACCTGGGTAAAAACATCGTGTCCCTTATCTCCTGTTACCATCCGCCTAGACGCATAGTTCGGGAACCCCTACCCGAGATCCGCCAGTTTTGACACCGACATTGGTGCTTTCATTGAGAGTTCCTCTGTGTCGTCGCCTTTAGGACCGATGCTTCTTCGCTCGTCAATCGCGACGCGGTCCGGGATGAGACTTTTCTCCCCGGACAGATCTTCGTATTCGGCGGCTTCGCACTGCGGGCCGACTCGTTCGGCCATCTGGAGCGGATCGAAAGCTATGCCCCTGGCCATCAGGTCAGGTTTGGAAGCTTAAACTACACGGCCGACATCCGCGGGGACTTGATCTTCGACGGATTCGAGCCACGACCGGGCGCGCTGTATTGTCACGATGGGCATGATTTGGCTCTGTCATCGGACAACGCCCAGAGCGTCGCTCAGGTGTCCGCTCCGACCATTAGCTCGGAGCCCACTACGCCAGTCGGGGACGGGCGGTTGGACGCCGCCCCAGAAACTGCAACCTCTACGGCGATAGAGTCGGATACCAGCCTAGTCCCTCGCAAAGCCCGTGACTCCAAGGTGCCAGACTACGATCCAGACTCCATAAATCCCGCACCTCTTCCGATTAAGCCCGATTGGGCTCCGGTCATGGAGTTCACCACAGCGGATGTCTTTCAGCACTCACCTTTTGGCAATATCCTGAATTCGTTAAAGTCTCTCTCTTTGTCAAGAGAGCCCTGGCCGGACTACGGCCAACACGGTTGGGATGCGGATAACGAAGAAATTCGTAGCCCACCCACCACCCACTTCGTAGCCACTGTCGACAATTTAACCGACATGCTCGACTTTGAATCCGAAGACATCGACGGCATGGACGCCGATGAAGGAGACGATCAAGAACCAGTGCCCATAGGGAACTGGAAAGCCACCTCGTCATATGACATATACATGGTGGACACCCCTAAAGCGGGGGATGGGGAGGAGAAAACGGAGGATGATCCCTCCAAGAAGCAACCCAAGCGCCGACATCAGCGGCGCGGCTCTAAGTCCCGCCAAAGCAAAAACGGCGATTCCGGCACCGGAGATAACAATACGCCGGATAGTGCCAAAGACAACCCCCTCCAGCAGGATTCAGTGCAGGAGGACGAAGGAGCCAGCCCTCATGAGAGAGCGGCCGACAAAGAAGACGAGCACGACAATTACATGCCTCCCTCCTAAGACGAGGCAAGCCTCGACGACGACGAATTCGTCGTGCCAGAGGATCTCGTCGAACAAGAGCGTTTCAAACGCAGACTCGTAGCCACGGAAAGCAGCCTCAAGAAGAAACAGCAGCAGCTTAGAGCTGACCAAGACTTGCTAGCCGACAGATGGACCGAAGTCCTGGCGGCCGAAGAGTATAAGCTAGAACACCCATGCAAGAGCTACCCGAAGTGCAGGCTGCTACCCCAACTTGAGGAGGAAGCAAGTAAACCTACATCACCAGCGTACGATGCGCCCGATCGGCCACCCCGTGACCGCGATAGAGAGGCCTTCAGGCCCTCAACCCAGTCCGCCCCCCGACACCGCTCAAAACATACTAGAGTACGGGGAGACGCAACAGACCTGCGAGACATCTTGGAGAATAAGGCAAGTCAAACAAGATCGATCTACGGATCGCATGGGCGCCCTACTTCATGTGACGCTAGCCGTCACGCCGGACATAATAAGTATGGCCCGGCCGAATACAACAGACCAAGCTCGTCCGAGCTGTGTCGCGATATAGCCCAGTACAGGGGCGCCACACACCCACTATGCTTCACAGACGAAGTAATGGATCATCAAATCCCCGAGGGCTTCAAACCCGTAAACATCAAATCATACGATGGCACAACAGATCCTGCAGTATGGATCGAGGATTATCTCCTTCATATCCACATGGCCCGTGGTGATGATCTACACGCCATCAAATACCTCCCGCTCAAGCTGAAAGGACCAGCTCGACATTGGCTTAATAGCCTGCCAGCAGAGTCAATTAGTTGTTGGGAGGACCTGGAATCCGCATTGCTTGACAACTTCTAGGGCACGTATGTGCGACCACCAGACGCCGATGACCTAAGCCACATCATACAGCAGCTAGAGGAATCGGCCAGACAATTCTGGACACGGTTCCTAAACAAGAAAAACCAAATAGTCGATTATCCGGACGCCGAGGCCCTCGCAGCCTTCAGGCACAACATCCGAGATGAATGGCTTGCCCGGCACCTAGGACAGGAAAAGCCGAAGTCTATGGCAGCCCTCACAACACTCATGACCCGCTTCTGCGCGGGAGAAGACAGCTGGCTAGCTCGTAGCAATAACATAACCAAGATCCCCGGCAATTCGGATACCAAGGATAACAACGGCAGGTCACGTCGCAACAAGCATAAGCGCCGCATTAACGGTGACAATACTGAAGATACGGCAGTCAATGCCGGATTCAGAGGCTCTAAACCGGGTCAGCGGAAGAAGCCATTCAAAAGAAACCCTCAGGGCCCATCCAGCTTAGACCGGATACTCGATCGCTCGTGCCAGATACACGGCACACCCGAACAACCAGCCAATCACACCAACAGGGATTGTTGGGTGTTCAAGCAGGCAGGCAAGTTAAGTGCCGAGACCAGAGACAAGGGGCTACATAGCGATGACGAGGAGGGGCCCCGGCCGCCGAACAACAAAGGACAGAAGGGATTTCCCCCGCAAGTTCGGACGGTGAATATGATATACGAAACCCACATCCCCAAAAGGGAGCGGAAGCGTGCTCTCAAGGACATCTATGCGCTGGAGCCAGTCGCCCCAAAGTTCAACCCATGGTCCTCCTGCCCGATCACCTTCGATCAACGGGACCATCCCACTAGCATCCGTCACGGCAGATTCGCCGCAATGGTCCTAGACCCAATTATCGATGGATTCCACCTTACCAGAGTCCTAATGGACGGCGGCAGTAGCCTGAACCTGCTTTACCAGAAAAATGGGCATCGATCCTTCAAGGATTAAACCCACAAAGACAACTTTCAAAGGTGTTATACCAGGGGTAGAAGCCAGCTGTACAGGCTCGGTCACACTCGAGGTGGTCTGCGGATCCTCGGATAACTTCCGGAGCGAGGAGTTAATCTTCGACATAGTCCCATTCCGCAGCGGCTATCACGCCCTGCTCGGGCGAACCGCATTTGCCAAATTCAATGTGGTGCCGCACTACGCATATCTCAAGCTCAAGATGCCAGGACCTCGCGGAGTCATCACGGTAAACGGAAACACCGAACGCTCTCTCCGAACGGAGGAGCACACGGCGGCCTTGGCGGCGGAAGTACAGAGTAGCCTCTCAAGGCAGTTCTCCAATCCAGGTGCCAAACATCCGGACAACGTCAAGCAATCACGAAGTAACCTACAACAAATCCGGCTGGCACGTTTCGAGCAAGCATAGTAGTGCGGCCCCAACCCCGGCCCCCGTCAAACGGCAATACTGGTACCACGCGTACATAATTTCGCCTTAGAGATACCATGGGCATGAGGGGAGGGGCTCAACCGCGCTAAGGGGCTCCCTATTTCGCTGTTTTCCTTTTCACACACTTTCAGGACCC
The DNA here is from genome assembly GCF_002162155.2 of Triticum dicoccoides. Taxonomy (NCBI): domain Eukaryota; kingdom Viridiplantae; phylum Streptophyta; class Magnoliopsida; order Poales; family Poaceae; genus Triticum; species Triticum dicoccoides. The sequence continues at coordinate 677,998,338 of NC_041393.1, read as the reverse complement.
AACTATTCGGAAGGCCTGTCCGGCAATACTCTCGCCGAACCAACGATGCAATAGCCAGGGAGGAAGCAAGCCACGTCAAAAGTCCAGGTGGTCTCTATAACGAGTTTAATATCTGTTTCTCTTACAATCCTGCAGCTTGCCCCTGGAGGGGAAGATGTCAAATACTCCCATCCCTTGCTTACCGCACTTTTTGTATCGTTCTGCTTTCGCAGCAGCCCTTTTTTAATGAACAATATATAGCTCTTACCTATTATTGTACTTATCTATTTTTATATGCAAATATGTTCAGTCATGACACTATGCAACCGTACACTTTGGTACGGATAATACACCAGGGGCTTACAACAACCCACAACATGGTGTGAGAAGACTGAACACTCTAACAAGTGCGGCACCCCGAACTTATAGCACTATATGCATCAGCTCCGAATCATGTCTTTGGTCAATAGTTGGGTTTTCCCGGCTCCCATGTTTTGGTACCTTACGTTCCGCATTGTTGGCTAAGGTAGCGGTGGGAGAACTACTGCGATTGTGCCCCAGTTGAGCTGGGTTAACACCTCAGTAGAGAAAGCTAAAACTGACTGTCATGATAGTGCGAGAGACTGGTCGCTGTTCGCGAGGTTTCTTCGAGTCCTTAAAGACTTATGCCGCTTCGAGCAAGGAACCGGACTTATCCGGCCTATGCGTGGATAGCGCCCCAAACTCGGTCTTCCGAATACTAGGGGCTTCGCCGAAATTTAAAATTATAGAATTCTATGGCTAAGTGAGAGTGATAAAGCATTATAAGTCCGACGGCCTGGTTCGTTGAGCTGAACGCCTCCCTAGATGGACCCAAGAATGGGAACAAGAGCGCTCAGGTTTATCCCGAACACCCCAGCACTCGTGGCATGGGGGTCGAAGCTGACGACTTGCATCTCTCAGATTTGATAAACGGCAGCACAGAAGGTAATATTTTAAATTAACAAGCGTTGCTTAACGCATATGAACAAAGCTTCAGCGTACAGGATAACAAATGCGAGTTTACTCAAATATTACATCTTTGGAGCACTCATCCGCTATGCGGCGGGCACCCTTCAGAACGCCATTATAATACATCTCGGGCGTACGATACTCCTTGCCCGGCGGTGGCGCGTCCGTCAACAGCTTCTCCGCGTCTAGCTTGCCCCAGTGCACCTTAGCACGGGCAAGGGCCCGACGGGCACCTTTAATACAAACGGAGCGCTTGATGACCTCAATCCACGAACACACGTCCACCAACCGCCGCACCAGACCGAAGTAGCTCCGAGGCATGACTTCTCCAGGCCACAGCCGAGCTATGAGGCCCTTCATGGCCTGTTCGGCCAGCTTGTGGAGCTCAACCAGCTACTTCAGCTGGTCCCTTAGGGGCACCGGATGTTCGGCCTCAGCATACTGAGACAAGAACACTTTTTCTGTCGAGCTCCCCTCTTCGGCTCGGTAGTATGCGGCGGCATCAGACACACTACGGGGCAGATCGGCGAACGCTCCTGGAGAGCTCCGGATTCGGGTAAGTAGCAGATAATTAACTTTTATATTTTTGCTTTGCATAAAGAATGCCTTACCCACCGCTATCTTCTTCATCGCCTCGATCTCCTGAAGGGCCTTCTGGGCTTTGGCCTTAGCGGTCTTGGCACTCTCAAGAGCCAAGGCAATCTCGGACTCTCGAGTCTTCGAGTCACGCTCCAAACTCTCGTGTTTTTCCACGAGAGCTTGGAGCTCTTGCCGCACCTCCGCCACCCGCGCCTCCTGCTTCTCTCGCTCGGTGCGCTCCAAGGCCGCACTCTTTTCGGCCTTCGAGACCGCCTCTTTCAGGGTCGCCACCTCGGTCGTGGCTCCTGCAACATTAACGTTGGTCCTGTTATTATTATGCAACCAAGTATTTCTATATACATTTACAGGAGGTACTATGTACCCTCTTTATCCTCGAGCTGCTTCTTGGCCCGGCTGAGCTCACTCTCGGACCGCTCGAGGCTTTCCTTCAAGGCATTGACCTCTGCAGTCAGTGCGACAGAGGTCAGCAGCGCAGCCTGCATTCCCATATTGACATATTTCCATTAGACTCCTGCGTATATCTTTTGAGATCCTCAGTTCGGCTTTTCTTTCCGAACACCGAACTGAGCATCAGGGGCTACTGTTTATGCAGTAACATTTTTTATATATGTTTTTGAACACATACCTCAAAGCCCGTTAACAGGCTTGTGCAGGCTTCCGTCAGCCCGCTCTTGGCGGACTGAACCTTCTGAATCACCGCACTCATAACAGTGCGGTGTTCTTCGTCGATGGAGGCGCCGTCAAACGCCTCCAGCAAATTGTCCGGCGCTCCGGGTGGACGGAAGTCGCAGGCGTCGCGGGCTTTCCCTTCTTATGAAGGCACCGCCTGTCGGACTCTGGAACCACTGATGGTTCCGCAGCAGTGTCCGGCCCGGGGCCGGACTTATATCCCTCTGGGGCTTTACCCCCTTTGGGCTTGGATTCCGGAAGGTCACGTTGTGGCGCTTCCAGGACCACCTCCTCCTGGTTTTGTCCCATGCGGGACTCCACCTCAGCGCCGTCTGTAGGGAGAGGGGAGGAGGCCATCGTAAGTGAAGCGCTATTCACATCCGACGAATTCAGAGATCCGCTCGACGAATCGCCAAGCTGAGCCCTGGGCGGACTGCATGATTAGCTTCGGTGTTAGAAGCTATCAAATAATAAAGGAGTACAATAAGTCATTCGGGTAGCCGGACACTTACGATTTTGCCAGGGGCTTGACCCTGGATGGCCAGTCCTCCCCGCCGTCTTCGGTGTCGGGGGTGTAGTCCGTCAGAAGGGACTTCCCCTTCTTGGACCCTCCAGCTTCCCCAGTTGGGGCGGCCTTTCTCTTCTTTCCTCCCCCCGTTGGAGGGGGAGAGGCATCTTCTTCTTCCTCCTCCTCCTCGTCTTCGGAGGCGGAGGGTGCGTTGGGGCCATCGGGCAAATACGACGACACCGGGCGCCGGGAACTCTATCGGGTCCCCGTGGCCTTCTCCTTGGCCTTCTTCTCCGGCACCACGTGGGGTGCCGGAACCAGTAGGTTCGCTAAGTGTGCGTCTACTGGGCCTTCGGGCAAAGGGGCCAGACAGTCGAACTGTCCGGATGTCCTCTTCCAGTCCTGTCAAAGGAACGGGAGTTTAGATCCCACATAAAGTCACACTATGAAATTCGGATATCCCGTAAGGGATTAAATGTAAGCTTACTTCGGAGGCTTGACGTTTGGCACAGAATCCGTGATCCTCGGTGACGGGAGGGGAGACCTCGGAACTCTTGAAAAGCACCTTCCAGGCGTCCTCGTGCTTTGTTTCAAAGAGCCGGAATAGAGTCTGGTGCCGGGCCAGGTCGAACTCCCACAAATTGAAGTCCCGTCGTTGACACGGGAGGATCCGGCGGAAGAGCATGACCTGGACCATGTTGACAAGCTTGACCTTCTTGGTCACCAGGTCTCGGACGCAGGTTTGGAGTCCGGTCACCTCTTCCGGATTGCCTCACGACAGGCCCGTCTCTTTCTAAGATGTGAGCCGGGTGGGGATGCCAGATCGAAATTCGGGGGCCGCTGCCCATTTAGGGTCACGCGGCTCGGTGATATAAAACCACCCAGATTGCTACCCTTTGATGGTTTCCACGAAGGCACCCTCGAGCCAGGTGACATTGGCTATCTTGCCCACCATGTCTCCTCCGCATTCCGCCTGTCGGCCTTGCACGACCTTCGGCTTGACGCTAAAGATCTTCAGCCATAGGCCAAAGTGGTTCTGGATGCGGAAGAAGGCCTCGCACATGACGATAAACACCGAGATATTGAGGATGAAGTTCGGGGCCAGATCGTGGAAGTCCAGGCCATAGTAGAACATGAGCCCCCGGACGAACGGGTGAAGAGGAAAACCCAGTCCACGGAGGAAATGGGGAAGAAAAACAACCCTCTCATGGGGCCTGGGGGTGGGGATGAGTTGCCCCACATCTGGAAGCCGGTGCGCGATGTCGTTAGACAAGTATCCGACCTTCCTTAGGTTTTTGATTTGTCCCTCCGTGATGGAGGAGGCCATCCATCTGCCTCCCGCTCCAGACATGGTTGGAGAAGGTTGAGGTGGGAAGTGCGGGCTTGGGCGCTGGAGCTCGAGCGCGCAGGGACGGATAAGCAGAGGAGGAAGAGGGCGTGAATGGAAAGGGCAGATTCTTATCCCCTTATATGGGCGGACAAAACTACGGGCCCTCCACCGGCCTAATAAAACTCGCTTATCTCCCAAGCGCCGCGGTTAATGGCGCGGTTGGGTTACCCACACCCGTATTGATGAGAACCCGGAATAAGGGGACACGATCTCTTCTTTGACAAGACGTGCCAAGGAAACCGCCTCGCTAAACGCGCTGAGGTGGAACAATAAAATGAATAAAGAGCCTGGCTGTGGCATGATGTCACGCCATGGAATACGTCAGCAGATCCGATTGATACAAATATTATTCTCTCTACGAAGGAATGTGGAACTTATTTTGCAGAGCCGGACACTACCCTGGTGTTCAACATCTTCTATGAAATATTCGGAGGAGGAACCCGCCTTGCAATGCCGAAGACAACTTGCGCGCCAGACTCGTCGTCCTTGAAGCCTGGTTCAGGGGCTACTGAGGGAGTCCTGGATTAGGGGGTGTCCGGATGGCCGGACTAAGACCTTTTGCCGGACTCCTGGACTATGAAGATACAAGATTGAAGACTCCGTCCCGTGTCTGGATGGGACTTTCCTTGGCGTGGAAGGCAAGCTTGGCGATACGATATGAAGATCTCCTCCCATTGTAACCGACTCTGTGTAACCCTAGCCCTCTCCGGTGTCTATATAAACCGGGGAGTTTTAGTCCGTAGGATGAACAACAATCATACCATAGGCTAGATTCTAGGGTTTAGCCACTCCGATCTCGTGGTAGATCTACTCTTGTACTACCCATATCATCAATATTAATTAAGCAGGAGTAGGGTTTTACCTCCATCGAGAGGGCCCGAACCTGGGTAAAAACATCGTGTCCCTTGTCTCCTGTTACCATCCTCCTAGACGCACAGTTCGGGACCCCCTACGCGAGATCTGCCGGTTTTGGCACCGACAGAGGGCAATGAGAGGCTCCGGGCCGAGTGCGACCTGCTAAGGGCGAAGAATGTCCGAAGTGCAGACCAACAGGAGGAGACCAGTGCCTTGTTGAAGAGGACCGGTGTCATCGTCAAGAAACTTATGGACGAGAATGACATGCTCCGCATCGAGCTCCAAAGGCTGGTGGAGGAATCCGCGGATGCTCTCAAGCAGCGTCTTCAGGACACGAAAGAGCTCATCGCCGCTCGCCGCAGAGACTAGTTCCCGCGGCCTGAAGCAATGCATCAAGAAAGTAGAGATCAGCGAGCCAGATCCTTGTCTTCCTTCTTCTTTTGCCCTTGTGTATTTCGGGCGTAGCTGCATGTGGATTTTTAATTATCTTTCTAATTATGTAAGACAATTAATCGTCTTTATATATTCATCAGTCTTGCTATAAGTCGCAGTAGATGCTATATAGGTCCGTCGGATCTTACATCAAGATCCCTACTTTCAGATTTTCTTTTTTCTCTCTTAAATCTCATTCGAGTGAGATATAGCCACGCCATTAAATAGAGGCTCGGGCACCATTAATGGAGACCTAGGGAGAGAGGTAGACGTCAGATGGAGATCAAAGGGCTCTCCTCCCGATAAGCACGCGTAGGGGTCTGATCGCACGCCTCTCGTACTCAAATAGCTACCCTGCATGGCACCTCCTAGCTAATAAAAAATGGGGATGCGTGGTGGCACCCAAATGTTAGTAAATAGAACACCCACGGTTTCAATAATACTTGTATTTCCGATTGTAACATGACAACACTTGTTCCAGAATGACTTTGTTGATTGTTAATGTGTGCGCCTTCGCAAATCGGACATGGCACCAAGCCAAGTTTCATTATTTTCATGCGTGTTTTGGATTTACAGGAATTAAAAAACTAAGTTTCTCAATGTTTCCAGCCCAGACACGACGCCCAGAATTTTGAATTTCATTCCCATTTCTTGCGTGGAACCTAGAAATTTACCCGAGGACACACATGTGATTTTTCAACCAACTTTGGTTCACTGGAACATGTGTTGGTATTTCAAATTTGAATTATGCACACAAAGGTGACATGTTCCCTCTCAGAACCACGAGCCTTCTTGAGAGAAGCTCCGATTTGCAAGAAGCTTATACCCAAATTTGTTCCTATTCGGCCAATTTTTTTACCACGGCATGGTACTACCATGACATGACACCATGCCAAGTATCATGCTTTTAAAACCAAGTTTCTCATTGTTCTCAACCGAGCCACGATGCCCAGATGTTTAAATTTTATTCTCATTTTTTGTATGGGACCTAGAAATTCACCCGAGGACACAAATTTGATTTTTCAACCAACTTTGGTGCACGGGAGCATGTTCTTATAGTTCAAATTTGAATTATGCACATTAAATGACCAAAACCTCAATTAATGTGTAAAAAAGGCCAAACGAAGTCGGAATGATTTCCAAAATTTAACAGGGCACTCATGTAGTTCTATGTTGCCTTTGGAAATAAACTCAAGGGGGACAACGTATCTCGTTTCGTCCTCAAAGGTGGCACGTTCCCTCTCAGAACCACGAGCCTTCTTAAGAGAAGCTTCGGTTTGCAAGAAGCTTATACCAAAATCTTTTCCTATTCAGACAATTCTTTTACCACAGCATGGTAGTACCATGACATGACACCCATGCCAAGTTTCATGATTTTCAGACGTGTTTTGGATTTACAAGAATTTAAAAACCAAGTTTCTCAATTTTCTCGGCCGAGCCATGATGCCCAGATGTTTGAATTTTATTCTCATTTCTTGCACCTGACCTAGAAATTCACCCGAGGACACAAATGTGATTTTTCAACCAACTTTGGTGCACGAGAGCATGTGCTTGTAGTTCAAATTTGACTTATGCATATTAAATTACCAGAAACTCAATTAATGTATAAAAGACGACAAACAAACCCAGAATAATTCCAAAATTTAACAGGGCACTCATGTAGTTCTATGTTGCCTTTGTTAAGAAACTCAAGGGTGGGGGGGGGGGGCAGCGTATATCGTTTCACACTCAAAGGTGGCACGCTCCCTCTTAGAACCACGAGCATCCAAATCGGCCCAATTTTTTACCACAACATGTTAGTGCCATGACATGACACCATGCCAAGTTTCTTGATTTCCAGACGAGTTTTGGATTTACATGAATTTAAAATCTAAGTTTCTCGATGTTCTCGGCCGAATCACGACACCCAGATGTTTGAATTTCATTCTCATTTCTTCCATGGGACCTAGAAATTCAACCAAGGACACACTTGTGATTTTTCAACCATCTTTGGTGCACCGGAGCATGTGCATGCAGTTCATATTTAGATTATGCACTTTACAAGTCCAGAAACTCAATTAATGTATAAAAAGGCCAAACAAACCCGAAATAATTCCAAAATTTAACAGGGCGCTCATATAGTTCTATGTTGCCTCTGTAAAGAAAATTAGGGAGGAGGCAGTGTATATCATTTCGCACACAAAGGTGACACATTCCCTCTCGGAACCACGAGGCTTGTTGAGAGAATCTCTGGTTTGGAAGAAGCTTCTACCAAAACTTGTCCCAATTCAGCCAAAAATTATACATATGAAAACAGGGTTTAGATTATCCCGAACATCTCACTACCTAGACCAATAATGTACTATGATTTGAATTCAATATAAAATGGATACAAATATTTGAATTGGAGACCTTGAATATATAATGTACATGTAGTTCATAGTGAAATATGATTACTGCTATATGCATGTTTTTTGTTATCAAGATAATATTTAAATAATTGTATAACTTGACAAAAATCATATTCAAATAAGGAAAATTGATTCAAATTTAGTCCATATGGTAGACGGTAATATATATGTTCACATGGTGGAGTAAAATGATCATATATGATGGAAGATCAAAATGTATGACTACATCAATTATAAACCGCAAGGTCACCTAACAATATATTTGAATTCAACATAACATGGATTCAAAAACTGAAATTCAAGATCATGTCATCTGTAATCATATAAAAAGGGACATTACTCTTTCTTTGGTGGGAATTGATTTTTTTTGTTGAGGGAAGTGGAATCGATTTGGTACTGTGCAGGGTAATCTTGTTCTCCCGATCTTTTTTAAATTTTTCTTGTAGTTTTTTCAATGGCATCTATAGCAATATAGTAAACGGGGACATTACTCTCTTGTGTCTTGTATGAATTGTTTTCTTAGACATTAAGTTCGTACTGTCGAACAAGGAATCCGCACCTTGTTATCCCGAATTTTCAAGGTCGAGTATGTATTGTCTCACCTGCTTTGAAACTCCCGCTTTTTCAACCCGCGCCGCGCCTTGTTATCCCGAAATTTGGACGCGCGCGAGAACTCCCTCCTCATCCGAAATCGATCCCGCAGCCCGGACACGCAAAATCCCCCTTCTACCCCTCAGCCGGAAATGAAGCTCCATGTCGCGGTGTCAAAACCGGTGGGGGTATGCTGGTAACTTACCCTACATTTCGGACAAGCACGTCCCTAAGCTTGGCTCCCCCCTCCCCCTTCGCCCCCACCCCCATTCGTACACCGAGGCCACCAAAAACCACGAAACCCCACGCTCCTCCGTTGGCCTCCCGACCGCCGCCCAGCAGGAGACTCTTCCCCAACTACGTCGTCCACCGCAACAGCTCGCCATCCCTCATCCACCACACCAGATGAGGATCCGTTGTCAATCTTGTTGTCCAGCCGGATCAGCCGCCCTGTCCTCCACCTCCATGGAGCTGCCCCGATGTTCGCCTTGTCTATCGCGCCACCTCAATCCCAACAGCACCGTCTTGACCTGCCCCATCGGAACTGCAACACCCTCACCAATTCCTTTGACGAAGCCGAGGCCAACTCGGCGCCACCAAGGAGGTTCTGCACTCATTGCTGCATTTTATCTTTTATTCGATCTCACGGGGCTGCCGGTGCTCGATACCGAGCAGACATGGCGGGTCTCCATCGACGGCGCCGTCGCCGGCCACATCATCCACGGCATCTCTCCCACATGTCGTTGCTTCCTCGGCAGCGACTTCCACAACGGCACTAGGTGCAGCTGCTCCGGCTCTCGCTCGCGGTGCGGCTCTGTTCTTGCTGTCGGTCACGCTGCTGCACTGCTCCTACTTTCGTTCGTACTGCTGCTCTGCTCTTGCTCTCACTTGCGCTGCTGCTGCTGCACGACCTCCTGCAGCTACAGGAGTTGCTGCTTTAGCACTCGCTCGCGGTGCTACTGCACGACTTGCTCTCTAGTGCTCGAGCGCCGTACACCTTAGCGGAGCTGCTGGACTCCGCTTCTCTGCTACTAGTGTGTTCCCTGCTCCAGCATCTGCTGATTTAGATCACCGCTTCTCTGCTACTAGTGCTCGAGCGCCCTAAACATCTATTGCAATGCTCTGTTACTAATTCAATCAGTTTCAACAGTAAAATTCAGTTTCGACTGTGAAGTTCATTTTCTTCAGTCAAGTTTAGGGTGAACAGTACTTACTGCATCTGTCGGAGCGGCCGTGGCGCGGCTGATGCGTTTTACATATAGCACTTTTTGGTGATGTATTTTACATCATCTATTGCAGATGATATTTGGGTCCCACATCAGATTAACATTGTATGTCTTGTCATGCTTCAGCCTCGTCGCCGTACACCTTAGCGGAGCTGCTCCAACGATGGAACCGTCCATCACAGCGGAGCAGTACCCTCGGCGTCGTTTCCAGAGGCCTAGGGTCTTCTTCCCCGCCTCGGACAGTGACACCAGCATCATCACCATCCTCCACGTCCAACCCAATGATGCTGAGGTCCACAAGGCTATACCAAAGAGGTTGTACACTTGTCGCATCACTTTGTTTCTCCATTCCTCTGTTCTTCCGATACATGTGAGCCAAACACCCAGGTTGACTGAAATCCTATGTTTCCAAATGCTCTGTTTTGCACGTGCATTCCTATCCTATTCATGTGTTTTTCCTGTCCCTGTGTTTATAGAATCCTCCAATTCTAAGGAGCCCTTATAGATTTACTTCATTTTCAGATAGGTGTCAAAGAAAACTCTGTGTGTTACGTCCTGCTCCTGCCGTGCCATCATCCACCCCACCTGAGGTGCACCATCGACAGAAGCGTTCACTGCAGTAGAGATCCCCCCTGCAGACTTTCTTTCTCCGCCTCAGATCATCTTCCTCGTTGCCGGCAGCCACGCCAACTGCATGACCATCATCGACTGAGAAGATGAACCCGAGGACTACACAGTTCCAGAAGAGAGGTCGCAGTCTTTCGTGTTTGCTTATGTTATGCATCGGTTATTATTACCTGCTACTTTATCGTTCAATCTTGAGTTTTGAATTGCCCATGGGTCTCATATCAAGCCAGCAACAAATAGTATATATCTACTATCTAGTTCATCTGGGGTCTTCTATGTGGTTCATGTTGGGTGGGCAACAAACAATAGATGATCCATTGTCTATCTTTTTAAACTGAAGCTATAATCTACCTGCTATCATTAGTTTTGGATCCATCCACTCGTTTGCTACCATCAGTCTTGATTTTTGCATGCACCCCTTAGGCCTTACGAAATCTAACTATTTTTTTATTATGCATGTCAGATACTGTACACAATCGTACTGAACATGTAGAGAAAAAGAGAAGACTGTTCCGTGCGAATATAATGTCATACAGACGCCGCTCCATGGTGGGTGAAGTGCCCCCCTCCTACATTTCCAGATTGTATTCGAGAGGAAGATAACTGTTCAGATGGAGATTCAGAAGGAGCCAACCACGCCTGTTTACCACCTGAGGTCATATCATGCATATGGCGCCTTGCATTTCTTACATTATACATCTTGTATGTCATCAGCTTAGTTTAGATTTGCTTTGTGTGAATGTCACCTATTTAGTTTCTATATCATACTGCCACCATTCCTAAATATTTGTCTTTTTATTGATTTCAGCAAGTGACTACATACGGAACAAAATGAGTGAATCTACAATCTAATATATGTCTATATACATCTGTATGTGGTAGTCCATTTGAAATCTCTAAAAAGACAAATATTTAGGAATGCAGGGAGTATATGGGAATTATGCAATGCATCTTATTTAGCTAGGCATCATATACGTGAATCATGCAATGCCATCCTGTTTAGCCAGTCATCGTATATGTGAATTGTATCGTGCCATATTTTTTTCCATAATGTATTACATTTGTCAACAATGTTTATACATTCATCTACTCTTCCTGTGCATCAGCCATTTGAGTCGGTCATGGGAAAATCTGGAGTGAAAACAAGGTCTTCTAAGCAGTCAGTGCTACCTGTCGATGCAGATTTCTTGCTGGTTACAGATAGCTCCTCAGAGGAGGATTCAGAGAGAGATGACCAGTCGTATCCCCCCCAAGGTGCATGCTCTAACTTGGCTGGGTTATATTGCTAATATCATGCATATGGTGTCTTGCATTGCCATGCCATCTGCTTAGATTAGACATGCTTTGTGTGAATGCCTCCTGTTTGCTTTCTATATCAGATATGTGAATTATGCAATGCCATGTTTTTCAGCCAGTTATCATATATGTGAATTATGCACCGCCATGGAGCCAGGCATCATATATGTGAATTATCTCATGCCATATTTTTTTCATTACGTATTCCATTTGTCGACAATCTGTGTATATTGAACTACTCTTCATGTGTATCAGCCATTTGAGCCGGTTATGGAAAAATCTGGAGTGAAAACAAGGTCTTCAGAGCAGGCAATGGTACCTGTTGAAGCATATATCTCGATGGTTATAGGGAGCTCCTTAGAGGAGGATTCAGAGACAGATGACCAGTCCTATATCCCACCTGAGGTGTATGCTCTAGGTTGCAATGTTTATATTTCTCATATGATGCATATGGTGTCTTGCATTGCTTAGTTTAGACATCATATGGACAATATTGAATTCTATCTGCTTAGTTTAGAGATCATACATGTGAGTGCCAGCTGCTTAGTATATGAATCAATTATGTCAATTATATCATGCCATCCTGTATACTTAGTCAACGTGTATGTGAATTATTTCAGCCCAACCTATTTTAGAAACACATCATATAGTTTTGTCATGTCATCCTGTTTAGGTACTCATCATATGTTGAATTATGCCATTATATCCTGTTAAGTTATCCATCATATATCTGAAACTGTGTCATGCTATCCTGTTTGGTTAGGCATCATATATGTGAAATTGTGTCATGTTGTCCTGTTTGATTAGACAACATATATGTGAATTACCACATCTGTCTATCATACAATGTATGTACGTTCAATTTCTTTTCTTGTTTATCAGCCATTTGAATTGGAGGGGGTGATGGCACTATCTAAGGGAGCAAAAACCCGTTCTTCACAAAAGACAGTGCTACCCGTCGATGCAGATAGAACCATGGTTGTACTGGCCCACAAACTAGCCCCACCACACATAATCAAGACTCTTCCAGATTGCACACTTACACCGTTGGGCAGAGAACCACCTACAACCCAGCTAACCGCAACCCCAGCGGATAGTAACCCACTTATAGTTGACAAAGCACCATGTCCACCACAGAGTACCCCCACACGAGAAGTTTGTAAACCTATTGCAGTGCCCAAAGCATGAAGACCACCACATCTAACCCAAACTCCACGTTTAAAGCAGAAGAGCAACTGTTCTCAGGTCAGATTCCGTAGCTATGGTCCATACTCCTTTGTTGTTGCATCACTGTATTTACTCATACCAATTACTTTCGAATTTGAAGGATCCAATTGAAACTCCAATGGTGCAACTGGTATGTTTTAAACCTATTTCTTTAACTGGATTGTTGTTCTAACTTCTTGCTCTATGTTGATTTCAGTTTAAGTTGTATAAACAGTTATGTGCTCGTGTGATGCACATTACAAGTGCTGCCAATTCTGTGTAGTTTCTCACACTTATATTCTGTCTATGTTGTTGTGTCTTAAAAATATATGAGTTGAACTGTGTCTCTATCTTGATTAGGGAACATAAACTAGAATGATATGGACAATACAGTGACCATAGTACATAGATATATGTTTGTTTCATGCTGTTATCCTGTCCACCTTACTACTGAACCGGTTTACCAAAATGAGTTTCGTATAATACAAGATAAACCTGTGATGTGTCTGCTTGTTTCTCTTGTAGTATGCAAACAGAATATTGGAGACAACCCTGTTGGTCTCCAAGAAAGATGATAAAAACGATCTTGTAGACAGTGAGAAAACCCCACAGTCCTGCGTTGATGTAGTGTTCGAGTTACTGGCCATTACCGCTGGCACAAGCTCTTCGAACTCGCTGCCTGAATCACTTCGGCTTCTTCAGTCTCAGCTACAAGCTGAAAGGCATCAGTCAGCTGTGCTGCGGCAAGAAGCCGAAGGACTAAGGAAGTCCCTGCAGAATTCAGATGCGTACTTTCTTGTGCAAGAGCAAGCGCTGGAGGATTTAAGCGCCAAACAAGGGAAAGTGAATAAGCTTGCTAAGCATCTTGCCAGCATTATGGGTACCCAGGATATTCTTTCTTGAACTCTTCTGAAGTGGTTTCAGTTCTGGACTTGTTTTGCTGCGACGTTTATATGCTGCTTTGTTCCCTATATTTGCACTGGTGGCGAACTTTCAATCCCAGTGGTTGTAATATGTGTAATAGCCGTGATAGCCTAGCATAAGTTGCTTGCTTGTTTATTTCCTTGTTGTCTTGTTTATTTGTATGCTTGTAGTCAGTGCAGTTCTTTTTCCGTGGTTTGCTAGTGGCTGCGATAACCTATTTTTTAAAACTAGGCCACAATAACCATGGGCTAATATTTACTGTAGTGAAACTGCGCCTCCTACGGGCCATAGAAATAGTGGGCCTTCTACGGGCCATAGAAACAGTGGGCATTCTACGGGCCGTAGAAACAATGGGCCTTCTACGGGCCGTAGAAACAATGGGCCTTCTACGGGTCATATCATCAATGGGCCTTATATGGGTCGTATGATCGATCGGCCAAACATGGGCCAATAACATGCCGCATTATGGCCGTAAACGGGCTAGAGTTGCAATCGTCCGTTCATGGGCCGACCATAACAGGCCATCGTTAATAGGCCATATTTGATGACGCTATGAAAACGGCCCAACGTATTAACGGACCACAAACGGGCCGACTGTAACAGGCTGAATTTGGCCCACAAGCAGAAAATGACAGTAACAGGCCGTAAGTAAACAAATGTTGGAAATGAGCCCAAGAATAAATGGGCTCTGAGAAGGTCGAAAGATAACATGGGCTCGGCCCAACAGAATAATGGGCCATTAATGGGTATAAAGTGATACACTGTTCATTACAAGCCAGTTTCAAAATGGGCCATTAATGGGTGTAAAGTGATACACTGTTCATTACGGGCCAGTTTCACCACGGGTCGTTAATAGGCCAAGAGTTACATAGGGCCTCATATGGGCCAAAAGATGTCATGGGCCATACATGGGCCATAAGTTAAAACAGCCTGGAATCATATTGGATGCCCAGATGACGCTACTGGGCCTAATTTGGATAGGGCATAACGGGCCTTGGGTTAGCGGGCTGTAAATGGGCTATATGCGAATAGGCCGTTAACAGGCTTTCCATGGGCCGGCCCGCCACCTTTTGACCAAGTCAAACAGGCCGGCCTTTTCACAGGAATGGGACTCTGTTGGGCTGTGCCACGTATCGACGTATCATAGGCGCCTTCTGTCCAATGAGTGGATGGCATCTGTCCCAACGATGAGCCGACACGTGTTTCCTCCAGCCAATGATGATTTTACACGTGGAAAATCCCCATTGGTCGGGTCTGTTAACGGGTTATCGGATCCAAAACCCGACCCGATAGCTTAACGGCGTTCCATTACGGTGGATGCCACGTGTCGGTCACCCTTGACGAAAGCACTGATGTGACGCGTGATTTTTCGTCATGGAAGTGGACACTTCCGTGATGATAATTTTGGTAATGTCATGGAACACTTCTACGACAGCACAGGTATGACTATCTTGATTCTGTCATAAATTTGTCATGGATGTACATGCATGACAAAAACACGACCTACTGTGACAAACACGTATCATCACGGAAGTGTATTTTTTTTGTAGTGGAGGTGACTGGCGTAATTGGTCGCATGAGGGTGCGGGGCGTCCTCCTTGCAGATGTGGCCCAGGGCCGCGTTGGCCCTGTTCCTGAGTTCCTGGAGCATGGGGCCGTGCATGTGCTCCAGCGTCTGTCGTTGAAGCACTTCCTCTTTGTTCTGCCGCACAATGGACTCGGCATCGTCGACCCGCTGTCAAAGAAGAAGCAACTCGGTGCGGGTGGAGGCCAACTCAGTCTGCGCCGAGACCAGGGTGGCTGCGGTGGCCTCCACGCGTTGCTCCGTTTCAGTCAGCTTGGACCTAAGGGCGGTAGTCCTGCCCGCAGCTTCGGCCTCAACCATCTCCAGCTTCAAGTCATACCTGTTCACGAGATCTGCGCAAGCCTCCGCTACGCGGCGGTCGACCTCTTCCTGGACTCGAGCTTCGCGCGCGCCAACATCGTCCTCTGCCTGGGTAAACAGGCGCTCCCTCGTCTCCAACCGCTCAAGATCAAGATTGCGCTTAGCGGCCTCAAGCGTCAGTGCTTCCTCACGCCTCTGGAGCTCCCCCTCCTCAGCAGGCATCCCCTTCAGCGACACAAGGGCGGCCCGGCGCAGCTCCACTTGCTGCTCCATGGAAGCACTCCAGGCTTGGAGCTCCCACGCGCGTTTTTCTGCAATCTCGTGATGATGGTCTGCTTCCTGAGCCTCCTCCAGAACTCGGGAGCAGGCCTCTCGCGAGGCCGCAAGGGACGCCTCGGCCTTCACGTTATCAAGCTCGCGTTGGTGGTGGGCGAGGCTAATGGCCACCTTCAGCTTGCGTCGCTCCTCAGCCAGCCGCAGGCCCGCAGCTTCAAGGTGCGTGTCCACATCCCCAAGCTCTCCACCAAGCTAGCCCATCGCGTCCATCGCCTTCCAGAGGAACTCGTGGCGGACAACGCTTCATTCGCGCGTGACCTTGAGCATGCTGCTGATGTCATCCTCCATCGCTAGCGCCGTCGGTGGGCCCAGGGACGGTTCGCACCCACTTGGCAGGGGGCTAGGGGCTGGCGCCCCCATGACCGCTAGCCGGGCCTCACAAGGGTCCCGGACCAGCGCAGGCTCACCCCTTGAAGAGGAGCCCAGGGAGGGTGCCGGCCAGCTGCCGTCCATGGTGAAAGGAGGAGCTCGGGGCAGGCTGGCCATGCTCCAGGCAGGGTCGCGAAGGAAGAGCGGCAAAGGCACGGGCTCAAAACACCTTGTGGGTAGACGTGCTTCTTCGGCTGACCCCGCGTCGGGGGCAGCATGCGGGCTCAGGATGCTCAAGGCCAGCGATGAAGGCAAGGCCGGAAAAGGTTGCTTCTCGGGAGACTCCGCAGGCTTGACAAGAAGGATCCTGAAGAGTCACAATCAGGAATGGGAGCAGCAATCACTACAAGAATCTTGTTAATCCATGACGGATACAATCTGTCATGGAACAGTGCAACACCGTCAAGGAGGGTGGTCCGTGATGGGCTTAGAATCCGTCATGTATATCGCGTCATAATTTGACAATAGTACCACCATGACGGATCCTGTCCGTCACCGGTCAGTCCCTAGGCCCGCCCAGGCCCGGTCCTTTATGACAAACTAGTCCGTCATGGATTGAGATGACATTGTACAAAAATGGGGCTGACGTGGCATCTACATGGCACAAGCGTGGATGTGACATGGCATCCACATTTTTATTGTGGTAGTTTAGACTATTTATTTTAGTCCATCCATGATTTCCATCCAACCAATTACAGCACGACCCATTACACATAATCAAAAAAGCTTTCACAACTCAATTAATTTCCAGTTATAGGCCCATGATTTGAATCATTTCACAAATTTCTATTCAATTATTTCACCGAGTAAAGCCCTTTTAAAACGTGGCCAACAATAATACATCCAACATCAGTTTACATGCCCTCAATAATAATTACACCAGATTACATCAACAAATATACAAGATTGTACAAGCCCCCTTAATCATCAAGTTCCGCTCTACGCCTCAAACTTCCTTTGTGGCTCTGACCACCAAGTAAACCTGTAACAAACAATGTGCTTCTGTTACAATTGGCAAGTTGATTACAACAACAACAATAGTAGTTATTATCATCTGAACCATCATTTTTATTTCACATGATTTGAACCTCACTCGTGAGGCCTATAAACTTAAGAGTTAAGCCATGATTGCTTGTCTTTCACTAATCAACAATACTGTTTCATTGCAGCAACACAACATCGACGACTAATCACGAGTAACCTAGTGCCAAATAGTTCAATTTATTCTGAAGGGCATAGGAGCTTACCCATGCCAAAGGGCCGAGGAGCTCTACCTTGTTGTGCAACTGTAGGTACCTTTGAAAAATTATCATCTCAAAGATCAAAGGGGTGTTGACAAATAATAAACGGATAGGGGAACAAGGTAAGTTATTGTTTCTGGAAAACTACTTGCAACAAAACTGTACTTCTTTTTACCATAGTGCACACCTTTTTTTTCGAAGCCATGATCATGAACTAACTCGGTGTCATTTTTCTTATGTAAACATATACACCTATCTAATGAAACTAATTCTATGGTGTAGATGTTGATATAGCTTCTTACAAACTTGGTCAAATTCAATTATTTCGGAATTGAGGAAGCAGATTATAAATAATACCTATTAATGGTAGATAAAACAAGAATAAATGAAATGTTCAAGGTGCAGACACTTTCAAAGTTGGTAGAGGAAATCAATCAAACCTATAACTTATATAATAGGCTAAGGCAATCTGATCTCTACTAGTACTGCAAGAAATAACAACCAAGCTGGAAGTAATGATGAATAGAAGAGATATACAACCAACGATGGTTCACATAACATTTCAGGGAAGTATATCTAAACTATTATGAAGTAGTGATGACTGACTACGTACTGTCGTGTGAGCATGCAGTAGTGACTACCGTTGTTGACGAAGGTCCTAAAGAATTGGCACAACAAGTTCTTCTGTCTCCAGCATAGTTCTTCAGCTATCTTTAATTCTGCCAGTGAATTGATTCAGTCGTTTAGTAATCGTCAACCTTTGTCACTGATCAAGTGGAGACATGAGCCACTAACAGTGCTTAAGAAATCAGAACAAACATAATAACATTAATATATACACTTTACATCAGTAGAGAAATATGTCAAAGAAGGAACACCAATTCCACAATACAGAAAGACGAAAAGGCTACTGTAGAATGTAAAGCAACATCTAGTAATTCATAATGTGGATAACTCATTTTTCCTGATATATCAAGAAGCTTTCTGGAAGTGAATGAAGCGATACTACACTTCCTTTTATTAGGCAGTAAGAAGAGGTTCAATTCTCCATCACTTTTAGTTCTGGAAAGATACAACAATGCACATCACATACAGTTTTGCACATTCCCTTTTATTAGGCGGTAAGAAAAGGTTCAATTCTCATCTCTTTTGGTTCTGGAAGATAAAAAATGCATAATAAATACAATTTTGCACTCTGGAGTGACTTCCACAGAATACAGATTAAAAAGTACAGTCAACTAAAACTACAGCTACCTAATTGTCACAGTCATTTTAATCAAATCAGGAAAGCATCAAACGATTGACTAACTATGACGTAATTTGCTACAAGACTATAAATTCTATAACAGAGGGATTAATGTTTGGAAATATTAAATCATCAAGTCTTGAGAGGAAAGATACAAAATCAAGGAGAGGGAGGCAGAGGTCGCAGTGCTCACCAGAGAGCTTTGTAAGCAATGCAGCAGTCATAGTGTAGGTCAGACACAGTCGTCGCGTGACAGAGGAGGTTGCCAAACGATGCGCCGCTGCCCCGGACGCGGAAGAGGGGGTCGGGTCGCTGCTGTCTAGCCTAACGCACACGAGCACACTGAGCTAGGGGCGCCATCCAGGAGGAGGAGAGGGCGCGAGCTGGCGTGATGCACGATGGAGTGGTGCTGCTGGAGATGCGCTGGCGACAGAGGCGAAGCCGCAGCCGAAACCCTAGACACGGGATAGGGGTTGAGTGTGAACGCAGTGGGCTAGGAGCGGCGGATCCAGCTAGCCTGGAGGGAAGAGGGGTCGGAGACGAGCTCGTGAGCGTGCGGCACAGTGGCGGACATCGCCGGAATTGATGGACGTTAGTGGCGGCGTAGCGATTCACATGAGAGAGAGATGGCTCGCGCGAGAGATGGATTGGTGGGGGTTGCGGCGGATCTAGCAGCTGTCGGAGCAGTGAGGTTAGAGGAGTGGAAGGGCTGACGACAAGCAGTTGGAGGAGGGAGGCAAAGTGGTGGTGGGTGGCGGCGGTGTGTGCGAGCAGATGGGGAATCGGGAGGGGGCTGCGAAGAAGGGAGGGATAGAGAGAGGAGAGGGCCGAGGAGGAGCCACTTAGGGTTGGGTTTTTATACGAGAATGGTTAGGCGGGCTTTGGCGGGCTTTAGCGGGCTTGCGGGACGGTACTAGGTCATTCATGACAGTTTTCAGAAACGTCATGCGAAATCCATCATGAATCAACATGTTTCTTGTAGTGAATTGAAGAATTACGAGGATGGGGTACTTACTCTTCTATGGCAAAGTACTTCCTATGCTTCAATGGTCGGAAGGTGCGACCGCTGCAACTCGAAGACTCCTTCCTCTTGCGGAGTGAGGCGAAGTCCACATGGAACAAACCCAGGCGCGTGACGTGAGGACCAGCGCGTGGGGCGGATGGAGAAGCACCTAGGTGGCCAACCTTAGAGGCACCAAGCTGGGAGGAGCAATCAGGCACCATCCCCCGATGGCATGCCGAGGCCTCAGGAGCACCAGCCTCAGGAGCCATGGGCTGCATTCCCCCATCGATGATCACCTCAAGGCGGGCTTCACGAGCTCCGGAGGATGACGCTTCAGGAGCCCTATGCGGCGTCGACGCCACGGCACCCGAGCCTCCAGCCTCGAGCGATGCTTGCCCCCCTGCGCCCACTCTTGGGGCAAGATCTATGCTGGCAGCGAGGAAGGGAGCCACACCGATAGAACTCTCATGAGGCCCCGCCAGGCTAGGCGGGCGCAACTCCCATTCGTTGAAGAGAGGCGTCTGTATCATGAACTCGGCCCTGTTTGAGCAGAGATATAGGAGGCTATCCCCGCGCTGAATATCGCTCGGCGAGGGGTCACCAGTCAAGACCTCAAGCACCGTCCTCAGCATTTCGGGTGCAAGCTCTGTCTCTTGAAGCCTCATGCGGTCCCGGTCGCTGGTTAGGGCCCACATCGGTCGGGGATGGTGCTGGAGAGGAGCAACGCGGCACCGGAGGAACTCCTTCACCACCTAGGGTGCAGTCACGCCGAGATCCCTCAGTCTCCTCGGTCGGTACCAGACAAAGGAGAGCCGGGGGCTCACGAGTCTCTCGTGGCCCCAGCCGGGATTGGGGACAGCGGGCAACAACGGCTGAGAAAGCAGAGGGCTGAGCACTCCAACATCCACATACAGCCACCGCGTTCGGAACCCGCTCGTGGAAGACGGGAGGTCAAAATCAATCCCCAAGGCGATCGTCTCAGCCACGGCCTGGAAGCTCATGCACCCAAGCACTGCAAAGGATCGGTCAGGCACAGCAAGAAGAAGTGTCACAGGAGGGCGAAGGAAGGAGCAATGCCCACCATGGCTTCACAAACAAAGGAAAAGATGGCGAGAAGGGTAACAAATTGGGGATCAAGATGCATCATATGGATCTGATAATGGGAAAGCACCGCTTTGAAGAAGGCGGAGAAAGGGGGAACCAGGCCAGCCCATAGGGCGTCAACAAAGAACCGAACCTCAGTGGCTGTCCTGTCAATGGAAGCATGAGACACGGGCCAAGCCATCATCTTCCCACACTCATTAAAGCCGGAGGCGAGTGTAGGACAGACCTTGCCCATGGCCTCCCGGTTGAGCACCAGGGACCGGCTGACGGCGGGCTAGATTGCCGGGGTCGAGTTGGTTGAGGGCAGAGGCTTCTTCCCTTTCTCTTCACTATTTGGCACCATGGCAATGGGGAGCAGAGCTCAATTCAGACTAGGAGTGGAAGCAGAGACTCTAGGAAAAAGGGGAATAGGAAGCACGCTGCCAGCGGGAAGGAAATAACTGTGTAAGGCATCGTGGCCGCCTAGCCAGGCGGACATTGGGGCAGCATGGGGAACCGGAGACGCCCACGTCCAATCAGTCGCCACGCGTCGTCCAGGGCAGCAGGCTGTTGGGGCCCGCGGCGCTCCGCACTTGACCTTTGGCTTCGTTGCTAAGCCAAGTCCGAGCGCGCCTTGGGCCCGGGAGCTACTGTCGGCGTTCTGGGAACGGGGGTCCCCAGACTTGCCTGCCTGCGGCCCGCAGCGTGGCTCAATCGGTGGCCCAGTGCGGACCATCTTCATCAACCAAGGCAGTCAAGACCCTCGCGAGGGTCCAAGCCACACGGGGCGGACGACACAAGGCCTCCTCAGGAGTGGCCTCGCCAGGCAAGCGCACGAGGAGGTAGAGATATCAAGGCAAGGGGTACCTCACGAGGTGCCCATGACGCAAGCCATGACGATCAAGGCTAGGCGGGCACCAGGCAGGTGCCTGCCCGCGCAGTGTCCTCGTTTCCTCTTTGGTACAAAGGGGGCAAGCACAGGCGCGGGGTACTGAGGCATCGGGCAAAGGTTTCCATATCGGTGCAACGAGACCAAGACCAGTAGGACAACAAGATGGAGGTCACTTTGGATCCCAAGACAGCGTCATCACCAGAGCCTTTGGCAGGCAAAGACCACCTTTTGTCACGGTAACTTCTACTAGCTGTCCCCTTCCAAATGGCCATTGTTGGATCCCTTCCCGCTCAATATTTGGGAAGAGGACCAGGGCCTCTATAAATAAGGCTAGCCACCACCGTAGGAAGGGACGACGATATCTCCTTCCAGCGCATTCCCACAGACAAGAACACCTTGCCTCGTGAGGCTGTTCTTTCCTTGTACTATTCATCATCACCCCAAGAGGCAATCCACCACCACACACTGGAGTACGGTATTACACCACAACGGTGGCCTAAACCAGTATAAACTTCGTGTCTCTTGTGTTGTGAGTTCATCGATCTAGTTTAGGGATCGCAGCGAGGCTGAGGGCGTGAATCGGTAGGAGGAGATCTTCGTGCGCACCCTAGAGTTCGAACCTTAAGGGTTTTGCCGGAACCCAACATCCGACAGTTGGGCTATGAAGATACAAGATAGAAGACTTTGTCCCGTGTCCGGGTGGGACTCTCCTTTGCGTGGAAGGCAAGCTTGGCGATTCGGATATGAAGATTCCTTTCTCTGTAACCGACTCTGTGTAACCCTAGCCCCCTCTGGTGTCTATATAAACCGGAGGGTTTAGTCCGTACGAGAACAACAATCATAATCATAGGCTAGCTTCTAGGGTTTAGCCTCTATGATCTCATGATAGATCAACTCTTGTAATACTCATATCATCAAGATCAATCAAGCAGGAAGTAGGTTATTACCTCCATCGAGAGGGCCCGAACCTGGGTAAACATTGGGTCCCCCGCCTCCTGTTACCATTAGCCTTAGACGCACAGTTCGGGACCCCCTACCCGAGATCCACCGGTTTTGACATCGACATTGGTGCTTTCATTGAGAGTTGCACTGTGACATCGAAAATAAGGTTGATGGCTTGCCTTGTCATCAAGGAAAACATCACCCATGGAGGAGCTCTGGCCTTAGGCCAAACCCTCCGGCTGGGCGGCTTCGTCTTGACTGCCCGATCGGTCGTCGGCCGACCATGACTTCTCAGGTCATCGAAAATCTTCTCCACATCAGCTCAGAATACGCAGAGCAGATGGATCCAACGGAGTTATCGTCTCTAAACGGGCTCCTGGATTGCACCGCCGCTCTAGGAGTCGCTTCAGACTACGATCGGATTAGGCTTAAACCCGATCAGAGAGAGATTGAATCTCCGTCGATCACCCATCAGATAGCGCTGCTGGAGGAGCGAGGCAACACCTCTTCCCCCATATTGAGGATGAAATATGTCCGGATTTCTGAGCTCACCAAGCTGGATACATGCCCGCGGGAAGGCATGCCCCGAACTCCGAACTTAGAATTGGACTATGGGCCAGAAAAATTGGTTTACATCCCGGAGTCCAAATTATTAAGCTCGGAAACTCCACAAGCTTTGGGTCACGAATTGGATCTGGGTTCGGACTTAAATCCACCCACCCATCTAGACTCAAGCGATTTTCCCGCATCGCACAATAGTCCCAAGAGATGGTACATCACTTTTGGGCCAGATTCCTCATTGTCAAGGACAAGGTCAAAGACTGTTGCGATGAAGACGCAATCTCATTATTCTGCAAAATTTGTGTGGACAAGGGACTCCTTAACGCCATAAATCGCCGTCACATATCACGCTTAGATGACTTGGTGATCATAGTACAGAAGTACTGCACGATGGAAAGCGCCTGGAAAACTCAGGCAGCCTTTTGGGATCCAATAGCTCTCGCTAAGCCCCTCGTCCGAACTAAAAGGGTGTACCCACGTAGGTCGCCCAATCCAATCACGAAGAAATCGAAGCCCACTATAGGGCGCATAACTGTTTTTGGAGGGGTGGCTCGATAGGCCATGCAAAATACACACCACACTGGATACGATACCAACACACAGCCTTAGAGCATGTTGGATACTTCGGCAGGTGGCCAAGAGCAGCGAGGATCTCCTCATAAAAAACACCGCAGAGCAACACCCCACAGAACACAACACTACAGTATTGATAGTCATTGAGACTTTCGCCTCAGGTAACAGGTGCAAGAGAGCACTCCGCGGCCTCGCCGAAGTCTGCCAAGTCGCAGCAATAAACCCCTGGAACGACACGGCCATAACTTTCAGTGCCAGCGACGAACCACAATTCAAAACAGTCCGGGCACCAGCTGCTTGGTCCTCAGTCCAATCGTGGACGGCTTCCGGCTTACCAAAGTGCTCATGGACGGCGGTAGCAGACTAAATCTCATTTATGAGGAAACTCTCAACAAAATGGAAATAAATAGGAGCCGCATTGAACAAAGCAGCACAACCTTCAAGGGAATTATTCCCAGCCGGGAGGTACGATATGCGGGAAAAATCACACTCGCTGTGGTATTTGGCATGCCGGAGAATTATCGGTCTGAAGAGATAACCTTTTAGGTGGCCCCTTTCACTAGTGGATATCACACCTAGTTGGGACGGGATGCGTTTAGAAGCTTCCAAGCCATACCCCATTATGGGTACATGAAGCTCAAGATGCCTGGGCCCAATAGAATTATCACTCTTGCTAGTGATCCGGACATAGCACTCCGCACCGAAAATAAAACAGCCGCCTTGGCCCTCGAAGCATTGTCTGAAGTCCTCGCGGTCGAAGAATTAACTGCATTACGCTCCATAGTGGATAGGGACGACGTGATACTCGATAAGCGATCCAAGTCCACTTCCTTCAAACCAGCAGATGAAATAGTCAAGTTCCATGTCCAACCAATGGACTCCTCAAAGACAGCTTCCATCGGGGCACAGCTGAACCCCACAATCGGCGCTGCACTGCGGGTGTTTCTACGCGAGAATTGGGATATCTTCGCCTGGCACCCTTATGATATGTCGAGGATCCCACGCAGGCTAGCCGAACACAGCCTTAACATACTAAAAGGATACAAGCCGGTCAAGCAAACACTACGGCGCTTTTCAGAACCCAAACGACAAGCTATGGGAGAGGAACTAGCCAAGCTACTCGAGGCCGGATTCATCAGAGAAATAAAACACCTGGATTGGCTAGCAAACCTGGTGATGGTACCAAAGAAGGATAAATCCTGCCGCCTATGTGTCGATTTCAAAGACCTCAACAAGGCTTGCCCTAAGGATCCCTTCCCTCTCCCGCGCATCGATCAGATAATCGATGCTACCGCGGGACACGACTCATTGTGTTTCCTCGATGCATACTCCGAATACCATCAAATCAAGATGGCGGAGTCCGGTCAAGCCTCAACGGCATTTATCACCCCATACGGGCCTTTCTGCTTCAACACTATGCCTTTCGGGCTCAAAAACGCTGGTGCCACCTACCAACGCATGATTCAAACATGCCTAGAGAACCAAATCGGCAAAACAGTTGAAGCATACGTCGACAACATAGTCATCAAGACCAGACATGCTGAGTCTTTAATAGACGATCTAAGACTCACGTTCGATAACCTGCGAACATATGGCATTAAGCTCAATCCGGAAAAATATGTTTTCGGTGTTCCCACCGGAAAGCTGCTAGGCTTCATCGTTTCCAATAGAGGAATTGAAACAAACCCAGCTAAAATCCGAGCTTTCTCACAGTTGGCTACCCCAACAGATCTCAAACAAATCCAAAAACTAACTGGATGCATGGCAGCTTTAAGTCGCTTCATCTCCAGATTGGGAGAAAAGGCATTGCCACTTTATCGCCTTCTTCGACGAACCGAAAACTTCGAGTGGGCGGACGCGGCGACGGACGGACTGGAGGAAATAAAGGCCCTTTTAGCAAGCAACCAAATCCTGGCCACGCTGAATGTTGGAGAACCCATGTTGTTATACATAGCCGCAACACACCAAGTTGTGAGTGCGGTGCTCGTCGTCGAACGAGAGGAGGATGGACACAAATTTCCGGTTTAGAAGCCGGTATACTAGTATCTACTGTCCTCACAACATGCAAATCACGGTACCCACATTACCAAAAAAATAGCATACACGGTCTTCATGGCATCCCGGAAACTACGACACTACTTTCAAGAGTGTTCAATCAGGGTGGCCTCCAAAGTACCACTTAATGACATAATAAACAACCGCGATGCCACGGGCCGGGTTGCCAAGTGGGCCATAGAGAACCTCCCATTCGACATCACATATAAACCACGGCGAGCCACTAAATCCCAAGTATTAGCGGACTTCATCGCTGAATAGACAGAGGCCGAACTCCCTCAAGAGTACGGCACATACTCCAACTTGATCATGCACTTCGACGGCTCTAAAATGCTGGCAGGTCTGGGAGCATGCGTCGCCCTCACATCCCCCACTGGAGATATAGTCCAATATGTACTCCAAATATTATACACAGACTCCAACAATGCAGCCGAATACGAGGCTCTGTTACATGGTCTTCGGATGGCAGTCTCCATGGGCATTCAACACCTAGAAGTGTGTGGGGATTCAAACCTCGCAATTGTAACGCCCCGAGCCCAGCGCCCCAGAAGACTTCCAGCTATTTCGAGTTTCATCGTGTGTTATTTGCTTGTTGCATTGCATCATGTCATCTCTTGCATTGCATTGTTTCATCATGCCACCATATCATTAATTTTTATAACTCTTCTAAATAAATTGTGTGGATCCTCGGTCCATTTAAATTGAGGGATATTCACAATGGTGATTTCTCTTTATAACATATCCTCCCAATATTATTAGGGAGCTATAACAAAGCATTCCATTCTTTGGGAATCACCATAACACACGTGCAAAATAAATCCCATGCCTTTTCTGCTCTAAGTTGACCTCAAAACCTTGTCAATAATTCTTTCTCTGTTTATCGGAGCCCCACCAAAAATCTCAACATTTTTTACCACACTAAACCTAGTCCCAATTCAAACCCATTTGAATGATATTTCAAATGAGTTTGAATTTAATTCCTGCAATCTTGTCCACCATTTTTCTTGGAACAAGCGCATTTTTATGAGTCCGGGAAAAATACCCTCCTGCTCAAGCTCCACCTCTAACATCTTTTTCTTTTCCTTCTCATCTATGTTTTTTTATTTTTTGAGTGAGAGAGATCCCAGCAGGCCATCTAGGCCCATTCGTGCAGCTAGCCCAAGGCCCAGCCGCACCCCGCTATAAACCCTAGCCACCCCTGCCCGATCCCACTTCTCTCCTTCGACCCCTCCTCCAGCGCCGCCACCCCGTTCCCGATCTCCACTCGCTCGATCCCCATCTCTCTTCCTCCCCTCGATCCCGAGATCCCCCTCCTCTCCTCGCGTCGCCTCTCCACCGCTCCACCGCCTCGCGCCTCCACCTCCTCGTCGGCCGCTCGCAGCTTGCCGTGCCCTACTTCTCCTCCCGCACCGACGCCCTCCTTCGGCTGCTCGTGCCTGCACCTCCGTCCGCGAGCTCGTGTAGCCATGGCGCCACAGGAGCCCCGCACCCGACCCCCTCGCGAGGCCATGGCCGCCGCTGCGCCTTCTTGCCTCTGCGCCTTGCTCCCTCTGGCCGCCAAGCATCGTCACGCCCTTGCCATCCCCGCGCCCTGCTGCCTCCTAGAGTGTCGCGCCTTCGCCATCCATCTTCAACCCCGGGAGCGCAGTCCTCCTCCAACCCCGTCCAGAATCCGGCTGGCCTCCGCCACCCTTGCCTGTTCCCTATCGGATCTGACTCCGGTGGCCCGTCCCTGTCGGAGTTGACCTCCACCGCAGGCCACCCGCGAAGCCTCAGGAGCAGTGCCGTTGCTGCCTGGCTTCTGCATCATTCCCCAAGTCCCGCTGGAGGCCACACGGGAGCCTGTGTTGATTTCCCCTACTCCACCAGCCTTCAACCTCGACGCCCTGACCGAGACCGACAAGTACCACTACGCGGATTCGCCAACTCCGACTACAAAGCAAAGACCATGCACCACTACTGTTCCTGTGGATTTTGGCAAGTACCCCTACACACGGATACCCCAAGGTCGACTACGCCTGATGATACGACAAGTACCTCTACCGATGACCCGAATGTCTATGACCCATGTACAACTACCGTCGCCAAGATCGCGAGTACCACAACCGTCGCCGTGTACCACTACTTCCACTACCGTCACGAGAACGACTACTTCAACTATCGTTGCCACGTGAACAACTACTTCCCACGATGATCCGCGAACGACTACTTCCTCTACATCGTACCGAACCCGAACCGCTCCGAAAACGCACGCTTCAAAGGTATAACACCGAGACGATGCCCGCGTACAAATGCATGTTGTATGAGATGAACCGTATGTTTACATCGTGCCCATTTGTTTCGTGCACGTTCCTCCTTGTTTGCCATGCCGTCGACCCGTGCGAACCCGGTAACCGGGAGCACCCCACCATCTTGCATGACACGCTCACGCCCACTTTCTTTTGCACCGACATCTCGATGAGTTGTCGGATCATCGAAATGTTGCCGTGGCACTATTTTCGTTATTGTTGCCGTGGCACCCCTTTTGTTCCTCCATGGTGACCAAATGCTCCCTATCATATTAGATGTCAACATTTTCATAAATTGCATAACTTGTATATGTCATCTGCATCATGCACTAGTGCAGAACCGGGCAATAGCACCGGTTCGTAAGGCCCTTTAGTGCCGGTTCCATAACCAGCACTAAAGTGTGGTCACTAAAGCCCCCCCCCTTTAGTACCGGTTCTGCACGAACCGGTGCTAAAGGGAAACCACGTGGCACGAGCCAGCTCCGGGGGCCTGGAGCCCTTTAGTACCGGTTGGTAACGCCAACCGGTACTATAAGGTTTGGGGATTTTTAGTTTTATGATATCTTTTTCATTTAATTTTGTGTTTCAATTTTAATTCTTTTTCGTTTGCTGGTATTTTATGATACTACACATTGTAAATGTTATGCATATATATATATATATATATATATATATATATATATATATATTTATAGAATTTCTAGTAGAACCAATCATCGAGTTCAACATGATTGTCATGATATTATAAGCGTTCATATATAACACCACAAAAGCAAATCACTTAAGTTCAGAATGAAGAACACGGACATGAAAGTCCAAGTACTAATTAAGAGCAGCATGAAGAACTAGCTAAATCACTCCTGCTAGCTACTCTCTCTCTGGTGAAATAGTATAGAACATGTATAGCTCTCCTGATTGATCATACTAGAGCATGCCGATGAACCTGTCTCCTAATCGTGGGCTGCGCTTCTCATTGCTACCCCCTAGTACTTCTCTGCGATCATTAACAACTTTCCTCCAATCTTTCACTATTAAGCATTCATTGCTTCTAGAAATCCTGAATGCATTCATGTGCAATGCAGGATATCTTGGCCTTAAGCTAACAATTGACATCTGACCTTTAGTCTCGATCCCCTGAGGCACAACTGTCATCGGGAGTCCCTGTTGAAGAACATCGTATAGTACTTAATAAATATACTCAGCAATGAAAGTTTTAAAAAAAATATGTATGCAAAATATGCACTGAGGACAAATAGTAAATATCTTACCATCATTCCTAAATAGATGTGACCGTAGTTCAATACCATCACTATTGGTCGCACATTTTGAGTACTAACATTTCCAAGTGCAGGAAATTTTTTTGTCTTGACAGTATGAAGATCCTCAAGCCATGAAACATAATGACTTATCTCCTCGCAGTTTAGTTCAGCTCCGGGACAGTAGAAGGTCCTGTCTACCAAGCGTCGGACATGTTTGGTTGAATGGAGATAAGCTGTCAATAGAAATTAGTTGTCAGTTATTTTTGAAAAAAGCAATATCAAAGACAAAAATATATTTGAGAAGAACTCACATAATGGTAGAACTGGAGGCGTCTGCACATCGACCCATATGTCTCTATTACCTTCAATATCATCTTCCGGACGAATATCAAAGGTGATAACCATACCAGGCTCAAATGCATAAGCCTTGCATAGTGCTTGCCAAGTTTTGCATTCAAAATAGGTGTACATGTGTGCATTGTATACTTTGACGTTGAAAGTATAACCATCATGCTCAGTTTTTAGGTAAGCTCTCTTTACCTCCATAGTTTCCATATCTTTGAAACCTATCTTATCCAAGACAAAAATTCTTGCATGGCATGGGATGCGCTAGTAGAATATTGAAAATTAAAAATTATAAGTCAGGCAAATGAAGCATATATATAAGTCATGCTTAATTACGAAAACAGACTTGTCGTTGTGACTTACTGTATCGAATTCGAATGTCTCATCCAGCTTGATGCTGAATCGCCTACCATCAACAAGGAAATTTCTGTCGCACTGGTCGCGCTCGTCTTCACAGTATGTGCACATACCGAATTTTTTTCCGTCGTCAGACGACATTTCCTATGTTCATATTAGGCGAAACATTAAACACTTACTAATTCAATTAATTCAACAACTTCTATTAATTCAACTAAGCATTTACTAAAAATAAACTAGTTATATTAATTCAGTTAGTTCAACTAAGCATTTATTAAAAATAAACTAGTTATATTAATTCAATTAGTTCAACTAAGCATTTACTAAAAATAAACTAGTTCTATATATTAATTCAACTAGTTCAACTAAGCATTTACTAAAAATAAACTAGTTCTATATATTAATTCAACTAGTTCAACTAAGCATTTACTAAAAATAAACTAGTTCAAATATATATCTAACTATAATATTTTAATTAGATAATCAAATCTCAGATACGACAATTTTCTTACTAAAAATAAACTAGTTATATTAA
>NC_041393.1:677945960-677967403 GCF_002162155.2 Triticum dicoccoides | reverse complement strand
CATTTACTAAAAATAAACTAGTTCTATATATTAATTCAACTAGTTCAACTAAGCATTTACTAAAAATAAACTAGTTCAAATATATATCTAACTATAATATTTTAATTAGATAATCAAATCTCAGATATGATAATTTTCTTACTAAAAATAAACTAGTTATATTAATTATTCAACTAGTTCAAATCTCATATACCTAAATAAACTAGTTCGACAATTTTCTTACTAAAAATAAACTAGTTATATTAATTATTCAACTAGTTCAAATCTCACATACCTAGCTAATTAATATCTAATTAAATTTTCTAAAAAACAGAAAACAGAAAACAGAAAATAAGTAAAAAATGTGTGTGTGTGTGTGTGTGTGTAGTGTGTGTATATGTGTGTATGTGTGTGTACGCCGCCCCGTACGCCGCCGCCCCGTACGTATGAGCGGGGGCGCCAGCGTACGGGGCGAGGGCGGCGGCGTACGGGGCGGGGGCGCCGACGCGCGGGTGCGAGAGACGACGTACGGGACCGCGGCGACGACGACGGACGGCGGCGGCGTTCGGGGCGGCGGCGCGAGACGACGACGATGACGGGCGGCGGCGGGGACATCGACGACAATGACGGACGATGGGCGACGGGCGGCGACGACGGGATCGAGCGGCGCGCGGCGATGTCGAGAGGTTGGAGACGAAAGTGGGGAGATGTAACTGAAATTTTTGTAAGTGCTATATATATAGGATGGGCCTTTAGTACCGGTTGGAGCCACCAATCGGTACTAAAGGCCAACTTTGGCCAGGCCAAGAGGCGGGAAGAGCAGGCCTTTAGTACCGGTTGGTGGCTCCAACCGGTACTAAAGGGTGATCTGTAGTACCGGTTGGAGCCACCAACCGGTACTAAAGGCCTCACGCTGCCACCCCAAAGTTTAGTCCCACCTCGCCGGGCGAAGGGCAGCCGCACTGGTTTATAAACCCAGCCGCGGCAACCTCTTTGAACTCCTCTATATAGCAGGCTTGTGGGCCTAAATTCTGCGCGCTGCCCTCTGAGTCTGTTGGGCCGTTAAGGCCTGTAATTGCACGCCCGTGGCCTAGCAGGCCCACAGGGCAGCGCCCCAATTTTTTTATAGTTTTTTTCTTTTCTTCTTTATTTTCTTCTATTTATTTCTGCATAGTTTTTTGTATAGTTTTTTCTTTTCTGTTATATTTATTTTCTTCTATTTATTTCTGAGTAGTTTTTCATCTAGTTTGCCAAAATTCAACATTTTCAGAGTTCATTTTGTAGTGGTTTTCAATTTCACGGTCATTTTATATAGTTTTTTTCTTTTCAGCTATAGTTTTTTTCCTGCTTTTTTTCTTTTCTGCAAAACTTGATGGTCAAAGTCTGGAGTTATAACCAAAGTTTAAAAAAAAGAAATGCCGACGTGCAATTAGTTTTTGCCATAACAGAAGAAGTCCGGAGTTGTAATAAGTTATTAAAAATAAAAAAGAGGTGCAAATGCTCGTTAATTTGCTTCAAGCCTTTCGGAATAGTGTAAACTGCACTGCGCATAGCTCCGTGCAGTCTACCATATTCCTGAAGGCTTGAAGCTAAGCAACGTGAGCATTGAGCCTCTTCTTCATCGTCTCTTCACTCAGGGCTTATAAACCGCTCCTAGTCCCTCTCTCTTCGCGAGGTGGGACTAAAAAACAGCGTCCTAAGAAACTATAGTACTGGTTCATCCATGAACCGGTACTAAAGGTGCTCGTGCGGCCCCAGCTAGCCTTACCTGACACAACCTCATTAGTACCAGTTCGTGGCATGAACCGGTGCTAAAGGTTCGCCACGAACTGGTACTAAACAACTCCTCCCGCCTAGTAGTTGGTGCATACTGAACGCAAAAAATATAAGAGCATTTAGATCATGATCTTATATTTCTTTACAGTCTAAATTATCAATATGATCTTATAACATCAAAAATACTTTGATCATCAATGATCTTTGTGTGTACAATCCGAATTGTCAATATGAGTCATCAACGATTTATAAACCGATGAAGACTCATATTGCGGCGACAAATTCTATACATAGAGTTCAATGAAGACCAAGTGCTTGTGATAGTTTCAGAAATAACATATTTAAGGTGGTAAAAGGCTTGTTAGGGGAGCGAGGTGGGACTAAAAACAGCTTGCCATAACCTCATTAGTACCGATTCGTGGTACGAACCGACACTAAATGGTGATGGTGGGGCCATATCCTGACCGCAGGCTGACACAGCCTCTTTAGTACCGGTTCGTGGCATGAACCGGTACTAAAGGTTCGCCACGAACCGGTGCTATTGATCGCCGCCACGAAACGGCACTAATGTACACATTAGTGCCGGCTGAAATTCAAACCGGCACTATTGTGCTTCACATTTGACCCTTTTTCTACTAGTGATGTTAACGACATTTAAATGGTTAAAATTGTTGTTTGCTTTAAATACTAAATGACATGTGGGGATTTTCTGGAATTGTTGTTTGTTGTTTCCGCCCTCACTTAAACTTGCGTAGATAGGTAGTTTAATTATGTTTCACGTCTTGCCATGGTTATAACAACATGTAATATTGTTGTGTTCCTAAACGAGAGAGAACTAAATAATTGATGTGGTGTTTCGTCAATATGCAACTCGTTGCATATTGAGCTCCACCTAACTTGTAGTATTGTTTGTTGCACTTTGCCATGCCATGCCTCATTAAACCGGACATGCATCATACTTGATTGTGTATCATGACATGTTTATGCTTGTGTGTTTACCATGTTATTTGCTTCTTTCTGGTTTGCTTCTCTCATTAGCTTCGGGTTCATTCCGGAGTTGTGAGGTTTTGTTCGATTACGTGCGTTTGTCTTCTTCATGGACTTGTTCTTCTTCCTTGCGGGATCTCAGGCAAGATGACCATTACCCTCGATATCAATTCTATCTTTGCTTGCTAGTGGCTCCGTTCTATCGCTATGTTGTGCTACCTATCACTTGTTTACCATGCTCCCATATTGCCATGTCAGCCTCTAACCTTTTTACCCTTCCTAGCAAACCGTTGTTTGGCTATGTTACCACTTTTGCTCAGCCCCTCTTATAGCATTGTTAGTTGCAGGTGAAGTTGAAGATTGCTCCATGATGGACATGATTATGTTGGGATATCACAATATCTCTTATTTAATTAATGCATCTATATACTTGGTAAAGGGTGGTGGACTCGCCCTTATGCCTGGTGATTTGTTCCACTCTTGCCGCCCTAGTTTCTGTCATATGGGTGTTATGTTCCTTGATTTTGCATTCCTTACACGGTTGGGTGATTTATGGGACCCCCTTGACAGTTCGCTTTGAATAAAACTCCTCCAGCAAGGCCCAACATTGGTTTTAACATTTGCCACCTAAGCCTTTTTCCCTTGGGTTCTGCAAACTCAAGGGTCATCTTTATTTTAACTCCCCCCCCCCCGGGCCAGTGCTCCTTCGAGTGTTGGTCCGAAACGGG
Organism: Triticum dicoccoides; assembly: GCF_002162155.2. Lineage (NCBI taxonomy): Eukaryota > Viridiplantae > Streptophyta > Magnoliopsida > Poales > Poaceae > Triticum > Triticum dicoccoides. Next base: position 677,963,933 of record NC_041393.1, on the reverse strand, counting down.
CAAATTGCGGGGCCACCACGGGGCAACTCGAGGGCTGGTTTTACTCGTAGGCTGACCTATCCGTTGTGCCGTGAGAACGAGATATGTGCAGCTCCTATCGGGATTTGTCGGCACATTGGGCGGCTTTGCTGGTCTTGTTTAACAATTGTCGAAATGTCTTGTAAACCGGGATTCCGAGTCTGGTCGGGTCTTCCTGGGAGAAGGAATACCCTTCATTGACCGTGAGAGCTTGTGATGGGCTAAGTTGGGACACCCCTGCAGGGTATTATCTTTCGAAAGTCGTGCCCGCGATTATGTGGCAGACGGAAATTTGTTAATATCCTGTTGTAGAGAACTTGACTCTTAACTTAATTAAAATGCATCAACCGCGTGTGTAGCCGTGATGGTCTCTTTTCGGCGGAGTCCGGGAAGTGAACACGGTTTTGGGTTATGTTTGACGTAAGTAGGAGTTTAGGATCACTTCTTGATCACTTCTAGCTTCTCGACCATTCTGTTGCTTCTCTTCTCGCTCTTATTTGCGTTTGTTAGCCACCATATTTGCTTAGAGCTTGCTGCAACTCCACCTCATTACCATTTCCTACCCATAAGCTTACATAGTCTTGATCTCGCGGGTTTTGAGATTGCTGAGTCCTCGTGACTCACCAGATACTATCACAACAGTTGTAGGTGCCGATGATACCAGTGCAGGTGATGCAACTGAGCTCAGATGGGAGCTCAACGAAGACCTTGGTTGTTGCTATGTATCGTTTCATGTTGATCAGTAGTGGAGCCCAGTTGGGACGATCGGGGATCTAGCAGTTGGGTTATCTTCTTTTCTTTTGTCTTTGTCCGTAGTCGTACTATATGTGTATACTCTGAATGATGTATGAATTATATGTTCATTGTGTGAAGTGGTGATTGTAAGCCAACTCTTTATCCCATTCTTGTTCATTACATGGGATTGTGTGAAGATGACCCTTCTTGCGACAAAACCACCATGCGGTTATGACTCTAAGTCGTGCTTCAACACGTGGGAGATATAGCCGCATCGTGGGTGTTACAAGTTGGTAATCAGAGCCATCCCCGACTTAGGAGCCCCCTGCTTGATCGAATCGTTGGCGTTGTTGAGTCTAGAACAAAAATGTTTTGAGTCTTAGGATTATATATATCGGAGAGTAGTATTCTTTTTAGTCCTCAGTCCCTTCGTCGCTCTGGTGAGGTCTCCTGATGTAGATGTTTTGTCTTTCCTCTCCTCAATTTATTTCACTATTTTTTTATTTTTTTAGGATGACGCAGGTATCTTGGGATCGTTCCGATATTCTTATGACGAGAACATTGTTCTTGGTGCCTCCTCACATTTAGGGGTTGTGGCAGTGTACCGGGGAGTTGAGCTCCGAGGTGTTGTCGTCATAATTTTATCGTTGCAGTTCTAGAATACCTGAGTTTTGCCGACATCGAAAATCTCTTTTATGCAGTTGTTGGTGAGATAACCTCTACGCCACCCAGTACTGGGGCGGGAGTTCGGGAGTATTGCCATAGCTCGTATAATGGATGCTTTTCGAAGGTTGAGGTACACAATTTCTGAAGGTTTCTTGGTTATGTGTTGATGGATGGATACAGCTTGGATGTAGGAATTGTTAGTTTTGGGTGAGATATATATTGCTTCCCTTGTATCCCCAACACCAGATTGCATAACCAGAAAGTTTCGGGAGTTTTATAGGTGGGAATTCAAGTAGCTCTAGTTTTTTTTCTTTCCGACATATGCATGATATGAGATTGGGGTTCGACGTCTAGTGGTCCGCCTATCCACGGTCGTTTTTACAATGGTCTCGTTGTGTCTTAAAGAGCCCTTGGCTATGCTGGTTCGGGGACACTTCGTATGTCATGTGCACTGCCTTGTACATGATGGTGCTGTATGATTGAGCCCGTGTGGGCCCCATCACGAAAACTTCGGACGAAATCTCTATCATATGTTTGTTCCGGCTTATTCTGCAAGCCAAATCTTTTGTTTTGTTTTATTTGTGGTATTCGAGTTGCTTCAAAGTCAAATGTTGAATCCATACCTTCCCTAAATGGTGTTCTCATATTTCTATGGGAGTGCTAATCCTTCTTGATCATTGAGGTTGTCATGTTAATTCTTTTCCAACCGGCGTGCTTCTCTTCAAGTGGATCCGATCATCTCAACATCCGCAAGATCAATTCTAAGTTTTTCTCAATGGTATCCATTCCATCTGCCCCAAGTTGCCTTTGTTTTCCTGCCCTCCCACCCTTTTTTCTTCAAGGACTCAGATTTCTTAATCATGTATCCTTTTATTTGTGGGAAGTCTCTTCATTCTTTTCTTTCAATGTTCTTATCCGGTGATTTCCCATGAAGATGCTCAACGGTTTAAAGTTCATCATCCTTCATTGTTGTTTCTTCTCCGGTGGATCCAATTCAAGCTTTCGATATTCATCATATTCCTTTCCTCGTTTCTAATGCTTTCTCATGCCGATGCACCTCTTAATCATTCACTTCTTCCTATTCATTTGTCCTGGAGTGCTGAAGATATTTCACACGACTTGTGTTTCCATTCTCAATCCGTTCAAGATATTTCGAGGTTGTTATCTCATTCAAGCCAATTTATTTAACCGTTGCAATCTCCCATTCAAGTAATCATTTCAACGGTGTTTCTCTTGAGTGGGCCCTAACCCACAGGTCTTTTCCTAGGATCTCTCCTGACTCTCCTAATTTTCCCGGAGCTATTCCCAAATTCTTTTCGAAGTTTGACGTAACAATGAATCTCATCAGTCAGATGTTTTCCAAGATCGGTTTCAAATTATTTTTCCTTGTTGGCTCAACCTCTTTGTTTTTCATTCTCCCGGAGTATCTCAACAATTCATGGTGGTGTTTCTCGTCGTCATTCTTGGATTTTGAAGACCGAAGAAGAGTTCCTCTTAAATCCTTACCCGTTCTTCCCAAGATGCGTAGTTCTAGCTTGATGCCTTCATCTTATAATTGTTTTCGATTGTGAGAATTCCTTCCATACCCATCCGGAGCAATTCAGGAGTCTCTTCAGTTTGATTCTCCGGAGCCCATCTTCCCAGAATTATTCATTCCAGCTTTCAGTTCTTGTTCTCCAAATCTTACCGGTGCATCGTTCAAATACCCTCTAATCAGTTCATGATCTCTTCGTTCTCATGTATCTAAATCCCCTCAAGTATCTTCATTCGTTTTCCAATTCTTCCCGGTGAATTGTGCCTTTGCTACTTTCATTTTCAATTCTTACGGTGGTTCGTTCAAGAGTTCTCTTCCTTGGTTATCATATCAATTCATTCGTTCTTTCCAACCCCACCGGTACTTCGTGGAAGACCTTCCAAGTTGCGCTATTTCTCTCGTCAATCTTTTCAAGAAGAATAAGTAGTATGCCAAATCCGTTGCTTGTCATCAATTTAAATTGGTGAAGGATACGCATAACATAATTCCTGTTCTTGTTTCATCCAAGTGGTTAGTTCCTTCTTCCGGAGTTCTTCATGGAGGCTCTACATGGTGGTTCATCTAGGATCCCTTTCATTCTTCAATTGTTCGTCAAGATTTCTCACGGAGTTAAGACCCGCCAAGCTATACTCTAAAATAAACATGATGTTCAACACATGTTTTGTTTTGAGGAGTTCAAGTATTCTTCTTGCATTTCAAAGTGCTATTCTTTCTACCTTGTCTTTTGAGGTGGTGTTATATCATTCTTGACAATTTCCATTCATGTTTCGTGATTCACATGTTGTCAAGAATGAGGTATTTTAAATCCATTAATCTCTTCGTTGGAGTTATCTTGGTATAGATTTCACCTAAAGCCTTCCCTAAGGAATGTTGCTATTTGTGGTGCTTATCAGTGATCCAAGTTTTCTCCTATCCTCTCAGCGAAAGCAGTTTTCATCTCTTCGTTGATCTCAAGCAAGCAATTGTTTCAGTTAGTGGCCGGTTGTCACCTCATAATTTTGAGATTTTTTCCATAATCCAACTACAAGCTTATTCGTTTCGTCGTTGGTTTTCCAACAACTCCGTTATAACCTTCTTGGAAGGATGCTTTCCAAGCTCATTTGTGGCATAAGTTGGCATTTTCTTCTCCGTCCCTTTATCCCAACAATCTAGCTTCTATTCTTTTGTTCCGGAGGCATTGTGATGTTTCTCTCTTCACCCATCACCTCGTTTTGTCAAGATCACGTTATTTTCTTGCTCATCCATTTAACCGGAGTGTCATGTCTTTTTTTTCAAGTTCTTTTCACCTTATAAAGTTTTTGCCTCTCTTTTCTACCGGATTGCTATCTGAAATCCTTCTTACCCATTGTGCCATTCTTTCAATAGTTCCGGAGGCAGTGTGTTGTTGATTTCATCAAGTATCATCCCATCTTCTCAAGTTCATGTTAATTCCTTCCATTTTCAGTCGGAGTACTGTCCAAAATTATATCATTCTTATTCATTCTTATCTCGTTTCAACCTGAGTGGTTTCAATTCCTTCTTGCCCATTGTACTCGTCATTCATAGCTTTGCAACCTCCAAGGTTCACATGGTGTTCCTTCTTCCTATTTTCTACTACAGTGCTCTCAATTGTGTTCAACTCCGTTGTGTTCTTTCTTTCAACTTTTCAACCTCTCAAGGTTCTTTGGTTTCACTCTTTTGTCGAAGAAGCAACTTAGTTTTACCTCTTCTCTTCCTTTTCCGTTTCTCTCCGGTGCCGCCCTAGATCTCGGGACGAGATCCTCTTGTAGTGGTGGAGTGTTGTAACGCCCCGAGCCCGGCGCCCTAGAAGACTTCCAGCTATTTCAAGTTTCGCCGTGTGTTTTATTTGCTTGTTGCATTGCATCATGTCATCTCTTGCATTGCATCATTTCATCATGCCATCATATCATTATTTTTTATAACTCTTCTAAATAAATTGTGTGGATCCTCGGTCCATTTAAATTGAGGGATATTCACAATGGTGATTTCTCTTTATAACATATCCTCCCAATATTATTAGGGAGCTATAACAAAGCATTCCACTCTTTGGGAATCACCATAACACACGTGCAAAATAAATCCCATGCCTTTTCTGCTCTGAGCTGACCTCAAAATCTTGTCAATAATTCTTTCTTTGTTTATCAGAGCCCCACCAAAAATCTCAACATTTTTGACCACACCAAACCTAGTCCCAATTCAAACCCATTTGAATGATATTTCAAATGAGTTTGAATTTAATTCCTGCAATCTTTTCCACCATTTTTCTTGGAACAAGCGCATTTTTATGAGTCCGGGGAAAATACCCTCCTGCTCAAGCTCCACCTCTAACATCTTTTTCTTTTCCTTCTCATATCTGTTTTGTTTTTTATTAGAGTGAGAGAGAGCCCAGCAGGCCATCTAGGCCCATTCGTGCAGCTAGCCCAAGGCCCAGCCGCGCCTCGTTGTAAACCCTAGCCACCCCTGCCTGATCCCACTTCTCTCCTTCGACCCCTCCTCCAGCACCGCCACCTCGTTGCCGATCTCTACTCGCTCGATCCCCATATCTCTTCCTGCCCTCGATCCCGGGATCCCCCTCCTCTCCTCGCGTCGCCTCTCCACCGCGCCACCGCCTCGCGCCTCCACCTCCTCGCCGGCCGCCCGCAGCTCGCCGCGCCCTGCATCTCCTCCCGCGCTGACGCCCTCCTTCGGCTGCTCGTGACTGCACCTCTGTCCGCGAGCTCGTGCAGCCATGGCGCAACAGGAGCCCTGCACCCGACCCCCTCGCTGAGGCCATGGCCGCCGCTGCGCCTTCTTGCCTCTGCGGCTTGCTCCCTCTGGCCGCCAAGCATCGTCACGCCCTTGCCATCCCCGTGCCCTGCTGCCTCCTAGAGTGCCGCGCCGTCGCCATTCGTCTTCAACCCCGGGAGCGCAGTCCTCGTCCAACCCCATCCAGAATCTGGCTGGCCTCCGCCACCCTTGCCCGTTCCCGGCCGGATATGACTCCGGTGGCCCCTCACCGTCAGAGTTGACCTCCACCGCAGGCCAGCCGCGAAGCCTCAGAAGTAGTGTCGCTGCTGCCTGGCTTCTGCATCATTCGCCAAGTCCCGCTGGAGGCCACGCGCGAGCCCGCGTTGATTTCCCCTACTCCACCAGCCTTCAACCTCGACGCCGTGACCGAGACCGACAAGTACCACTACGCGGATTCGCCAAGTACGACTACAAAGCAAAGACCATGCACCACTACTGTTCCTGTGGATTTTGGCAAGTACCCCTACGCACGGATACGCCAAGGTCGACTACGCCTGATGATACAACAGGTACCTCTACCGATGACCCGAACGTCTACGACCCATGTACAACTACCGTCGCAAAGATCGCGAGTACCACTACTGTCGCCGTGTACCACTACTTCCACTATTGTCACGAGAACGACTACTTCCACTATCGTCGGCACGTGAACAACTACTTCCCACGACGATCCGTGAACGACTACTTCCTATACATTGTACCGAACCCGAACCGCTCCGAAAATGCACGCTTCAAAGGTATAACGCCGAGACGATGCCCGCGTACAAATGCATGTTGTATGAGATGAACCGTATGTTTGCATCATGCCCGTTTGTTTCGTGCACGTTCCTCCTTGTTTTCCATGCCGTCGACCCGTGGGAACCCGGTAACCGGGAGCACTCCACCATCTTGCATGACATGCTCATGCCCACTTTCTCTTGCACCGACATCTCGACGAGTTGTCGGATCATTGAAATGTTGCCGTGGCACCATTTTTGTTATCGTTGCCGTGGCACCTCTTTTGTTCTGCCATGGTGACCAAATGCTCCCTATCATATTAGATGTCAACATTTTCATAAATTGCATAACTTGTATATGTCATCTGCATCATGTTAACAACATTTAAATGGTTAAAATTGTTGTTTGCTTTAAATACTAAATGACATGTGGGGATTTTCTGGAATTGCTGTTTGTTGTTTCCGGCCTCACTTAAACTTGCCTAGATAGGTAGTTTAATTATGTTTCACCTCTTGCCATGTTTATAACAACATATAATATTGTTGCGTTCCTAAACGAGAGAGAACTAAATAATTGATGTGGTGTTTCGTCAGTATGCAACTCGTTGCATATTGAGCTCCACTTAACTTGTAGTATTGTTTGTTGCACTTAGCCATGCCATGCCTCATTAAACCGGACATGCATCATACTTGATTGTGTATCATGACATGTTTATGCTTGTGTGTTTACCATGTTGTTTGCTTCTTTCCGGTTTGCTTCTCTCGTTAGCTTCGGTTTCGTTCCGGAGTTGTGAGGTTTCGTTCGACTACATGCGTTTGTCTTCTTCATGGACTCGTTCTTCTTCCTTGCGGGATCTCAGGAAAGATGACCATTACCCTCGATATCACTTCTATCTTTGCTTGCTAGTTGCTCCGTTCTATCGCTATGCTGCGCTACCTATCACTTGTTTACCATGCCTCCCATATTGCCATGTCAGCCTCTAACCTTTTCACCCTTCCTAGCAAACCGTTGTTTGTCTATGTTACCACTTTTGCTCAGCCCCTCTTATAGCGTTGTTAGTTGTAGGTGAAGTTGAAGATTGCTCCATGATGGACAGGAGTATGTTGGGATATCACAATATCTCTTATTTAATTAATGCATCTATATACTTGGTAAATGGTGGAACACTCGGCCTTATGCCTGGTGTTTTGTTCCACTCTTTCCGCCCTAGTTTCCGTCATATCGGTGTTATGTTCCTTGATTTTGCGTTCCTTACACGGTTGGGTGATTTATGGGACCCCCTTGATAGTTCGCTTTGAATAAAACTCCTCCAGCAAGGCCCAGCATTGGTTTTAACATTTGCCACCTAAGCCTTTTTCCCTTGGGTTCTGCAGACTCAAGGGTCATCTTTATTTTAACCCCCCCGGGCCAGTGCTCCTTCGAGTGTAGGTCTGAAATGGGCAGACTGCGGGGCCACCACGGGGCAACTCGAGGGCTGGTTTTACTCGTAGGCTGACCTATCTGTTGCGCCCTGAGAACGAGATATGTGCAGCTCCTATCGGGATTTGTCGGCACATTGGGCGGCTTTGCTGGTCTTGTTTTACCATTGTCGAAATGTCTTGTAAACTGGGATTCCGAGTCTGATCGGGTCTTCCTGGGAGAAGGAATATCCTTCGTTGACCATGAGAGCTTGTGATGGATTAATTTGGGACACCCCTGGAGGGTATTATCTTTCGAAAGTCGTGCCCGCGGTTATGTGGCAGACGGGAATTTGTTAATATCTGGTTGTAGAGAACTTGACACTTGACTTAATTAAAACGCATCAACCACGTGTGTAGCCGTGATGGTCTCTTTTCGGCGGAGTCCGGGAAGTGAACACGGTTTTGGGTTATGTTTGACGTAAGTAGGAGTTCAGGATCACTTCTTGATCACTTCTAGCTTCTCGACCATTCTGTTGCTTCTCTTCTCGCTCTTATTTGCGTTTGTTAGACACCATATTTTCTTAGAGCTTGCTGCAACTCCACCTCATTACCATTTCCTACCCATAAGCTTATATAGTCTTTATCTCGCGAGTTTTGAGATTGCTGAGTCCTGTGACTCACCAGATACTATCACAACAGTTGCAGGTGCTGATGATACCACTGCAGGTGATGCAACCGAGCTCAGATGGGAGCTCAACGAAGACCTTGGTCGTTGCTATGTATCATTTCATGTTGATCAGTAGTGGAGCCCAGTTGGGACGATCGGGGATCTAGCAGTTGGGTTATCTTCTTTTCTTTTGGCTTCGTCCGTAGTCGGAGTATATGTGTATACTCCGAATGATGTATGAATTATATGTTCATTATGTGAAGTGGTGATTTTAAGCCAATTCTTTATCCCATTCTTGCTCATTACATGGGATTGTGTGAAGATGACCCTTCTTGCGACAAAACCACCATGCGGTTATGCCTCTAAGTCGTGCTTCGACACGTGGGAGATATAGCCGCATCGTGGGTGTTATAGCAATATCTCAAATAAATGGAGACTTTGATGCCAAAGATCCAAAAATGGCATCATATCACAATGCCGTCCTCAAGATGTCAGCTCGATTCGAGGGGCTCGAATTTCATCTTGTGGTTCGAGAAAATAATCAAGCGGCGGATGTCCTCGCCTGCATCGGTGCTAAGCGCGACCCCGTCCCACATAATATCTTTCTGGAAAGGCTTTTCAAGCCATCCGTGGTGTGGCAAGGGGAGACCGGCAACATCAGTTCGGATCCGACCACAACCCCAGAATCCGAACACACAGACATAATCGGGGGCTCTACCACCGGAATAACACCCTCGGCCCATCTCATCATGGCTATTATCGCCCCATGGACCGAACCCTTCTTGGCCTACCTTAACAGGCACGAACTCCTCGAGGATTAAAATGAGGCACGCTGCATTGTGCGACGCTCTAAAGCCTACAAAGTCCATGAGGGAGAGCTTTATAAGAAACACGCTACCGGGGTACTTCAAAGATGCATCTCCGAGGAAGAAGGGCGGCAGCTCTTGGCTGAAATTCATGCCGGCCTCGGCGGTCACCATGCCGCAGCTTGGGCCATTGTAAGAAAGGCCTTCCGTACAGGTTTTTACTGGCCGACGGCCTGAGCAGACGCACAAGACCTTGTCCAACAATGCATCAGATGCCTGCTTTTTGCCAACCAAAGCCATATGGCACCCACCGCCCTGCAAAAAATCCCCATAACTTGGCCTTTTACGGTCTGGGGGCTTGATATGGTCGGACCCCTTAAAGGAGGAAGCCATAAGAAAAAATACTTGGTCATGGTGGATAAAAGTTCACCAAATGGATAGAAGCCAAACCAGTTAAAATGGCTGAATCCGGAGCCATGATAGACTTCATATCAGGTGTTGTACACCGTTATGGTGTCCCCCACAGCATCATCACCGACAACGGCTCCAATTTCACAGCCGATAAGGTGAAAACTTGGTGCGACAACATGGGCATTAAGCTCGATTACACCTCTGTCTATCACCCTCAAACAAACGGTCAAGTCTAACGAGCCAATGATCTTACTATGAGTGGCATTAAACCTAGACTAGTGCGATCCTTAAAAGAATCGGACACGCACTGGGTTGAGGAGCTTGACTCCGTACTCTGGGGGCTGCGGACCACGCCAAATCGCACTACTGGATACACACCCTTCTTCATGGTGTACGGCGCAGAGGTTGTGCTGCCCTGCGATATTATTCATGACTCACCTCGAGTGCACATGTACGAAGAGAAAGAGGCCGAGCTCGATCCGCAAGACAGTTTCGATGCCCTAGAAGAGGAGCGCGACGTCACAAAATCCCGTTCCGCATTTTATCAAGAACAGGCTCGCAGGTATCAAAGCAGAGAAGTACGGGCCAACACCTATAATATTGGCAAACTCGTTCTACGTCTACCGGAGAAGAAAAAGGACAAACTCAAGCCGAAATGGGAGGCCCCTTCATCCTTGACAAAGTTCTCACCGGAGGAGCTTACCGCCTGCGTGATGCATCAGATAATCGCCTCAAGCCGAACCCATGGAATGCGGCCAGACACCAAAGATTCTACGCCTAGCGTCGGACTCTTTGTTCGTCTCCTTCCCTCTGTTCCTTTTTATTTACTTTTTAGCTCTCTTCTCGCTTTTTCTTTTGTAGCTCTAAAGCTTTTAGTGTATCTAGACTACACACTTGTGACACACTAATCTCCAAGTATGTACGCTCATTATACCTGGGGGATTCTTACATAGAATCTTAACATAATTATCTTCCGGGCATCAAGACCACTGCATATGCGTCGTTTCCATATGTACCTTTTTTCGCCATTATATGCATCGATGTGACTTAAGTTTTGGCCAAGCTGGGTTGCCTGGCTCCAGTGCTTATGCCCTACGTTCCCGTTAGTTCGACTAGGGCATAAAGGGAGCACCTCTGCGATTGTTACTGCTAGGTACTCCGGACGTGTACCTACGACTGGGTGAAGCCTAAAGCTAGCGTTCTTAAGGGAATATTCGTTCAGTGGACTAAAGATGTTTTTTACCTATCACAATATAAAACCCCAGATGTTACATATACTACGCTTTTTGGTCGCAGTTCGGACATGCACGTTAATGCATGCGTACCCAGGGGAAGGAACCCTTAACGGAACTATTCTCTCTAGAAGATGTTTCTTACTATCCATGTAATATAACATAGCTAGTTGGGTACTTGTCTATTCAACCAATTATGACCCCTACGCCTAGATTCCATGTGTACCCCGATTTACATTACTGAGCGGGTATTCGGAAACACTCCGGACTGTCGGGTCCGAAGGCTGAAGCGAAAAGGTCCGCCATGACAAATGTTTTACAATCTGGCTAGGAACTAATATGTCAATTGAAGTACATAGTCACTTAGACTCAAATGCTTCTTTTTCTATGCCATCCAACAGGTTGTCTAGCCTACAATCCTCACTACAAAAAAATACACTTTCGTGATGATACGTGTTTGTCACAGTAGGTCGCGTTTTCTGTCTTGCATGTACATCCATGACAGATTTATGACAGAATCAAGATAGTCATACCTGTGTTGTCGTAGAAGTGTTCCATGACATTACCAAATTTATCATCACGGAAGTGTCCACTTCCATGACGATAAATCGTGCGTCACAGAAGTGCTTTTTTCAAGGGTGACCGACACGTGGCATCCACCGTAACGGAACACCGTTAAGCTATCGGGTCGGGTTTTGGATCCGATAACCCGTTAACAGCCCCGACCAATGGGGATTTTCCATGTGTAAAATCATCATTGGCTGGAGGAAACACGTGTCGGCTCATCGCTGGGACAGATGCCATCCACTCATTGGATAGAAGGGGCCTATGATACGTCAACACGTGGCACGGCCCAACAAAGGCCCATTCCTGTGAAAAGGCTGGCCCGTTTGACTTTGTCAAAAGGTGGTGGGCCGGCCCATGGGAAGCATGTTAACGGCATGTTCGCATATAGCCCATTTATAGCCCGCTAACCCAAGGCCAGTTACGCCCTATTCGAATTAGGCCCAGTAGCGTCATCTAGGCCATCCAATATGATTCCAGCCTGTTTTCACTTCTGGCCCATGTATGGCCCATGATGTCTTTTGGCCCATATGAGGCCCTACGTAACTCTTGGCCTATTAACGGCCCATGGTGAAACTGGCCCGTAATGAACAGTGTATCAGTTTACACCCATTAACGGCTCGTGGTGAAACTGGCCCGTAAAGAACAGTGTATCACTTTATACCCATTAACGTCCCGTTATTCCGATGGGCCGTTTCCAGCCCGTGTTATCTTTCGTCCTTCTTAGAGCCCATTTATTCTTGGGCTCATTTCCAGCATTTGTTTACTTACAGCCCGTTACTGTCATTTTCTGCTTGTGGGCCAAATTCAGCTCGTGGTTACAGTTGGCCCGTTTGTGGCCCGTTAATACGTTGGGCCATTTTCATAGCATCATCAAATACGACCTATTAACGATGGCCCGTTATGGTCGGCCCCTGAACGGACGATTCCAACTCTAGCCCATTTACGGCCTGAATGCGGTCTGTTTGGCCCATGTTTGGCCAATCGATCATACGGCCCGTATAAGGCCCATTGATAATACGGCACATAGAAGGCCCATTGTTTCTACGGCCCGTAGAAGGCCCACTGTCTCTACGGCCCGTAGAAGGCATACTGCTTCTACGGCCCATAAAAGGACCACTACTTATACAGCCCGTAGAAGGCCCACTATTTCTATGGCCCGTAGGAGGCACAGTGTCACTACAGTAAATATTAGCCCATGGTTTTTATGGCCTAGTTTTAAAAAATAGGTTATTGCAGCCACTAGCATACCATAGAAAAAGAACTGCACTGACTACAAGAAAACAAATAAACAAGACAACAAGGAAATAAATGAGCAAGCAACTTACACTAGGCTATCACGGCTATTACACATATTACATCCACTAGGCATCAAAGTTCGCCACCAGTGAAAATATAGGGAACACAACAGCATATAAACACCGCAGCAAAACAAGTCCAGAACTGAAACCACTTCAGAAGAGCTCAAGAAACAATATCTTGGGTACCCATAATGCTGGCAAGATGCTTAGCAAGCTTATTAACTTTCTCTTGTTTGGCGCTTAAGTCCTCCAACGCTTGCTGTTGCACTAGAAAGTATGCATCTGAATTCTGCAGGGGCTTCCTCAGTCCTTCAGCTTCCTGTCACATAACATCTGATCGATGTCTTTCAACTTGAAGTTGAGACTCAAGAAGCCGAACTGATTCAGGCAAAGAGTTCGAAGAGCTAGTGCCAGCAGTGGTAGCCAGTAACTCGAACACTACATCAAGACAGGACTTTGGGGTTGTCCTAGTGTCTTCAATATAGTTTTTATCAGCTTTCTTGGATACCAATAGGGATGTCTCACTATCTTGAACCTTATCTGCATTACTTCCTTTACCATTGCATATCAGGGTACTCTTCTTGAATATTGTATCCGTGTTCTAAAAGAGAAACAAACAAACACATCTCAGGTTTACAATGTAGTATATGAAACTCATTTTCGTAAACCAGTTCAGCAGTAAGGTGGACAGGATAACAGCATGAAACAAACATATATCTATGTAGTATGGTCACTGTATGGTCTATATCATTCTAGTTTATGTTGCCAAATCAAGATAGATATAGTTCGAATCATATCTATTTAACACAAAGCAGGATAGACAGAATATAAGTGTGGGAAACTACACAGCAATAACAACACTTGTAATGTGCATGGCATGAGAACATAACTATTTATTCAATTGAAACTGGAATCAACATAGAGCAAGTTACAACAGCAAACAGCCAAACACGTTGAAGAAACAGGTTTAAAACATACCTGTTGCGCCATTGGAGTTTCAATTGCATCCTTCAAATTTGAAATTAGTTGGTATCAGTAAATACAGTGATGCAAGAGCAAAGTAGTATGAACCATAGCTACAGAACCTGACCTGAGAACAGTTCTTCTTCTACTTCAAGCGTTTACTTCGGGTTCGGAGTGGTGGTCCTCGTGATTTGGGCACTGCAGTTGCCTTACTAACTGCTCGTGTTTGGGTGCTCTGTGGTGGAGACGGTGTTGTGTCAACGGGAACTGGGTGTCTATCTGCTGGGGTTGGGGTTAGAAGGGGTGTAGCTGGTTCTCTGTCCAACAGGGTAGGGGTACAATCTGCATGAGTGTGGGTTATGTGTGGTGGGGCTGGTTCTTGGGCAAGTACAACTGTGGTTCTATCTGCATCGACAGGTAGCAGGACCTTTTCTGAAGACCGTGTTTTTACTCCCACGGATACTGCCATCACTCCCTCCAATTGAAATGGCTGATAAACAAGAAAAGTAATTGAATGTACATGCATTGTAAGATAGACAGGTGCAATGGATAGTAGGGAAGAAAACAGGACATGAAATAAGTCACATTTATGTTGTCTAAGCAAACAGAATAGCAGGACATAATTTCACATATATGATTGCTAATTAAATATGATAGCATGACACAATTTCACATGTATGATAGCTAACTAAACAGGATAGAATGACATACTTCAAAATATGATGACTATGTAAACAGGATGACATGATATAACTATACGACGTGTCTATTAAAGTGGTTGGCATGCCATAAATCACAAACATGCCGTCGATGGAAACATGATGGCATGATATAATTCATGGATAGAATGAAATAATTTAAAATATGATGACTATGTAAACAGGATGAGATGATATAACTATATTATGTCTTTAGAAAATGGGTTGGCATGCCATAATTCAGATACATGTTGTCTATGTAAACATCATGGCATGACATAATTCAAATATATGATTTATATATTAAGGAAGTGAGCAGAGGGCAATCGCATATATGATGTGTCAACTAAGGAGATGGCATTCAATATTGTGTATATGATGTAAAAACTAAGCATTGCAATACAACATATGCATTATATGAGTAATATAACCCTGCCAAGTTTGAGCATACACCTCAGGGGGATAATAGGACTGGTCATCTACCTCTGAATCCTCCTCTGAAGAGCTATCTGTAACCAGCAAGATATCTGCTTCGGCTGATGCACAGGAAGAGCAGTTGAATATACAAACATTGTCGACAAAAGCAATGAGAAATACAAAAAAAGGACGGCATGATATAATTCACATATATGACGCTTGCCTAAACAGCATGGCATTGCATAATTCACGTACATAATGCCTTGCAACAAGATAACATTGCATAATTCACATATATATTGTCTTGCAACAAGATGGCATTGCATAATTCACATATATGGTAATTAGACACTAAACAGGTGGCATTCACACAAAGCATGTCTAAACTAAGCAAATGACATAGCAATGCAAGATACCATACGCACGATATGAGTAACATAACCCTGCCAAGTTAGGGCATGCACGTCGGGGGGGGGGGGATATGACTGGTCATCTGTCTATGAATCCTCCTCTGAGGAGCTATCGGTAACCAGGAAGAGATGCGCTTCGTCAGATAGCATTGTCTGCTCTGAAGACCTTGTTTTCACTCCATATTTTTCCATGACCGTGTCGAATGGCTGATGCACAGGAAGAGTAATTGAATGTACTAAAATTGTTGACAAATTTAACATGTAATAAAAAAATGATGGCATGATATAATTCACATATAAGATCACTGGCTAACCAGGGTGGCATTGCAAAATTCACATATATGATGCCTGGCTAGACAAGATGGCATTGCATGATTCACATATACGATAAAGAAACTAAACAGATGGCATTGACACAAAGCATGTCTAAACTAAGCAGATGACATCTTTAATGTATACAGTACGCAATGCAAGGCACCATATGCATGATATTACCAACATCAGCGTGCCAAGTTAGAGTGAAGACCTCATGGGGTAAATAGGGGTGGTCTTATCCTTCTGAATCCCCCTCAGAACAGTTATCTTCCTATTGATTACGATCCAAAATGGGTGGAGGGGGGCTGCCTTTGCGCCCACCATGGAACGACGTCTGCATGAAATTTTATTGCCACACAAGGCTCGTCTCTTTTGCTCTACATGATCAGTTCCATTGTGTACAATAACTGGCATGCATAGGAATAAAAGATAGTGAGATTATGTAAGGAGTGCATGCACAAATCCAGAGTGATGGTAGCAAACTGTGGATAGACCCAAATACAATGATAGCAGGCAGATAATAGCTTTAGTTAAAAAATACAGATAATGGCTCCTTTAATGTTTGTTTGCACCCAACATGAAACTCATAGTAGACACCGGAGATTAACCAGATAGTAGATAGATAGTACTGATTGCTGCCCCAATATGTACCCCACAACCATTTAAAAACTCAAGTTTCAGCATTAGTTTGGACCTGACTCGGAGTCTAATAGGTGAACACGATGATAATGTGGCATATCATCATATTAAACGACGCATAACATAAGCAGACACGGAAGAGTGCGACCTCTCTTGCGGACCCGTGTAGTCCTCAAGGTCATCTACTCAGTTGATGATGGTAATGCAGTTGTCGTGGCTGCCGGCGGCGGGGAAGAAGATCTGAGGCGGCGAAAGACAGTCTGGAGAGCGGATCCTTGCTGTGGTGAACCCTTCCGTCGTTGGAGCAGCTGAACTGGGGTGGAACACAGCACCGCAGAAGCAGGACAAACCATACAAGGTTTTCTTTGACACATATCTGTAACATAAGTAATTGAGTAAGGGCTTGTTTGAATTTGAGGATTCTAACAATGCAGGGATAGTAAATAGACACGAATAGGACAGGAATGCACGTGCAAAACAGAGAATTTCAAAAAACAGGATTTCTGCCAATCTGGGTGTTTGATTAACAACAATTCGAAAATCATAGGATGCAAAAAAGCATGGTGAGATTAAGTCAAACCACAAGAAAATGTACGGTTATAATGCTATTATGCTACTATCTCTTAGTCTTGTGCTTGATGAATAGGAATATGAAAAGGAGGAGAAGTGGAAATTAGAATTCCTACGGTTTTTCTTTCAAGGAGACACTAAAGGAACAAATCCTACAGTTTTTCTTTGCTCCATTCCTTTGCACCAAATTCATGAAAAGTAGTACCATAGGAAACTTTCCAATTCATATGTTTTTCATTCACTTTTCCTTTCAAGCACTGGCGATTCTAGTAGGCAGGCTTGAGCAAGGAAAATCCTACACTAAAAAAAGGTTTTTGTGCTACTTCTATTACTTTGGACCCAGGCCACTGCCATACTAGCTCAACTCCCAGACCCATCGACAAATGCACAACTCAAACGCGCAGAGATAAATAATGATGGCATTCAAGAGAGTCCATCACAGATAGCTAAGTTGCCTGGTACCTCACTGCCTGTCATATAGTAGGATAAAATAATCGTATTTCCTGTTACTATGAGTGCTCAGTGGACAATATATATAACATGTAGAGTAAAAAAGAGATGCAACAAGTGTACAACCTCTTTGGCGAAGCCATGTCGATCTCAGCGTGATTGGGTTGGCCGGTGAGGATGCTCCGGCTGACTTGGCTGTTGGAGGAGGGGAAGAAGATCTTAGGCGTCTGGAGATGGAGCCCGAGGTACTGCTCTGCTGTGATGGAGGGTTTCATCGTTGGAGCAGCTCCGATGAGTTGTACGACGCCGAGGCTGAAGCAGGACAATGGAGACAACGAACAACGTTAACCTGAGTAGAATTCTAATAGCATCTCCAATACATGATGTAATATACATAACCACAAAGTGCTAGATGCAAAACACATCAGCCGCTCATCTCTGAACTTAACTGTCGAAACTGAACTTAACTGTCGAAACTGAACTTAACTGTCGAAACTATATTTTTCTGTCGAAATTGAACGCACTAGCAAGGTGAGGCTACATGTCGGTCGACTGACTTTTTCATCTCTGGTCAGTTGATTTTGCAGCCGTTGGATACGAAATCAATGGCATGCGGTTCATCTTCAACCTCCACCCCCCTGAGTCACCAGCCACCACCGGCCAAACAGCAGCC
>NC_041393.1:677933471-677945162 GCF_002162155.2 Triticum dicoccoides | reverse complement strand
AATCGACTGACCCAAAAGTCAATTCATTCGATTGAAGTGTAGCTAAATTGGAGCACCATCGCAAGCAAGAGAAAGAGCGAGAGCAGCAGCGCGAGCAAGAGTAATAGCAAGAGCAGACCAGGCAGGGGACCGAGAGCAAGAGAAAAGCAGCAGTGTGAGCGAGAGCTAAAGAAGCAGCACCTCCTACTGATGTGGACGTCGCTGCCGAGGGAGCGACACCGTGGAGGAAGTGGCCGGTGATGCCACCATGGATGGAGCCGCGCCGTGTCGGCTCGGGACCGAGCGCTGGAAGCACCGTGAGATAGAATCAAGAAGAAAATGCAGCGAGTAGTGTACAACCTCTTTGGTGGTGCCGATTAGGCCGCGGCTTCATCAGAGGAAACGGTGATGATGATGCTCTTCCGGTGGTGCAGGTGAAGACGGCGGTGTGGGAATGGAGGTGGCGCGAAAGATGAGGGGAACGTCGGGGGAGCTTCTTGGAGGTGGAGGATGGGGTGGCTGAACCGGTGGGACCACGAGAACGATGTCGGATCCTCATCTGGTACGGTGGATGAGGGACGTCGAGGTGTTGCTGTGGACGACGTCGTCGGGGAAGAGGCTCCGGCTGGGTGGCGGACGGAGCAGGGTGTGGGGTTTCGTCGCGGGTTTTCGCGGCCTCGGTGTACGAACGGGTGGGCGGATGGGATGGCAGTGGGGAAGCATGGCTTAGAGACGCGCTTGTCCGAAATGTGGGGTAAGTTATGAAAGTACCCCCACTGATTTGAGGCGGTTCTTTCGGTTCAGGGGTACCACGGGCATTCTCTTGTCGGGATTTCATAGGTGGTGGGAGTTTTCGCGCGCGTTGTTATTTAGGAATACCAAGGCACGAGTTGAGATGGAGGGAGTTGTCGGAGCACAACGAGACAAAGATATATCATAAATATTTCGGACTAACAAGGTACGGGTTGAAGAGGCGGGAGTTTCGCAGCATGATAGACAAAGACGGTAGCTTGAATTTTTGGCATAACAAGGCGCGGCTTGAAATTTTGGAAGAACAAGCTTGAAGTGTACCCATAAAAAGATAATTTGCACCTCAACACACACAACACACACACAAACTCCATTTAGACTAGAGTAAGGTACACATGCATTGCACGCATGAGATTTGGCAACCAAATTATGAATTAATACCACATTATAGCATGCAAGCTTTGAGTCATATATGTATGATGTAGATGTTTGTTTAATTCTTATAGTTCATTTCATTCAAAATCATCTAGTTTTTATAAGAAAGCTAATCTATTTTAAGCTTCATGGAATTGTGTGTTGTAAGACATAAAGTAAAAACAAATAATGGAAAATCATGTAGAAAACCATTTGGGCAATTCTGATACGAAAGATTCTAGAACAAATAAGAAGTGCTTGTGTTTTGATGTTTGTGCATTATGCTTAATTTCAACCATGGAGTGTTTTAGATTATACATGTGGTGAAATCTGGTGGAATCTAGATGATATCCAACGGCCAGTAGTGCTCAAATTTGCCATCTTTGGACCATCGGATTCGCCTCATCCAACGACCATCTTTCAAAGTTAAAGTTACCCGCACACAATATAAAAAATTATAAATATTATATATATAGGGGTATAGATATAGATATGTGATGCGAAAGCCGCCCATCATCTCCAATTAGAATAGTATGTCCATGCACGGATGCGACGTGGCCAAATGATGTCTGCCATCGGTATCTCAAATTCAAATCAGTCTGACCTTGTTCAATGTGTATACATTACAACATGCTCGTTTCCAAACCACACCATGCATATCTTCGTTATATTCATGCATGCATGGGTTTCAAACATCAGGATCTCTTATTCAAAATATTTGAATTCAACTTTACATTGATTATGATATCACCTATTCTTTTACACCCACACAGTAGTCTTATCTTTATAATTGTACCACTAACTTTCTCTCATGCATGCATACACACACTACCAGTCGGCATTATCCATCGCACGCATGCAATCTTTTTCTTCAGGTCGGTCTCCCATGAAGGCACACACCCACACACACACCCCTCTCCATCATATCGGGTATTCTTTATCTCTCACGCTTGCATGCGCAACGATCGATGTTCCTCTATGTATGTGTATGTATAGCTAGGTCTTTCATAGTTTTCCACACAAACCGATCAATCGATATATCCAGTGAGGTCTCACCCTCTTTCCCACGTCCACGTCGATCAATCTATACCTCTCTATATAGGATTAACATATATAGCTAATACACCCACATTAATTATATATCCAACGTCCCCCTCTCATCATCCATGCCTTCCGCTTCATCTCTCAGACGCGTGCACAATGGCGAAGACAGGGGCAGTAAGGGCCCTGCCCCCCCTAACATCACTATATATCAAGGCTAATATGAATGTGATCATTAGAGAATTGCCGCTAAAATGGTTTAAGTTCATGAATTGACCCTCCTCGTAAAGGATTAGCAATGCTTGGCCCCCTAGCTCATTTATTTTTCATGGCTCCACCACTACGTGCAACAGCGCACGTGTTCGCCCCCTCTCTCTAAATATCGATCTCGCACTTGTGCATTCCTTCATAGTCTCCCTCCACTCGGCCCCTCGCACCATCTTTTAGCCACCCACCAGATTTTGCCACATGTACAATCTAGCATACTCCATGGTTGAACTTAAGCATAATGCACAAACCTCAAAACAACAGTGGTTCTCTTTTGTTCTAGAATCTTCCGTATCATAACTGCCCAAACTTTTTTTCTAGTTGAATTGCCATTATTTGTTTTTACTTTATGCTTTACAACGCACAATTCCATGAATCATAAAATAGATTAAGAGCTTCTTTGATTCAAAGGATTCTCAAATGAATTTTGGAGGATTCTAATCATTAGGAATTTTTCCTATCTTGGTTGTTTGATTCGTAGGATTGTAAACCATAGGAATATTTCCATATGATTCATTTGCACTAGATTTCATAGGAAACATCCCATCCACTCAAACCACTTTGAAATAATTTTGCATTTTTTCTATGCACAATCAAACACTCATACAATCCTGTAGGATTCAAGACGACATTCCACTATAATCCCATGAT
Organism: Triticum dicoccoides; assembly: GCF_002162155.2. Classification (NCBI taxonomy): domain Eukaryota; kingdom Viridiplantae; phylum Streptophyta; class Magnoliopsida; order Poales; family Poaceae; genus Triticum; species Triticum dicoccoides. The sequence goes on along the minus strand of NC_041393.1, from coordinate 677,942,060 downwards.
TTCCTATTCCCGCGTTCTTAGCTTTTTTATAAAAACTAATTAATTTTGAATGAGATGAACTATAAGAATTAAACGAAGGGCTACATCAGGCATATATGACTCCGAACTTACATGCTATAGTGTGGTATTTATTCATAATCTGGTTGCAAAATCTGATGCGTGCAATGCACGGGTACCTTACTAGTACTTCAAGTATGTGCAAAACACGTAAATTAGAATACCAATGGCAGCTACACAGTGTCTCTCTTACAGTTCATGAAGCCACGTGGCACATGTGGAAGCGTTGTCGCGACCTCCTTGCATGGATTGATCACAGTGACGTGCTGCTGGTTCTAGAAGAATGTACTCGTCCTCCCTGAGCCATACTGGCGGTACATGCACGAAGCGAAGATGTGCACCCACGCCACACACGCACTCATTCGCTCGCACGCACACGTGGGTACACGCGCGGACGCAATTTTGTACCAAGATCCACCCCATGTGATAATTTGACGCGCGTAAAGTCATTCACTTCATTGATGGTCAATTAATACAGCGCATGCAAATTGAGTGGACGTGAGGGCGGAAGAAAGACATTATTACTCCACTGCGCGCATGCGAGTAGTTAAATCGTGGGTTGCTAGTAGTACTTCAATTGGTCTCCTTCGTATTTTGTGCCAATTTTTGACAGTAACCTAATATTTACGCATTTGAGCAGTGTAGTACTTGAAATTTATGTTCCGCTAAACTCATCGGAAGCCGTTTCGGGCCTCGAAACCAAAACCATCAATTAATCTTTACCTTGTTCCCATCACATTCGAAAGCCTGCTCACATCTACTAGTACGTACCAAACCTGAACGTGTTCCCACTATGCAGGTATTAGTACTTAGGTTATAAAAAGGGGAACTACCTAACTGAAAATGACTCTACCTTTCCTCCTCATAAGTGCTTCTTCTTCGTCCGTCGTTGCCATGGCTGGTAAGTAGAGCTCTAGGTCGAGAACTACTCGTAACAAGGGAGCGGCAACCAAGGCTGCAGAAAAAAAAAGAGGGCTCGCCACCATGCAGAGACCTCATAAAATCTCTCATGGGCAGGCGATGGCTCCTAGGAGCGCCCTAGCCGCGGAGGCGAACATGCCGAGCCGGCGGAGCTGGAGTCGTTATCCCTTGACGGCGTGCTCGATCAGCTCAAGAAGCACCTCAATAAGCAGAAGGAGTGCAACCAAGGCTTGATGGAGTTTGCTGAAGGAGAGCCTCGACGACATGCCCGCTGAGCTCAATCAGCAGGGGGAGTTGACCGCCGGCTTGGTGATGCTGCTGAAGAAGAGCATTGCCTCGGAGAAGAAGGCGACCGGCGAAATCCTGCGACTTCAGGAGGACAAGGCGAAGCTCTACCACAAGATCGACCTGTTGAAGGAGAAGAACGACGGCTCAAAGAAGCTGCATGAGAATAGTAGTTCCTCGATGAAGATGTTGCAGGCCCTCGTCATGGAACAGAAGGAGGAGTTGACGAAGCTCCGCATCAAGCACCCGGCTGCTGTCAAGGTACGTAATGCGGCCGTGGAACAAATGATGAAGGCTCGCATCGAGAAATCCCGTGTCATGGACAGAATGAAGAAGATGGCGGAGGAGACGTAGGAAATGGAGGTCGTGGAGGCGATGAAGAAGAAGTTATGACTCCGCGGTGAATTTGATCATTTGGGGTGATAATCTTCCTTCTTCTTTTGCTCCTATGTTTCATCTTTTTCTTCGGGTGTTTCGCCGCACATGTCACGTTCTCTGCGAGGCATAAATAGAACAATGGTTTTTTTCGAGGGAATGAATAGAACAATGCTAACAAGAGATGACTAGCAAATTGGATCATTTTTTATCGCCAAATGGCACTGGGCTGCCGTGTTTCGTGCTCATCTGTCACAGTACTACTCTAGTGGAAAACTTGAGTATACCGCACGGTTGTTTGCTCCTCCTCGATCAGGTCGTTGGCGCATTTATACGAGCAGTCAAATCACAAGGCCCCGCCTTCCAGCAGTAATGAGCCGTCAAATCACAAAGGCCCTCGCCTCTCATGAAACCGACTAAGCTAGACTGCCCCGCCCTCTAGCCTTTTAAAAAATGTATACTTTTGTACAGTAGTAGTATCGATGGATTGCGCCATGGAGCAAAACTTGAAATTAAAAAAAGGTGGTACATATAGAGAGCGCTTGTTGCCAAATTATGCATATAGTACTATTAAAGAGGCTAGTCACAATAGTGGTGTCCAGCACAACCCACCCCTCAAATAAAACTAAGCACCCTGGAATTCTTTGACAAAACTAAGCACCCTGAAATTCTTCGACAACTAAACTGCTGGCAATATGATGTTGGCCATATATATTGTACATATATAATGTGAAGAAACGAGTGGTAGTACTATACCAACTAAAAGATGAAATGTAAGAAATATTAGTATGTACGTACTGAAGAGTTAAAGTAACAAGAAGAAACATAACATAGTTCTGCCGGGGGCTCAGCACAACACACCCCTCAAATTAAATTAAGGACACCTGAAATTAAACTTTGCAACTATTCCAGTAGAACTGCATTAGAACCACCATGAGCAACGACACTTCCACCTTACTCGGAGTCCTCGTCCACGTCCTCGACTTCGTCCTTGTCCATCTTCCTCTTGGCCGATACTTCTTTGCTTGAACCGCACACTTGGTTGTTGCTCTTCATCCAACCCTTGTAGATATTGAAGCAAAGGTAGCCATCCATTGCAGCGTAGTGGATGTGGTCTATATCTAGTACATTCCGCTGCCATGCATGATGATGAAATGTGTATGGAGGTTTCTCGAGTTTACCGTACGAAGGATGAACCATGGACCTACCAGGGTCAGCATTGAAGGCTGATGAGAGGACACCAGCCGATTCTTCTGGAGGTCGAAGGTGTTGCCTACAATGAGGCCTATCCAACGCAGGACTTCTTTGTCGTTACCAAAGTCTACAGTAACGAATTTGACTAGGTTGCTCTTGAGGAAGTTCTTAAAATCCTGGCACTTAACGTCGGCATGGCATATGTGGTAGACCAAGCATAAGTCATGCACGCAAACTTGGATCACGGCGGTCTTCTTCCTCTCTTTGTCCTTTAGATCCTTCTCTCGTCCCAGGACTGTGGTGTATTCAACATCTAGCCCAGCGACCCACTCATCATCTGAGTCTTCGAACATGCGTCTGAAGCGAGAAAGGCATCCTTTCACCGTCGCGGAAGAACGGGTGTAGATGACATCGAACTCATCGCTGGTGATGGTTCTAACCTTCTACTCGCCGCCGATCGTGGAGATTTGGGATGCCATGGATTTGGGAGGAGGGTTAGGATTAGTGGAACTGTCGTAATGTGAATGGACGGGACAGCTACGAGTGAACCGATGTAGTATTGAAGGACGTGCGGGGACGAGTAGGAGCGAACTGCCAGCGTGCGAACAGAAGGGTAGTGGCTTTCCATTCTCCCATGATACGGTCTTCCGAGAGCCCTTGGATCTGAGATCGAACGGTTGCATGGCGTGATTCTAGACCTATGGGTGAATATCCTATCCTGGAGGGTTATTCTGCAAATTTTTAGCAACTTAGCATGCGACCGTTTGATCTCAGATCCAAGGGCTGCCAGCAGCCCGTATCATGGTTGCGCCTACCACGACCATCGCGTCGCTCACGCGGTCGCGCCCTTGGAGATTTAACACGGTGCGTTAGGCTATCTGATGTTGGCATGTCATACATAGTCATCACTTAGTCACTCATACTACAACAAGGTTAGCTATAAGGTTGGCTATAAGTGTATTTAATTTTTTTACTCCTCTCTATCTATTTCTTCGTACTCCCTTCGTCCCATAATATAAGAATGTTTTTGACACTAGGACAGAGGGAGTACTAGTATTTATTGCATTTGCCAAGGAGTGACCTCTTCCAATGAAATGGTGTTGCTAAGTTTGCTTCATTTAATTAGCTATAGACTCAAAATTGTCTTTTCTCCTAGGTACACGCGCTTAGGACCGTTTTTTCCTTGGGTCACCAAACTAGTCTCTCTCTTCTTGATTAACTTGCCACATCAAACTTTCTACCTATGTGGCAAGCTTAGCACATGTAGGAGCAAGTAAAAGTAAGTACAATAGTGCTCTTTACATGGCATTTTTGCATATGTGGGGGAAAGAGAGGCAAGGAAAAAGTGGAGAAGTGGGCTCTCATGCAAGAGCCGGCCTCTACTACATGGTGGAGCATTGGGAGAGGCACCTGTATGGAGGTGGTTAGGAATCAGGAGACTCACGCCGGTCGTAGCGCCGTAGTTAAAATGATAATGGCAAGTCAAATCATAGGGCCCCACTTGTACAGCAGTAACTCGCTGTCAAATCACACAGCCCTACATTTGCAGCAGCCTACTCCCTCGTCTTCTCGCGTCTCTGTCGAACCGACTAGGCGGAACTGCCCCACCGCCTACCGCGCAGGAAAAGCCCCGCCCTCGACTTTTAAATAGTATACAGTATACTAATTTTGTATCCATGGATTGCGCCCGCGCCATGGAGCAAAGCGTCTAGAAAATGGCGGTACACATGTACGGAGTATACAGCACGCCCGTCGCGTTCGCGTCGCACCCTAGATGGTCGGTCGGTCTGGCACGCTGCTCTCCAAGTGGAACGCGCGTCATATTGCGTTTGCACACACATGTGGGATGACAATTGAGAACCGACCATAGGCATACTCCCCGTCCCCACAAGTCGTGTGACTTAATAGAAGAGGGAGACGAGCGATAGTACTAGAGATGTGTTGTACTATGTTGGTGCCTGGACGATCTGTGCAAGACACGGAAGATGAGTTCGTCCATGCGTGTGACCAGACTCCAGCAGACACACCTGAATTGGCTATCGTCTACATATCGTGCAGGCTGTGTTGTACATGGTTGTAGTTGTGGTGAGAAATCTAAAAAAGGTTTCTTCTCATCTCGAAAAATTAGGTGTCATGTGCTTCGGATCACTGCGAGGGTTAAACAGCGACAACTGAGTTGGGCTAGTCATTGGGGGCACATGCACGAATAGTGACTACTCGGCTACCATCTAGGTCAAGGCCGGCTATGTTAATTAGGACATCTACCGACGGACCCCTTTTCTACGAGTTTATCTTTAATTTGAGTTGCGTTCCTCGTCTAGTTTGTCTGTCGGGATTCATGTTGTCTCCTTTGGGCAGTGAGGTTATGATTTCTTGTCATGTGGCATTTTTTCATGTTATATGTTATAATCCGGTGCTTCAGATCAAAATCACGACAACTACGCCTCCGGGCCACATGCATGAAGACTTCTCGACAGTCATTGACGAGGTCAAGCCGGCTCCGCTAGACAAAAGAAAACTAGTACTAGTCCACTATATAGGTAGGAGCCTCCGCGCTTGCTTGCTAGTGTTGCTCTCTTCACACTGTCTCGACCTCTCCAGATCTAAACACGACAGCGGTGGCCACTCTCTCTCTCTCTCTCTCTCTCTCTCTCTCTCTCTCTCTCTCTCTCTCTCTCTCTCTCTCTGCTCACCGCTGGTCACAGATCCAGCCGGATCCTCTCCGCCGGGAAGGTGAGAAGGTGCAATGTTCACGCGGTCGTCCTCCGCGACGGTTCTTACCCACTGCTGGGCGCGTCCCGATCAGCCTACCTTGCCGTTCTCTCCCAAGCACCGCTGGGGAGGGAGGGCCTCTGACCCCGTCTTCCTCGCTGTCATAGTGTGCACAGATCCGGCCTCCCGTTGCCCACCTAGCGACATCCCGGCAGCCATCAGGTATAACTTCCTTCAAAACTGGCCTTGCTCTACCTCCCGAGCTCCTGACGTCGCTGCATTTGTGTATTTTACTATTTCTCAGGTCCCCTCATAGATAGGATCGATCGGCTGTTTGAAAACCACCTATTTTTTACGTTTAAGAGGTAAAACTAGTTCATGCACTCGTATCTAGTACTACTTGGTTCAAACAAGGAAGAAAGGGGGTGGGGTGGGGGAGGATTTGTTACCTGAATCTAGGACTTGGTCGAAAGAGGAAATAATGGGGGCCAAAAGTAGCAGAGACTGGCTATCCAACTGGTCTCTAGGTCTAATAGGGAAATAAAGGGAAACGCAGTACAAACTCAATATAAACCCGATCTATTGGTTGAAAAAGGAAAGAAAGTGGGGACTGGGGGACAAGTCAACAGAGTAAGTCCAACACTAGATTTGCTAGCCTCACACAGTATAAGGTGGCTATACCGAACAAAAATGGGACCAACCCAGATATCCTGTTCTGATGTTTGTTGCCCCGAGCCACTCTTATGTAATGCCACTGGTAAAATGTAGTAGTCGCACTGTTAAAAGTAAGGACACGTTAAACCAATGTTGTTTTCAATGTAATGCCTCGAGTAATATGAATCAATGGCACTTCTTTACATGTCCTGCTAAAATTTCCCATTAAGATAAGTTGGTTCTTTTCGTTAGAAATACAACTGTCCTGGTCCGCCTACTCTCCCATGCCCAAAGTAATGTCGTATTTAACAGTTGTCATAGTTAATCCTAATGCCCGCACTAATATCTAGCAATGCCACTGCTTTAGAAATTGCTACTGTCCTTGTAGGATTGCCATTCAGATAAGGAACATGCTTCTTTTCATTTGATGCATGTTTCATCACTTGTTAGTCACCCTCCTTTCCACCTTTTTTGTGCAAACAGAGATATACATTTCACGCTCGATCTTAGTTGAACTGCACAAATGATATCCAAATTATAGTTGAGCACTCCAGGAGCTTCACAACCAACCTTGATGTTGCTCAATTTTATTGCAACTAATGAAGAAGAAGCTCCGTGGGTTTCGTTTTCTGATGGAAATGGAACCGGGGCTGGAGCCCTTTTCTTAAAAAAAATTGAAGAAGAAGCTGCTAGCTCACGGGACATTGCTTCATTTTAGGTGAACTGCACCAAAAGGTCCCATGAATTGAATCATCCATGTTGGTTACTGAAAGAGCCAGCTTCAGGATCCCAGTCTACGCACCCCCGGCCTCCATCCTTGCGACGCACGGTACACCTCGTTTGCCACCTGCTCGACCCTTGTGTCACTGATAAAATGAAGTAATAATACAGTTAAAGTAGAGCGATGTCATCTCTATCATTTCATTTCCAATGTAGATAAAGAAAGTGCTTCTGTTTGTTAATGTATGTTTCATCAACTAGTCCCATTGTTAATGTTTAAGCGTTTCTGCAAACTGGGGTGCTTAATTTTAGTTGATATGTACAAAAATAGAGATTTGAATGTCTCAAGGCGCCTCCTTGTACTACCGCTGTACACTTATGTTCATCACTGGCAGAAGGTGTATCTGGGAGACTTGGGACGATGTCTAGTATGAGGCGTACCGTATGAGGCGTCGCGGGGCCCATCTCGCCCTCGCAGCATGGCATACTATGATACTATCGCAATATTTTCTTCTATTTATTTTGTGTGTTTCATCAACTAGTGCCACTATAATGTAATCATGCTTTTTCATTATCTGTGCAAAAAGGGTTATTCAGCTGCATTTTGGTGGAACTGCACAAATGTACGTATGGAACCGGCATATATGCAGAGTGCGAGGTGTGCCAAGTAAAAATTACCGACACCAACCATGATGCATGCACACATTGGCATCCACCAACACCAGTGGGATGTGTGGCGCTCTCTATGGACGGATCTTTCTCGGTAGCAAATCCTCTAACCAAATACTAGTAGCTTATATTGGCAGTTTTCTAGGGAGTACTCTTTTCTGAAAGAAGCACCAATCTATTTTTCTTTGTTTGTACACTTTGTCACAACTTTGACCCAAAGGTCCAGAGCTATTTTAGGGTGATTGGCGTAGTACTCGGAGACTGATTGTAAGCATGATTTTCATTAGCTGTAACACTGATTGTAAGCATGAGCAGGTGGAAGATTAGGTTAGTGTGAAGCTTACCTTAAACCCTACAGCCGCCGTTGAAACAAGGCAAGCATCGAGGGAACCATGGAGAACGGCGGGGAAGGGACGTCGCGCCATCCAGCCTCCTCTTGCGGTGGGAGAACGAATACTCCTGTGGCTCCGGCTGGCTCTGCACCCTCACGAATGGCAAACCATACTCGATCGATTTGTCATCCTCTGGGTGCTCGACCTTCGACCTGTACGCCCACCACCTCCACCTGACTGTCGCCTCGGGCGAATCTGTCTGCTCCATCGCCCAGAGGAGATACTCGATGAACTCAGAGGACTGCGGCGTGACTTCCGCCGAGGAGTACATGTACATCGCCGCCCTCATCGCCGTTGTCTCGCTCTTTCGCATACATTGCCACATGGCCCACACAATCCTCGAAATCTCCCACTCATTGCCAAACCAACTAAGGATCTCCTTCAACCTGGCTAACTTTGCTTGGTCGCCATCGGCGATCTGCCTGATTCGCTGCTGCATCCTCTCCATAGATGTCCTTCTGAGTGGTTCGGTCCTAGCTTTGGAAGATGGAAGGAGAGACGGGTGGTCTTGCAATTGATAAGAGGGAGAGGCAAGACGGTGGATTTGGAATGGAGATGATGGAGAGGAGAGGAGGTGGTTTTGCAATGGAGAAGATCAGAAGAGTGAGAG
>NC_041393.1:677891509-677933225 GCF_002162155.2 Triticum dicoccoides | reverse complement strand
GATGATGGAGAGGAGAGGAGGTGGTTTTGCAATGGAGAAGATTAGTAGAGGGAGATCTGAGACGGTGGTTTTGGAATGGAGATGATGGAGAGGAGAGGAGGTGGTTTTGGAATGGAGATGATGGAGAGCAGAGGAGGTGATTTTGCAAGGGAGAAGATCAGAAGAGGGAGAGGCGAGACGGTGGTTTTGGAATGGAGAAGATGGAGAGGAGAGGAGGTGGTTTTGCAATGGAGAAGAGGGAGAGGAGCGTGCGGCAGCGATTTAGGATTGGACGAGAAGGCCGACGCGGTGTGACTGGATCAAAATCAAAATCAATTTACCCTTCAATTAAGAAAGCAACCCCACATTAACTAGTCTCCCTTTTATTCTGGGTCATAATTGACCATGATTTTCGCACATAAAATATATGTTATACATTGCAAAAATAATATAATTTGAAAATACATTCAGATACGAACCAAACGATACAATTTTTGGTGACATGCATTCACATTTTGCATGGGGTACATGGTCAAACTTTGACCCAAAATACGCAAAACAACAAAAGAATACTTACAAGACCAACGTCGCTCTTCCGCTCCGCTCCTGTTCCAATCTAAATCCAGCACCGCTCCTCTCATCTTCCATTTCAAAACCATCACCCCTCCTCTCCTGTTCCAGTCCAAAACCAGCGTCGCTCCTCTCTCGTTCTAATCCAAACCCAGCGCTGTTCCTCTCCTCTTCCATTCAAAAACCACCACCGGCGAGTGAAGGTGGTATGGAGAAGTAGATCGATGGAGGAGTACAACTGATACATGAGGATTGCAGACGGCGACCCTGTGAAGCTAGCTAGGATGTTGGAGCTACAGTCTTGGTTTGACAACAAGGACCAACTAGAGGCGACGGCGACATCCATGGCCAAATATCTGCAAAAGAGGGAAAAGGCGGCGATACTCCCGGAGGGAGTCGCGCCGGAGTACATAGAGCTGCTCCTCTGGGCCATGGAGTAAACAGATTCACCGAATCCAATCATGAGGGAGCGGTGGTGGGAGTATCGATCCCAGATGGAGCATCCACCAGAGATTGAAGGATCGAGCATCTACAGGGTGCCGTTTGTGAGGGTGTCCTGCCAGAGCGAGCCGGTGGAGTCTTCGTCGACCGAACCCAACTGCAAGAGGAGAAAAGTAGTTGGCCCGATGATGCTTCCCCGCCATCGTCTCCCTCGCCGTTCACATCGTCTCATGGGGTGGCTTTCTGCCACCGAGGAATAGGAGGGGGCTTCCCCCCCCCCCCAGCCCAATAGTCGGGGCAGGTTGTGAATTGTCAGGAGGAGCTTAGGGTTGTCAGTATTTGCAGGTTGTGAATTGTGTTTTGTGTTGTGTATATTGAGAGTACTTCCAGATATGAATGTCTTTTGAATTTCAGATTTGGAGTATTGAGCATATGAAGTATTTTATGAATTCTAGAGATCTATTTTTAGCACTTAAGAAAATGTAGTTTCATAGGAGTGTAAAAGTGCAGACAATGTGATTCTCAGAGAAGAAACTGCAAGTTTCTGTTTCAGATAAGAAACTGCAAGTTCAGTTTCAGATAAGAAACTGTAACTTTCAGTTTCAAATAAGAAACTGCAACTTTCAGAGGCAGAGCATTTATATTAACACGACCTTTTCAAGCAGGGTTAACATCATGTTGGAAGTTTTATTCATGGTCAAAAATGGAACTACCAGCAAGTTAACATCATGTTGATCAACATTCATGCATAGCACATCTTCATATGATGCACAGTCAAAATGCCCACACAATGTCGAGTGTGCGAAACACAAAGAAAACGAGGGACGAAGTTTTGGCAAGTGTTGGACGTGGTTTTGGGCTGCCCTGTCTAGGCTTTCATTTTTAACATGCGCAGCCCACGACCTCGGATGGGAGGTCCATAGGCCTGTTTGTATTTTCTTAGGGCCATCATGTATCGACCGGCCTATGGACCTCCCATCCGAGGTTTTATTTTTGGAAGCCCAATTTATGTATTTTTTTTAAGAAAACGCAGAGGTCTGTTCTATTTTTCTATATAAGAATAGGAACGCCAGGTCCAACTTATGTTTCCCTTCTAACTATATTATATATATTTAAATTATTTTATAAGTTATTATATATTATTTTTATTGTCATCATATATTTAACAGATACTTACATATGTAAGAAAACAATATCCCACATCTTATTAACTTATAAAAATAATTTCTTAACAAATAAAATCCTGGATTGTTTTGGCACGAAAATCCTAGTGATTGTGTACAAAAGCTTGGTAAGATTTAAGGACGAATGTAATAATATCACTTATTATTTAAATATATTTATAACAAAATGCTCAGCCCCTTTTTATTTTTTGATAACATTGCTGGCCCAACCCAACATTATAATTAGAATCAGCCCAGCAAAATCGTGTATTTCGAGAAAGTGCAAATGGCCTGTAATTTTTTAGAAAATAAAATAAATGGGCCGCATGGACACTACATTATTTGTTCACCCAGCCCAGCTAATGGCTGTAATTCAAAAAAATATATCAAATTGACTGTAAATTCTACCGTGCAAAAAAAGACTGTAAATTCTGAAAAAATGGGTAGAATACGTGCCACATTTTTGGAGGCTGAAATGTGGGTCAATAGGTCGAAGCCAACGCAAGTCGTTGTCAATTTAGTCAACAAATGATTCTGACATGTTTGCCGTTGGATTTACATCCAACGACCGACACCCATCTTCAATCTCTCGTCTTCTTCCTCCAGCGCCGCCGGGACCACCTCCCGCCTCCTCCAGCTAGCAGCTCTGCTTAGCACGCTTCGCTACGAAGCGCTACTCCATCGTTGGCCAGGCCATCCCTCCACCCCTCCACACCTCCTATTCTTCTCCACCGACTACTGAACCATACCGCACTAGAACCAGTTAACCCTCGTACACCTCTCCGTCTGCGACTCTACTCCCGAGTCTTCCCATCTCCGGCTCGTTGCTGTCCGGGGCCTCGCCGTCGTCCACCACCTTGGATGCGCTCGACATGGCATGGTTAACATGGTCAACGAACGACACCATCGGAAGTAGACTGTGCGTGGAGAGGCTGACAGCTGGGTCCACGGCCACACACAAGGAAACGCCTCCTTATTACGCGCAAAATAATGATTCCTCCACCTGACATCTGGGACCCACCGGAAGGGCCTCTGTATTTCGTGAAAAAAACGTGCCCCCCGCTGACATGTCGGACCCACTAGCTATCTACGCATGCAAGGAAGTGCCTCCTTATTACGCACAAAAAATGAATACTCCCCCTCCTAGCTGGAACCCAGCATAGTGGGAGGCTGACTTGTGGGCCTACCAAGTTGACGGGGATGGAGGGCTTTGTCAACTTAGTCAATATGAATGATTCTAGATCCTGTTACCATACGATGTTCATCCAACGGCCGTAGTGCTTCTTCAACCTCTGGTCTTCTTGCTCCAGCCGCCCAAACCAGCGTCGGTCGTGCCGCGTGCTCCAGCCTCCCGTGGCCGGCTGTGATGCCGCGGAGGCCTCACCACCCCCTACTACTCCCACCACTGGCCAGGCCATCCCTCTACTCACCCACACCCCCTGTTATTCTGCAGCGACAGCAGCCTCACACCGCAGCTGAACCAGTGAACCCTCGTACTCCTCTTCGCGTGGGCATCCACTGCTGCATCTTCCCCAGCTCCGAGTCGTCCCCTTCCTAGGCCTCGCCGTCGTCCACCGCCATGGTGCTCTCAGTGCGGTGTGGTCAACATAGTCAAGGAACGACTTCCATCAGACGTGGACTGTACGTGGAGAGGCTAACAGCTGGGTCCACGGCCGCAGCAAGGAAGTGCCTCCTTATTACGCGCAAAATAATGATTCCTCCACCTGACAGCGGAGACCCACCGGACGGGCCACCGTATTTCATGAAAAAATGTTTCCCCCTGACTACTGGGACCCACCAGCTACATCTTTGCACGCAAGGAAATGCGTCCAGGGAAAAAAATGATTCGCCCCCCTGACTGCTGGGACCCACCAGCTACATCTTCGCAGGAAGGAAGTGCCTGACAGTCGGGACCCACCTGGTCGAAGTGTACATAGCGTTGTCATTCTGGTCGCAAACGTGTACGTACATACTAGTCGATGTAGAGGTGTGCATGTGTCGTAGTAGAGGCGCACACATGTCGTAGTAGAGGCGTGCATGTAGCATGTACACGTACGTACAACAGACAGGGTGCAACAAAGAAAATACGGCCACATACGTACGTACGGGCGGGGTCTCAAACACCTACTCGCGCATACGTACGGCCAGGGCTCGTGAACATGGCTGGGTCGGAACGAAGAAACAACATCGTTGTTGTGTTCATGGGGAGGCAACGGAATGCGTCATGTTCATGGGGAGGCAAAGGAATGCGTCGTGTTCATGGGGAGGCAACGGAATGTGTCGTGTTCATTGGGAGGCAACAGAACGCGTGGGAGCCAACCGGCTGGGTCGGAATGGAATGCGTGGTCATGTTCATCGGGAGGGCTTGGACGGAACAGGCGATGGAAACGAGGCATGGCATACCGCAGAATGGAGGAAAGAACCTTGTGTTCGACCGGCCACGTTCGAAAAGGGATCCTGTTCATCTGGATGGGTCTGGTGTACCGCAAAACGGAGGAAACGGACCTCCTACGGTCGAAGCGGGGGTCATGTTGACCGGGAGGGGTGTGGCGTACCGCAAAACGGACGAAACGGACCTCCTAAAGTCGAAACGGGGGTCCTATTGATCGGGAGGGGTGTGGCATACCGCAAAACGGACGAAACGGACTTGTGTTGGAGCGCTATGGTTGAAACGAGGGTCCAGTTCATCGGGAGGGGTGTGGCATACCGCAAAACGGGACTCCACGGGATACTGTTCATCTCCACCGTCGACCTCCTCCAACCTCCACGGGCTACTGTTCATCCACCGTCGACCTCCTCCAGCCTCCACCTGCGATTGTTCATCCATGGGCTCCTGTTCATCCAGCCTCCACCGCGCGCTACTCCATCGGCTACTGTTCAACCACCCCTCCAAGGGCACCCCTCCACCGTCAACTGTTCATCAAGCCCTCCACGGGGTCGTCCTGTTCATCCAGCCCTCCACGGGGCCGTCCTGTTCATCCAGCCCTCCACGGGGTCATGTTCATCCAGCCCCAACCGGCTCGATCGATAGGGGCCCTGTTCATCCAGAGGCAATGCCACGGGTCCTGTTCATCCACTCCCACCGATCGGCTTCAGTTAGCAGCAGTAGCGAAGGAATCGATCTCTCGGGTTCAGTAACACGTAGCCTGCAGTGCAATCGCTCGGGTTCAGTTAGAGCCCAACACCTAACTCGGGTTCAGTTAGAGCCAACGCCTCGCAGACACGCGTGTATGTGTACGAGAGAAACGCGCATCGCTCGGCCCCCAACCACCCACCGTAACCGGGAACTCCCCGAAATTTTCCTCGCCCTCGCTTCTACCACGGTTTTTTCCATCATGGACGGCCCAAAGAATGTCATGCAGCTGCGTCTCCGGCCCGCCCAGGACGAAAAGCCCATTTTTTGTCATGATTTTTTGTCATAGAAGTAGGATCCCACCACATCTATGATGATACCGGATTTTGTCACAATTATCGTCATAGAAGTGTCATATGTATGACAGAAAAAAAATTCGTTCGGTCCAAAATGTCACGGATGTGTCTTTTTTTTGTAGTGCCTGTTGGGAATATTTTGCGGCTAATCCTACCTGTTCATATACCAGACTAACGGGAATTTCTTTCCCATCTGACCCTACAGGTCCGACCAGGGCCATATGATTCAGACTGAGCTTGGTATACCGTCTTTTCACCATGGCCCAAGCTTCCCTCGCACCTTCTCGACAGGCAGATATCTTCCATAGTCAGAAACATGGCCGCGCTCCCTTGAATAGCTGTACAAGCTCCCCTATACTTCTAGGTGGGGAGGCGGATGGCCACAAGGCCTTGGCGACACTCCGCATGACCTGCCGAACTTGCTCGTGCAGTTACGAAAGCTCTTGTAGCAGATCGCCTGAGGATCCGGGCATCTCCTCTTCTGGACGGCCAGTCGGCATACCTACAGACATAACTCTGTTAGTTCCTATCTTTGCCGAATTATATAAATGTTTGTTTGAGAACATACTAAAAATGCCATGTTGAAGCCTCTTATTTTCCTTCAGCCAGCTGGGCCCGAACATCTTTCAATTCTTCGCCCAATTGGGTATTGGCATCCTGGAGTTTGTTTTTCTCTTGTATGACCCTTGTAAGTACATGCTCGCCAGCGGCTGCTTGCCTTTGCGCTCCTTGTTCACCCTCTTCTAGGATTCCCGGATTCTATTCCGGATTATCTGAGGTTTTTTGTCATCAGATATTATTAGCATCACTGGTCTATACATACAATATTGTTTTTTTCTCAATTCAGGAATACATACTAGTTGATGCCTTTTCGGATCTCGATAGCTCGGCCACAGCGGTCGTTAGCTGGGTTCGACACTTTTCCAGCTCTTGAGACAACAGGTTGTTCTTCTCTGAGAGCACCTGTTAATAGAACGATCCTTAAATCAGTTGTACCAACTATTTCAAGTCTCATGGGCTACTGATATACATAATTATCATATTTTCATACTTACCTGTATATCTTTCACATACTAGTCTGTGGCTCTAGCAAGCCCATCCTGAGCGGCTCGGATGTACGCATCACCCAAGTTGAAGGCATTAAAAGCCTCTTTTGAAAAGCCAGAGTCGCGGAGTGCGGCCCGCCTGCGCCGATGATTCATGGCGCTCCCTGAGGGAGTCCTGGATTAAGGGGTCCTCGGACAGCCGGACTATATACATGTGCCGGACTGTTGGGCTATGAAGATACAAGATAGAAGACTTCGTCCCATGTCCGGATGGGACTCTCCTTTGCATGGAAGGCAAGCTTGGCGATTCGAATATGAAGATTCCTTTCTCTGTAACCGAATCTGTGTGACCCTAGCCCCCTCCGGTATCTATATAAACTAGAGGGTTTAGTCCGTAGGACAAGAGCAATCATAATCATAGGCTAGCTTCTAGGGTTTAGCCTCTACAATCTCACGATAGATGAACTCTTGTAATACTCATATCATCAAGATCAATCAAGCAGGAAGTAGGGTATTACCTCCATCGAGAGGGCCCAAACCTGGGTAAACATTGTGTCCCCCGCCTCCTGTTACCATTAGCCTTAGACGCATAGTTCGGGACCCCCTACCCGAGATCCGCCGGTTTTGACACCGACAATGGTGCTTTCATTGAGAGTTCCACTTTGTCATCACCATAAGGCTTGATGGCTCCTTCAATCATCCACAACAACGCAGTCCAGGTTGAGGTTTTTCTCTCCGGACAGATTTTCGTATTCGGCGGATTCACACTGTGGGTCAATTCGCTTGGCCACCTGGAGCAGATCGACAGCTACGCCCCTTGCCATCAGGTCAGATTTGGAAGCTTGAACTACAATGCCGACATCCGCGGAGACTTGATCTTTGACGGATTCGAGCCCATGACAGTTGCACCCTACCGCCACGATGAACATGACCTAAATCTGTCATCGGACTATGCTCAGGAGATAGCACCTATAACCGCTCCGGCCCTAGATCCAGAGCAGAACGCACCATCCGAGAACGAGAGGTTCAACCTCACCATGGAGGCCACGGACTCAGCGGTGCTAGAGCCGAACACAGATCTGACCTCTAGCGAGGCCTGTGTCATCAGAGCTTCAGACTCATCTTCGGCCATAGGCTCCGAACCGCGTGTACCCGCACCCATCGAATCTGGCTGGGCGCCGATCCTGGAGTTCAGCTCCGCGGACATCTTCCAACACTCACCCTTGGGTGTTGTGTTAAACTCATTAAAGTCCCTCTCCTTGTCAGGAGATTCTTGGCCGAACTTTGTCCGGCTTGAGTAAGCGGACGACGAAGAGCTTCGTTGCCCAACCGCCACCCACATGATAGCCATTGTTGACGATTTGACCGACATGCCTGATTTCGACTCCGAGGACATCGACGGTATGGACGATGATGCCAAAGATGAACAGGAACCACCGCCCACAGGGCGCTGGACAGCCACCTCCTCATACAATATATACATGGTGGATACACCCAAAGAAGACAATGGCGAGAATAAAAAAGGATCTAGTTGAGGATAAGCCTCCTGAGAAGCAGCCAAAGCACCGATGTCAGCGGCACCGCTCTAAATCACGCCATGGTAAAAATAGCGATACCAGCACCAGAGACAATAGCACTCTGGACGATGCCGAAGACAACGAAGACCCCGTCAAGCCAAGTTTCGAACAGGCTGAACGGGAAGACGGGCAAGCTAGCCCTGATTAACAGGCCGAGAACGATGACTCGGAAGATAGCAATTACATGCCTCTCTCCGATGATGAGGTGAGCCTCGGCAACGAAGAATTTATCATGCCGGAGGATCCCGTGGAGTAGGAGCATTTTAAGCGCCAGCTAATAGCCACTACAAAGAGCCTGAAGAAGAAGCAACAACAGCTCCAAGCTGATCAAAGATCTGCTCACTAATAGATGGACTGAGGTCCTGGCAGCCGAGGAATATTGACTCGAACACCCAACCTTAAGTTACCCGAAGCGCAAATTGCTACCTCAATTTGATGACGAGGCACTGGAGCCAGTACTACCAGCGCACAATGCGGCTGACCAACCTCCGCGTGGCCGAGATAAAGCGGCAACTCAGTCCAAACACCAGCCGGCACCACGTCGCCGAACAAATAGAAACACAACAGCTCGGGGATACACACATGACCTGCGGTACGACTTGGAAAACAGAGCAGGACAAACTAGATCGATCTATGGATCGCGGGGGTGCGCCCCAACGTGCAACAACGGCCACCCAGCCAGATACGGCATTAACAAACATGTCCAGCCCGAATACCATAGACCAGCCCAATATGAGCTGCGTCGCGACGTCGCCCGACATAGAGGCGCCGCCCACCCCCTCTGCTTCACCGATGAAGTAATGGAACATGAATTCCCAGAAGGGTTTAAACCCATAAACATTGAATCATATGATGGGACAACAGATCCCACGGTATGGATCAAGGACTTCCTTCTCCATATACATATGGCCCGCCGTGATGATCTCCATGCCATCAAGTATCTCTCGCTAAAACTCAAGGGACCAGCTAGGCACTGGTTAAATAGTCTGCCCGAAAACTCCATTGGCAGTTGGGAGAACCTGGAAGATGCAATCCTTGACAACTTCCAGGGCACTTATGTCCGACCTCCGGATGCCGATGACTTAAGTCATATAATCCAACAGCCCAGAGAGTCAGCCAGGAAATTCTAGACTCAGTTCTTAACTAAAAAGAACTAGATCGTCGATTGTCCGGATGTCGAAGCCCTAGCGGCCTTTAAGCATAACATCCATGATGAGTGGCTCACCCGACACCTCGGCCAAGAGAAGCCAAAGTCCATGGCAGCCCTTACGATACTTATGACCCGCTTTTGTGCGGGCGAAGACAGCTGGCTAGCTCGTAGCAGCAGCACCTCAAGAAAACCTGGCACTTCTGAAGCCAGAGATAGCAACGGTAAGCCCAGACATCGTAGACACAAACGTTGAAACAATTGCGACAACACAGAAGACACGGCCGTCAATGCCGGATTCAGTGGCTCCAAGTCCGGTCAGCGGAAGAAGCCATTTAAGAGAGACAGTCCGGGCCCGTCCAGTTTGGACCGCATACTAGACCGTCCATGTCAAATCCATGGAACCCCCGATAAACCAGCCAATCATACCAACGGGGAATGCTGGGTCTTCAAACACGCCAGCAAGTCAAATGCCAAAAGCAAAGAGAAGGGGTCGCAAAGTGATGACGATGACAAGGAGCCCCGGCCACCGAAGATAGGAGGACAAAAGAAGTTTCCTCCACAAGTCAAAATGGTGAATATGATATACGCCACCCATATCCCCAAGAGGGAGCAGATACTCGCACTCAGGGACACCTACGCGATGGAGCCAGTCGCCCCAAAGTACAACCCACGGTCATCCTGTCCAATCACTTTTGATCGCAGGGACCATCCGACCAGTATCCATCACGGCGGTTCAGCCACACTGGTGCTCGACCCAATCATTGATGGATTCCACCTCACACGAGTCCTTATGGATGGTGGAGGTAGCCTAAACCTACTCTATCAGGATACAGTTTGAAAGATGGGTATCGGTCCTTCAAGGATCAGGCCCACAAAAACCACCTTCAAAGGTGTCACACCAGATGTAGAGGCCTGTTGTACGGGCTCAATCACACTGGAAGTGTTCTTTGGATCCCCGGATAACTTCCGACGTGAAGAGTTAATCTTCGATCTCGTCCCCTTCCACAGTGGCTATCACGCACTGCTCGGACAAACCGCATTCCCCAGATTCAATGTGGTGCCACACTATGATTATCTTAAGCTCAGGATTCCTGGTCCACGTGGTATCATAACAGTCAACGGTAACACGGAACGCTCCCTCTGTATTGAGGAGCACACCGCTACCCTCGCTGCAGAAGCACAGAGCGGCCTTTTCAGGTCAAACCTCAATTCGGCGGCCACGCTCCCGGACACGGTCAAACGAGTCCGAACTACACAGTAGCAAGACAGTCTAGTTCGTCAAGAGCTCTACTAGCAATCCAGCCTCCGTCCCAACCCCAACCAAAACAACGGCTTTTGTACCGCGCGTACATAATCACGCACTCAAAATACCATGGGGATAGATGAAGTCACAGCTAGGTTGTGTTCCACAATGCGGCTCAACTGCCCCTGGACACACATCATTTTGTATTTTCCTTTTTCTTTCCTCCCCCTTTTCTTTTCAGGTCACTTTTTGTTTATGTCGTTACGGGCGGCCTGATTGCCGGACTTATCAAAGGACGGATATACCAAAGAGGGAGGTAGCTCAAACGGATGAGGGAATCCCTGGACATTCTTTTTGAAGATCATTTGATCTGTCCCTGGATCGGCACGTAGCTCCCCCGTGGTCATAGCAGGTTCCAAAGTCATATTGTTTATCGCACTACTTGTATTTATACGCCTCGATGTACTATTGAATTATAGTGAAAACAATCTGTGGTCCTATCTATATGACATTCACTTGTTGTTTAATTTTTTGATATTTTTTGTTAAGTAGCAGCCGTACACTTTGGTACATCCTCATTCTCCAGGGGCTTCATTACCCCATAACATGGCAAGAAAGTCCGAACACCTTCACGGTTGTTCGGCACCCCGAACTTATAGCATTATATGCATCGGCTCCGAATCATGTCTTGGGTCAATAGTTGGGTTGCCCGGCTCCTGTGCTTGCTACCCTACGTTCCGCTATATTGGCTAGGGTAGTAAAGAGAGAACTACTGTGATTGTGTTCCAGTTCTTCCAGACGAGCACCTCAGTGAAAGCCGAAAACTGACTGTCATGATGCGGCGAGAGCTGGCCAGCTGTTCGAGAGGTCACAAAATCTTTAGCGATTTCTTCTGCATTATGCAATAACTAATGCATCATGCGACGGATCGGTTTGTATCCGATCAGGTGTTTTACAATACCCCAAGTTCGATATTCCGAACACTAGGGGTTGTCCCTGCCTTTCTTTTGTCAAACTCCTATGGCTAAGTGAGGGTGATAAAGCCTTATAGTCTGATTGCCTGGTTCGTTGCGCTAAACACCTCCTTTAAGGACCAAAAATCTGGAGTAAAGAGTGTTTAGATTTATCCCAAACACCCCCGTACTTCCTACGTGGGGGCAGAAGCCGGCGACTAGCCAACTCTCAGAATTAATTTAAAAACGGCCGCACAGGAGGTAAAAATTCAAATAACGAGCATTATTTTACATAACGACCTTGTACCATACTACTGCACAGGATAACATGAACATATTCATGGGAATATAATATCCTTGGCACATTGCTCCGCCACAAGGCAGGATCCCTCCAGGACACTGTCATAATACAACTCGGGCTTGCGGTGCTCTTTCGCTTCGGGCGGTCCTTCGGTCATCAGCTTCACGGCGTCCATCTTCGCCCAATGCACCTTGACATGGGCAAAGGCCATTCGAGCACCTTCGATGCAGACCGGCCGCTTAATGGCGTCAAATCGAGGGCAGGCACTAACCAGCCGCTTCACGAGTCCGAAGAAGCTGCTGGGAATCCCTTCGGCAGGCCATAGCCGGATAATCAAATCCTTCAGGGCTAGTTCGGCCGCCCTATGTAGCTCGACCAGCTGCTTCAGCTGATCGGTCAAGGGTACTGGATATTCCGGCGCAAGATATTGTGACCAGAAGAGCTTCTCTGTAGAGCTCCCCTCTTCGGCTCAGTAGAATTGTGCGGCGTCAGACACGCTGCACGGCAGATCCGCAAACACCCCTGGAGAACTCTGAATCCGGGTCAGTAAATGAAATCTTTCCTTCACATATTTACTCTGCATACTAAAGGCCTTACCCGCCATGATCTTTTTGGCCTCCTGGATTTCCTAGAAGGCGCCTTGGGCTTCAGCCCGGGCATCATGTGCGGATTGACGAGCCTCGGTGAGTTCGGACTCTTTATCCGCTATACTCTGTTCCAAGGTGTCGCATTTCTTTATGGCTTCTTGGAGCTCTTGTTGAACTTCAATGACACAGACCTCGTGATTTTCACGAGCGGCCTGCTCTTTAGCCGCCTTCTTCTCAGCCTCGGCTATCGCCTTCTTAAGGGCCTCGATGTCGGTCGCCGCTCCTAAATACATATCATGACATTTTTAGATAAAATAAATTATTCATTTGTATTTGAATACAAATAAAGTTATCCCATACCTTGGTTATCTTCCAATTGGCTTTTTACTTGGCCAAGCTCCTTCTCGGCCCGCTCCAGACTCTGCTTCAGTCCGGAGACCTCCGTAGTATGAGTGGTAGCAGACAATAAAGACGCATGCTCATTCACATAGGTGTTTCCTAGTTAGTCTCCTATGAAATATATTTGATCCTCTGTCCAGTCTTCTTCTCGAACACCGAACAGTGTATCAGGGGCTACTATCTATATTGTGACATTCTTTTTAACTACATTACTTACCTCAAAGCCTGTTAGAAGGCTGGTGCAGGCTTCGATCAGCCCACTTTTGGCGGACTGCATCTTCTCAATCACCACACCCATAAGGGTACGGTGCTCCTCAATGATGGAAGCACTTTGCAGCGCCACCAATAATGTATCCGGCACCTTGGGGTGGACCGAGGTCACCGGTGGAATAGGCGCACCGCCTTCTATTAAAGGAGGTTGCTGGCCTGATTCCGGAGCCGTATTGGTTCCCGATATTGTCTCTAGTCGGGGCCGAATTCAGGATAGCCCCCGCCGTCAGCATCCATGGGGATCTGCTCCCCCATGTGTCCGGCTGCCAAGGTTTGACCCTCAGGCGCCGCCTCGACGGTCTCCTGAGCTCCGCCTGTCCTGGGCCCCTTTGGGACGACACCTTGGTGTTATCCACGCTTTTGGGGGAGGAGGCTGTTGGGAGGGTCTCGTTGTCCATCGCATCTAGATCCAGTGAATCTTCTGATGAAGATCGCTCGGTGTTGGACCCCCGCCGGTCTACATAATGTGTGACTCAATGCATTAATGCTATGCGAAAGTGAGACTGGATATATGAATGTGTCCGGGTTTCTTTGTACTCACGATTTGGCCAGGGGCTTGACCCTGGGTTCCCACTCCGAGCTGCTGTCGGTGGCAGGGGTGGATTCGTCTGGAAGGGAAACTTTCCCCTTCTTAGACGTTCCGGCCTCCAAACGTGTGGAGGTCGTCCTCTTCTTTCTCCCCCTCGCAGGGGGGACTGGCTTTCCTCTTCTTCCTCATCCTCTCCCTCGTCTTCTTCGGCGTAGGAGTGGGCCTCAGTGTCTTCGGACACCATGTCCGAAGTACCTTTGCAGCGGAGTCCGCCCCTGGTCTCCTTGGCCTCCTTCTTCGGCGCCTTGTAAGGCGCCGGGACCAGCATCTTCGTCAGAAGTGGGCTGGCTTGTTCTTCAGGCAACGGAGCTGGACAGTAGATCCGCTCTGCCTTCTTCGTCCATCCCTGGGAAAATAGTTAGGGAAATATTAGGTGTTTTCCCCGGAGTGTATAAATAAAGGATGCACCTTGGAAACATATAACGACTTACCGAACTTGCGGGGCGGGACTGTGCCCACGATCCTCCGCAGTGTCCGGCCACGACTTGCCGAGCTTGAATAGGAACCTCCCACTACAAAAAATACACTTCCGTGATGATACGTGTTTTTCACAGTAGGTCGCGTTTTTTGTCATGCATGTACATCCATGACAAATTTATGACAGAATCAAGATAGTCATACATGTGCTGTCATAGAAGTGTTCCATGACATTACCAAAATTATCATCACGGAAGTGTCCACTTCCATGACGATAAACCGCGCGTCACAGAAGTGCTTTCGTCAAGGCTGACCGACACGTGGCATCCACCGTAATGGAACGCCGTTAAGCTATCGGGTCGGATTTTCGATCAGATAACCCATTAACAGCCACGACCAATGCCGATTTTCCACGTGTAAAATTCTCATTGGCTGACGGATCCATGTGTCAGCTCCGCGTTGGCACAGGTGTCACTCATCCAACGGTCGAGATGGGCCTATGATATGTTGACACGTGGACCGGCCCAAAAGTGGCCCACAAAGTTTAAATGGGCCGGCCCAACCGAAGGCCCATAAGATTTAGCAGACCATAATGGGCCGGCCCAGCTAAAGGCCCACAAAATTTAGCGGACCATAATGGGCCAGCCCAGCTAAAGGCCCACAAGATGTTGTGAACCACAATGGGCTGGTCCAGCTAAAGGCCCACAAGATTCTGCAGACCATAATGGGCCGGCCCAGCTAAAGGCCCAACATTCTCTCTCAAATCAGCCCGTCAACGGCCTGGTCTAAACTTGTCATCAATGCGGCCCATGGTCACTTCATGCCCGTTAACAGTCGGCTAAGTAATTGGGCCGAATTACGGCCCGGTGTATTTTCGGCCTGTTAAAGGTCAGGCTTCATTTGGGCCCATTTACAGACCATCAAAACTTTCAGCCCATAAACGACCGTGAAGGATTTGGGTCATATTCGGCCATGTCTATCATTCGGCCTGTTAGAGGCCCACTATAGATTTGGGCCACTTTCAGCCTGTTTTCATTTTCGGCCTGTTAACACCGGACGTAAACCATGGGCCATATGTGGCCCAACGTCATATCGGGCCCATTAATGGCCCATATAAAAATGACGATAATCTAGCCCGACCGAAGTTCCGGCCTGTTAAAGGCCTGTGTATTAGGTCGGTGCATTTACGACCCGTCCGAATTTCGGCCTGTCAAATATCCGCATCGTAAATGGGCCACCATTTCGGCCTGCTAAGTCCAGTGGGTTATTTGGCACAATCAGGGCCCAATCTCACTTTTGGTCTATTAAAGGCCCATGTTTTTTATGGGCTCAAGAAATTTACACCTATAAACGGCCTATTTTTACTGAGGGCCCAAATTATGTTTAGGCCTGTTAAAGGCCCACTATGGGCACAGGCCTACCAGAAAAATTTGAAAGCTTATGCTAATTTAAGCCCAGATATTTTTAGTGGGCTACATGCCAATTTCGGCGCGTAATCGTTTTTAACCCAATTGGAATGGGCCTGACGAATATTGGCATGTTGGGCTCCTACGAAGCTTTCGGTCGAATACATTACTAAGATAAACCTACACTATACAAAAATAGCGTCGTAATTACTGCAGCCTGTGGCAGCATCATAAATGTTGTATCACAACAAAATAAATTCCAATCATACAACAAAAGGCCTGTTGGCATAAAGTTTACAGTCCTTCCAGATAAAAGCACCATCAGATGTATAGAAGCACAGATCATTTGACCTGAGTGCTAATGTTTCAGGCTGTAGAATCTGATGGAGCAGCACGATCTCCACCTTTTTCCACCATTGCTCTTCAACAACGAAGCGAATGTCTGATAGTCTGGTTTCAAAACCATTCATATCTTGACAACATTTCTCAAACACTATTCTTGTTTCCGAAACAACATCCATTAGGGATTGGACTTGTGTCTGGAGAACAGATATATCACTCTGTCTAGCAGGAAGATTTTGTTCAGTAGGCGATTTGGACGAGGTTACCTTGACAACCAACCCAAAATTACGCAGGAAGGTGCTTTTTGCACTATTAGTGGAGAGATACTGACGCACTACAGCAAGAGGTGACATTGTGCCTGTAGTGCCTCGTCACCTTCAGGTGGTTGTGGCTATTCAATCATTTGTTCCATAGCTTCCTGAAAGTTTAAACTTGTAGATTAGTGTACCAGATAAGTTACTAATGAGATAAAAACAAACAAAGTAGGTTAAACGTTTATACATAACTTATTTTGGTGAACTACTGTAATACATTAGCATGTATTGTAGTGCCAACTACATAATAAAATCACTTTCGGAACATATGTCCATGTAGCATGCCTACTGTATTGTCTATTTCCTCACATTCGTTGACATCTAAGGATAAAGAGACATGGTTTAACCTAGGATGAACATAGTATGACATCATTCATATCATGGGCAAACAGATATAAAACAAACAGGCTATTTTATCATTGTGTGCGCACGTGAACATAACAACTAGATTACAGATCAAGACCAAAAGAATATCCTTCATCTCTTTTAAACCATGTAAGGTGAAATGATACGTTAAGACAACTGTGTATAAAAGTAAACAGAGTAACTGACATTGGCTGCAAACCAAGTAGTTAAATGAACACATCACAGTACTAATCAGTTCAAGGCAGGAGGAGTAAGGACTTACAACAGCGGCTTGAGTTGGTGTGCTCATGCCCTTCATCTTGCTCGTGTGGCAATCCTTGAAGATTTGCACTGCATTTGGTTCAGGTTCTTTTTGGTCCGCACGGGCTTTCCTCTGTATTTGGAACAAGTCAATATAGATACGATAATATGGCACAAAAAAAGAAGGAAGTAGCAGCTATTTACAAGAGCCTCGCAGTGTGCAATATAGCTACGAGATCCTGTTGTCTGTTGGAATTTCACTTTAGAACGGTTGGTTTTGTTCTTCAAACAGTTAGCCTAGAAGAAGATACACTTGTAAGGCACATACATAAATACAAGTTCAATATGTGGTCTGATCAAATACATATAGCCTACCTGATACTTTGGATCAGACCAGTGTTTAACGAGGGCTGTCCAATCTTCATCTGTAATATATTCCACTGGAGATGTTTGGGCGATTTCATTGTTAGCCTTGCCTTCAAAGTGAGATTTTGTAAGGTGGTACCGATATTGTCGCAGAGCAGACTGAAAAACATGAGTGCATGCTTGTTTAGTTGCATCATCTTTCGGATCCAACTTGAACCTCATTTGTTGAAAAAAGAATGTGAGTCTTATTAGGAGGAAGCTACAAAGTATGGGACAGAGCAAGACAATATTACTAATTGCGATGAATAACATTACTTACGGATAAATGGTCAAGGAAGGTGTTAAAATGGGTATTGTCTTTCTCATTCCTGTACTGGATCCACATTGGGAGGATATGCGCATGACACCTAACAGCAACGGCTGCCTCTGATACTAACTTGGCTGACTCTGTAGCATCACGTGGCCTTTTTAAACCTGACTCAAAATGGATCTCCATTCTTCCTCCTTTAGATTTTGTTAATCTGTCAAGCATTATCCCTGATGTTTGTTTTCACTTGCGCCGTTGTCGGTGTCAAAACCGGTGGATCTCGGGTAGGGGGTCCCGAACTGTGCGTCTAGGCGGATGGTAACAGGAGACAAGGGACACGATGTTTGTACCTAGGTTCGGGCCCTCTCGATGGAGGTAAAACCCTACTCCTTCTTGATTAATATTGATGATATGGGTAGTACAAGAGTAGATCTACCACGAGATCAGAGTGGCTAAACCCTAGAAGGTAGCCTATGGTATGATTGTTGTTCGTCCTATGGACTAAAACTCTCCGGTTTATATAGACACCGGAGAGGGCTAGGGTTATACCGAGTCGGTTACAATGGAGGAGATCTTCATATCGTTCGCCAAGCTTGCCTTCCACGCCAAGGAAAGTCCCATCCGGACACGGGACGGAGTCTTCGATCTTGTATCTTCATAGTCCAGGAGTCTGGCAAAAGATCTTAGTCCGGCTATCCGGACACCCCCTAATCCAGGACTCCCTCAGTAGCCCCTGAACCAGGCTTCAATGACGACGAGTCCGGCGCGCAAGTTGTCTTCGGCATTGCAAGCCGGGTTCCTCCTCCGAATTTTCCATAGAAGATGTTGAACACCAGGGTAGTGTCTGGCTCTGCAAAATAAGTTCCACATTCCACCGTAGAGAGAATAATATTTGCATCAATCGGATCTGCTGACATATTCCGCGGCGTGACATCATGCCACGGCCAGGCTTTTATTCATTTTACTGTTCCACCTCAGCGCGTTTAGCGAGGCGGTTTCCTTGGCACGTCTTGTCAAAGCAGAGATCGTGTCCCCTTATTCTGAGATTCTCATCAATACGGGCGTGGGTAACCCAACCGCGCTATTAACCGTGGCGCTTGAGAGATAAGTGAGTTTTATTAGGCCGGTGGGGGGCTCGTAATTTTGGCCGCCCATATAAGGGGATAAGAATCCTCCCTTTCCATTCACGCCTTCTTCCTCTTCTGCTTATCCGTCCCTGCGCGCTCGAGCTCCAACGCCCAAGCCCGCATTTCCCACCTCAACCTACTCCAATCATGTCCGGAGTGGGAGGTAGATGGATGGCCTCCTCCGTCATGGAGGGGCAAATCAAAAAGTTGAGCACGGCCGGATACTTGTCTGACGACATCGCGCACCGGCTTCCAGATGCAGGGCAACTCATCCCCACTCCTAGGCCCCATGAGAGGGTTGTTTTTCTTCCCCATTTCCTCCGCGGACTGGGTTTTCCTCTTCCCCGTTCATCCGGGGGCTCATGTTCTACTACGGCCTGGACTTCCATGATCTGGCCCCGAACTTCATCCTCAACATCTTGGCATTCATCGTCGTGTGTGAGGCCTTCCTCTGCATCCAGCCCCACTTCGGCTTATGGCTGAAGACTTTTAATGTCAAGCCGAAAGTGGTGAGAGGCCGTCAAGCGGAGTGCGGAGGTGCCATGGTGGGCCGGATGGCCAACGTCCTATGGCTCAAAGGCTCCTTCGTGGAGACAATAAAAGGATGGCAATCGGGGTGGTTCTACATCACCGAGCCACGCGACCCCAACTGGGAAGCGGCCCCCGAATTCCGATCTGGCTTTCCCACACGGCTCACCTCCTGGAAAGAGATGGGCTTAACATGGGGATATTTGGAAGAGCTGACCGGACTCCAAACCTACGTCAAAAAGCTGGTCAGCAAGAACCTCAAACTCGTCAATGTAGTCCAGGTCATGCTTATCTGTCGGATCCTCCCATGCCAACAACGGGCCTTCAAATTGTGGGAGTTTGATCCGGCACAACACCAAGCCTTGAGCGGGCTCTTCGATACTACGTATGAAGACGCCTGGAAGGTGCTGTTTAAGGGCGCCGAGGCCCCCGCATCCGCTACCGAAGATCGCGGATTCAGCTCGCGGCGTCAGGCCAACGAGGTAAGTTGTTCTACCCTTTACGGGACTCTTTTCTGTCATAGTCTAACTCTATGCAGGATCTAAACTCCCCTACCTTTGACAGGACTGGCTGAAGAAATCCGGACAGGTTAGCTGTCCGGCTCCCCTACCAGAAGATCCAGTGGACGCCCGATTGACAGGGCTGCTGGTTCCGGCTGTTGGAAATATGCCCTAGAGGCAATAATAAAAGTATTATTATTATATTTCTTTGTTCATGATAGTTGTCTTTTATTCATGCTATAATTGTATTATCCGCAAATTGTAATACACGTGTGAATACTTAGACCACAACATGTCCCTAGTGAGCCTCTAGTTGACTAGCTCGTTGATCAACAGATGGTCATGGTTTCCTGACTACGGACATTGGATGTCATTGATAACGGGATCACATCATTAGGAGAATGATGTGATGGACAAGACCCAATCCTAAGCATAGCACAAGATCGTGTAGTTCGTTTTGCTAGAGCTTTTCCAACGTCAAGTATCTCTTCCTTAGACCATGAGATCGTGTAACTCCCGGATACCGTAGAAGTGCTTTGGGTGTACCAAACGTCACAACGTAACTGGGTGACTATAAAGGTGCACTACAGGTATCTCCGAAAGTGTCTGTTGGGTTGACACGGATCGAGACTGGGATTTGTCACTCTGTATTACGGAGAGGTATCATTGGGCCCACTTGGTAGTGCATCATCATAATGAGCTGAAAGTGAACAAGTGTCTGGTCACGGGATCATGCATTACGGTACGAGTAAAGTGACTTGCCGGCAACGAGATTGAACGAGGTATTGGGATACCGACGATCGAATCTCGCGCAAGTAACATACCGTCTGACAAAGGGAATAGTATACGGGGTTGCTTGAATCCTCGACATCATGGTTCATCCGATGAGATCATCGAGGAGTATGTGGGAGACAACATGGGTATCCAGATCCCGCTGTTGGTTATTGACCGTTGAGCCATCTCGGTCATGTCTGCATGTCTCCCGAACCCGTAGGGTCTACACGCTTAAGGTTCGGTGACGCTAGGGTTGTATGAATATGAGTATGCAGCAAACCGAATGTTGTTCGGAGTCCCGAATGAGATCCCGGACGTCACGAGGAGTTCCGGAATGGTCCGGAGGTAAAGGATTATATATAGGAAGTGCTGTTTCGGCCATCGGGAAAGTTTCGGGGTCACCCGGTATTGTACCGGGACCACCGGAAGGGTCCCGGGGGTCCACCGGGTGGGGCCACCTATCCCGGAGGGCCCCGTGGGCTGAAGTGGGGAGGGAACCAGCCCCTGGTGGGCTGGTGCGCCCCCACTTGGGCCCCTCCTGCGCTTAGGGTTGGAAACCCTAGGGTGGGGGGCGCACCACTTGCCTTGGGGGGCACTCCACCCCCCTGGCCGCCCCCTCTCCCCCCTTGGGAGATTCAATCTCCAGGGCCGGCGCCCCCCCTGGGGGCCTATAAAGGAGGGGGGGAGGGAGGGCAGCCGCACCCTGAGTCTTGGTGCCTCCCTCCCCCTCCTACACCTCATCCTCCTCCTGTAGTTGCTTGGCGAAGCCCTGCCGGAGCCCTGCTGCATCCACCACCACGCCGTCGTGCTGCTGGATCTTCATCAACCTCTCCTTCCCCGTTGCTGGATCAAGACGGAGGAGACGTCACGCTGACCGTACGTGTGTTGAACGCGGAGGTGCCGTCCGTTCGGCGCTAGGATCTCCGTTGATAGGATCACGACGAGAACGACTCCCTCAACCCCGTTCTCTTGAACGCTTCCGCACGCGATCTACAAGGGTATGTAGATGCATCTCTCTCTCCCGTTGCTAGATGAACTCATAGATGGATCTTGGTGAACGTAGAAATTTTTTTATTTTATTCAACGTTCCCCAACAGTGGCATCATGAGCTAGGTCTATGCGTAGTTCTCTATTGCACGAGTAGAACACAAATCTGTTGTGGGCGTAGATCTTCTCAACTTGCTTGCCACTACTAGTCTTTTCTTGCTTTAGCGGTATTGTGGGATGAAGCGGCCCGGACCGACCTTACACGTACACTTATGTGAGACAGGTTCCACCGACTGACATGCACTAGTTGCATAAGGTGGCTAGCGGGTGTCTGTCTCTCCTACTTTAGTTGGAGCGGATTCGATGAAAAGGGTCCTTATGAAGGGTAAATAGAAGTTGACAAAATCACGTTGTGGTTATTCGTAGGTAAGAAAACGTTCTTGCTAGAACCCAATTGCAGCCACGTAAAATATGCAACAACAATTAGAGGACGTCTAACTTGTTTTTGCAGCAATTGTCATGTGATGTGATATGGCCAGAAGTTGTGATGAATGATGAATGATATATTGTGATGTATGAGATCATGTTCTTGTAATAGGAATCACGACTTGCATGTCGATGAGTATGACAACCGGCAGGAGCCATAGGAGTTGTCTTAATTATTGTATGACCTGCGTGTCAATGATTTAACGCCATGTAATTACTTTACTTTATTGCTAAACCGTTAGCTATAGTAGTAGAAGTAATAGTTGGCGAGCAACTTCATGGAGGCACGATGATGGAGATCATGATGATGGAGATCATGGTGTCATGCCGGTGATGAAGATGATCATGGAGCCCCGAAGATGGAGATCGAAGGAGCTATACGATATTGGCCATATCATGTCACTACTTTATATAATAGCATGTGATGTTTATTATGTTTTATGCATCTTGTTTACTTAGAACGGCGGTAGTAAATAAGATGATCCCTTATAATAATTTCAAGAAAGTGTTCCCCCTAACTGTGTGCCATTGCTAAAGTTCGTCGTTTCAAAGCACCACGTGAAGATCGGGTGTGATAGATCCTTACGTTCACATAC
Source organism: Triticum dicoccoides (assembly GCF_002162155.2). Taxonomy (NCBI): domain Eukaryota; kingdom Viridiplantae; phylum Streptophyta; class Magnoliopsida; order Poales; family Poaceae; genus Triticum; species Triticum dicoccoides. Next base: position 677,910,772 of record NC_041393.1, on the reverse strand, counting down.
AACGGGTGTAAGATAGTTTTACACATGCAAAACACTTAGGGTTAACTTGACGAGCCTAGCATGTACAGACATGGCCTCGGAACACAAGAGACCGAAAGGTCGAACATGAGTCGTATGGAAGATACGATCAACATGGAGATGTTCACCGATGATGACTAGTCTGTCTCACGTGATGATCGGACACGGCCTAGTTGACTCGGATCGTGTAACACTTAGATGACTAGAGGGATGTCAATATGAGTGGGAGTTCATTAAATAATTTGATTAGATGAACTTAATTATCATGAACTTAGTCTAAAATCTTTGCAAAATATGTCTTGTAGATCAAATGGCCAATGCTCATGTCAACATGAACTTCAATGCGTTCCTAGAGAAAACCAAGCTGAAAGATGATGGCAGCAAGTATTCGGACTGGGTCCGGAACCTGAGGATCATCCTCATAGCAGCCAAGAAAGCATATGTCCTAGAAGGACCGCTAGGTGAAGCACCCATCCCAGAGAACCAAGACGTTATGAACGCTTGGCAGTCACATGCTGAAGATTACTCCCTCGTTCAGTGCGGCATGCTTTACAGCTTAGAACCAGGGCTCCAAAAGCGTTTTGAGAAACACGGAGCATATGAGATGTTCGAGGAGCTGAAAATGGTTTTTCAAGCTCATGCCCGGGTCGAGAGATATGAAGTCTCCGACAAGTTCTATAGTTGTAAAATGGAGGAAAATAGTTCTGTCAGTGAGCACATACTCAAAATGTCTGGGTTGCACAACCGCCTGTCCCAGCTGGACATTAACCTCCCGGACAAGGCAGTCATTGGCAGAATCCTTCAGTCACTCCCACCGAGCTACAAGAGCTATGAACTACAATATGCAGGGGATGGTGAAGACCATTCCTGAAGTATTTTCAATGCTGAAGTCAGCAGAGGTTGAAATCAAGAAAGAACATCAAGTGTTGATGGTCAATAAGACCACTAAGTTCAAGAACGGCAAGAGTAAGAAGAACTTCAAGAAGGACGGCAAAGATGTTGCCGCGCCCGGTAAGCCAGTTGCCGGGAAGAAGTCAAAGAATGGACCCAAGCCTGAGACTGAGTGCTTTTATTGCAAAGGGAAGGGTCACTGGAAGCGGAACTGCCCCAAATACTTAGCGGACAAGAAGGCCGGCAACACTAAAGGTATATGTGATATACATGTAATTGATGTGTACCTTACCAGTACTCGTAGTAACTCCTGGGTATTTGATACCGGTGCCGTTGCTCATATTTGAAACTCACATCAGGAGCTGCGGAATAAGCGGAGACTGGCGAAGGACGAGGTGACGATGCGCGTCGGGAATGGTTCCAAGGTCGATGTGATTGCCGTCGGCACGCTACCTCTACATTTACCCACGCGATTAGTTTTGAACCTCAATAATTGTTATTTAGTGCCAAGTTTGAGCTTGAACATTGTATCTGGATCTCGTTTAATACGAGATGGCTACTCATTTAAATCCGAGAATAATGGTTGTTCTATTTATATGAGAGATATGTTTTATGGTCATGCCCCGATGGTCAATGGTTTGTTCTTAATGAATCTCGAACGTAATGTTACACATATTCATAGTGTGAATACCAAGAGATGTAAAGTTGATCACGATAGTCCCACATACTTGTGGCACTGCCGCCTTGGTCACATTGGTGTCAAGCGCATGAAGAAGCTCCATGCTGATGGACTTTTAGAGTCTCTCGATTATGAATCATTTGACACATGCAAACCATGCCTCATGGGCAAAATGACCAAGACTCCGTTCTCCAGAACAATGGAGCGAGCAACCAACTTATTGGAAATCATACATACTGATGTGTGTGGTCCAATGAGTGTTGAGGCTCGTGGAGGATATCGTTATGTTCTCACTCTCACTGATGACTTGAGTAGATATGGGTATGTCTACTTGATGAAACACAAGTCTGAGACCTTTGAAAAGTTCAAGGAATTTCAGAATGAGGTAGAGAATCAACGTGACCGAAAGATAAAATTCTTACGATCAGATCGTGGAGGAGAATATTTAAGTCACGAATTTGGTACACACTTAAGAAAATGTGGAATCATTTCACAACTCACGCCGCCTGGAACACCTCAGCGTAACGGTGTGTCCGAACATCGTAATCGCACTCTATTGGATATGGTGCGATCTATGATGTCTCTTACCGATTTACCGCTATCATTTTGGGGATACGCTCTAGAGACAGCTACATTCACTTTAAATAGGGCACCGTCTAAATCCGTTGAGACGACACCGTATGAATTATGGTTTGGGAAGAAACCTAAGCTATCGTTTCTAAAAGTTTGGGGATGTGATGCTTATGTCAAGAAACTTCAACCTGAAAAGCTCGAACCCAAGTCGAAAAAATGCGTCTTCATAGGATACCCTAAGGAAACCATTGGGTATACCTTCTACCTTAGATCCAAAGGCAAGATCTTTGTTGCCAATAACGGATCCTTTCTGGAAAAAGAGTTTCTCTCGAAAGGAGTAAGTGGGACGAAAGTAGAACTCGATGAAGTACTACCTCTTGAACCGGAAAGTAGTGCAGCTCAGGAAAATGTTCTTGTGGTGCCTACACCGACTAGAGAGGAAATTAATGATGATGATCAAGGTACTTCGGATCAAGTTGCTACTGAACTTCATAGGTCCACAAGGACACGTTCCACCCCAGAGTGGTATGGCAACCCTGTCCTGGAAATCATGTTGTTAGACAATGGTGAACCTTCGAACTATGAAGAAGCGATGGCGGGCCCAGATTCCAACAAATGGCTAGAAGCCATGCAATCCGAGATAGAATCCATGTATGAAAACAAAGTATGGACTTTGACTGACTTGCCCGATGATCGGCGAGCGATGGAAAACAAATGGATCTTTAAGAAGAAGACAAACGCGGATGGTAATGTCACCATATATAAAGCTCGACTTGTTGCTAAGGGTTATCGAAAAGTTCAAGGGGTTGACTACGATGAGACTTTCTCTCCCGTAGCGAAACTGAAATCCGTCTGAATCATGTTAGCAATTGCCGCATACTATGATTATGAGATATGGCAGATGGACGTCAAAACGGCATTCCTTAACGGCTATCTTAAGGAAGAGTTGTATATGATGCAGCCGGAAGGTTTTGTCGATCCTAAGAATGCTAACAAAGTATGCAAGCTCCAGCTATCGATTTATGGGCTAGTGCAAGCATCTCAGAGTTGGAACATTCGCTTTGATGAAATGATCAAAGCGTTTGGGTGTATGCAGACTTATGGAGAAGCCTGCGTTTACAAGAAAGTGAGTGGGAGCTCTGTAGCTTTTCTCATATTATATGTAGATGACATACTTTTGATGGGAAATGATATAGAATTCTTGGACAGCATTAAGGCCTACATGAATAAGTGTTTTTCAATGAAGGACCTTGGAGAAGCTGCTTACATATTAGGCATCAAGATCTATAGGGATAGATCGAGACGCCTCATAGGTCTTTCACAAAGCACATACCTTGATAAGATTTTGAAGAAGTTCAAAATGGATCAGCTAGCTTCGACACAGATCTGGATGACTCTAAGTCACAAACCGGATACGTGTATATGTTGAATAGTGGGGCAGTAAGCTGGTGCAGCTGCAAGCAGAGCATCGTGGCGGGATCTACATGTGAAGCGGAATACATGGCAGCCTCGGAGGCAGCGCATGAAGCAATTTGGGTGAAGGAGTTCATCACCGACCAAGGAGTCATACCCAATGCGTCGGGGCTGATCAAACTCTTCTGTGACAAGACTGGAGCTATTGCACTTGCCAAGGAGCCCAGGTCTCACAAGAAGACCAGGCACATCAAGTGTCGCTTCAACTCCATTCGTGAAAATGTTCAAGATGGAGACATAGAAATTTGCAAAGTACATACGGATCTGAATGTCGCAGATCCGTTGACTAAACCTCTTCCGCGAGCAAAACATGATCAACACCAGAACTCTATGGGTGCTCGATTCATCACAATGTAACTAGATTATTGACTCTAGTGCAAGTGGGAGACTGTTGGAAATATGCCCTAGAGGCAATAATAAAAGGATTATTATTATATTTCTTTGTTCATGATAGTTGTCTCTTATTCATGCTATAATTGTATTATCCGGAAATCGTAATACACGTGTGAATACTTAGACCACAACATGTCCCTAGTGAGCCTCTAGTTGACTAGCTCGTTGATCAACAGATGGTCATGGTTTCCTGACTATGGACATTGGATGTCATTGATAACGGGATCACATCATTAGGAGAATGATGTGATGGACAAGACCCAATCCTAAGCATAGCAGAAGATCGTGTAGTTCGTTTTGCTAGAGCTTTTCCAATGTCAAGTATGTCTTCCTTAGACCATGAGATCGTGTAACTCCCGGATACCGTAGAAGTGCTTTGGGTGTACCAAACGTCACAACGTAACTGGGTGACTATAAAGGTGCACTACAGGTATCTCCGAAAGTGTCTGTTGGGTTGACACGGATCGAGACTGGGATTTGTCAATCCGTATTACGGAGAGGTATCACTGGGCCCACTCGGTAGTGCATCATCATAATGAGCTCAAAGTGACCAAGTGTCTGGTCATGGGATCATGCATTACGGTACGAGTAAAGTGACTTGCCGGCAACGAGATTGAACGAGGTATTGGGATACCGACGATCGAATCTCGGGCAAGTAACATACCGTCTGACAAAGGGAATAGTATACGGGGTTGCTTGAATCTTCGACATCGTGGTTCATCCGATGAGATCATCGAGGAGTATGTGGGAGCCAACATGGGTATCCAGATCCCACTGTTGGTTATTGACCGGAGAGCCCTCTCGGTCATGTCTGCATGTCTCCCGAACCCGTAGGGTCTACACGCTTAAGGTTCGGTGACGCTAGGGTTGTATGAATATGAGTATGCAGCAAACCGAATGTTGTTCGGAGTCCCGGATGAGATCCCGGACGTCACGAGGAGTTCCGGAATGGTCTGGAGGTAAAGAATTATATATAGGAAGTGTTGTTTCGGCCATCGGGAAAGTTTCGGGGTCACCCGGTATTGTACCGGGACCACCGGAAGGGTCCCGGGGGGTCCACCGGGTGGGGCCACCTATCCCGGAGGGCCCCGTGGGATGAAGTGGGGAGGGAACCAGCCCCTGGTGGGCTGGTGCGCCCCCCACTTGGGCCCCCCTGCGCCTAGGGTTGGAAACCCTAGGGTAGGGGGCGCACCACTTGCCTTGGGGGGCACTCCACCCCCCTGGCCGCCGCCCCCCTTGGGAGATTCAATCTCCAGGGCCGGCGCCCCCCTGGGGGCAGATATAAAGGAGGGGGGAGGGCGGGCAGCCGCACCCTGAGTCTTGGCGCCTCCCTCCCACTGCTACACCTCATCCTCCTCCCGTAGTTGCTTGGTGAAGCCCTGCCGGAGCCATGCTGCATCCACCACCACGCCATCGTGCTGCGGGATCTTCATCAACCTCTCCTTCCCCCTTGCTGGATCAAGACGGAGGAGACGTCACGCTGACCGTACGTGTGTTGAACGCGGAGGTGCCGTCCGTTCGGCGCTAGGATCTCCGTTTATAGGATCACGACGAGAACGACTCCCTCAACCCCGTTCTCTTTAACGCTTCCGCACGAGATCTACAAGGGTATGTAGATGCATCTCTCTCTCTCTCGTTGCTAGATGAACTCATAGATGGATCTTGGTGAACATAGAATTTTTTTTATTTTATGCAACGTTCCCCAACACCGGCACCCCATGTGGTGCCGGAGAAGAAGGCCAAGAATAAGGCCACGGGGACTCGAAAGAGTTCCTGGCGCTTGGCGGCGTCGGATTCGCCCGACAACCCCGACGCACCCTCCGCCTCCGAAGACGAGGAGGAGGAAGAAGAAGGAGATGCCTCTCCCCCTCCAACCGGGGGAGGAAAGAAAAGAAAGGCCGCCCCAACTGGGGAAGCCGGAGGGTCCAAGAAGGGGAAGACCCTTCTGCCGGACTACGCCCCCGACGCCGAAGACGGCGGGGGGGAATGGCCATCCAGGGTCAAGCCCCTGGCAAATTCGTAAGTGTCGGGCTACCCGAATGACTTATTGCACTCCTTTGTTATTCGATAGCTTCTAACGTCGAATTTAATTATGCAGTCTGCCCAGAGCTCAGCTTGGCGATTCGTCGAGCGGCTCCCTGAATTCGTCGGACGTGAATAGCGCTTCACTTCCGACGGCCTCCTCCCCTCTCCGTACAGACGACGCTGAGCTGGAGTCACGTAGGGGACAAAACCAGGAGGAGGTGGTCCTGGAGGCGCCACAAGGTGACCTTCTGGACTCCAGGCCGAAACGGGGTAAAGCTCTAGAGGTATCTAAGTCCGGCCCCGGGCCGAACACTGCTCCGGAACCATCAACGGTTCCGGAGTCCGAAAGGCGGCGCCTTCGTAAGAAGGGCAAGCCTACAACGCCGGCGGCCCCTGTCCATCCGGAGGCGCCGGACAATTTGTTGGAGGTGCTTAACGGCGCCTCCATCGACGAGGAACACCGCACTGTTATGAGTGCGGTGATCCAAAAGGTTCGGTCCGCCAAGAGCGGGCTGACGGAAGCATGTACAAGCCTGTTAACGGGCTTTGAGGTATGTGTTCAAAAACATATAAAAAATATTACCGCATAGACAGTAGCCCCTGATGCTCAGTTCGGTGTTCGGAAAGAAAATCTGAGCTGAGGATCTAAAAAGATATATCCAGGAGTCTGATAGAAATATGTCAATATGGGAATGCAGGCTGCGCTGTTGACCTCTGTCGCACTGACTACGGAGGTCAATGCATTGAAGGAAAGCGTCGAGCGTTCCGAGATAGAGCTCGACCGTGCCAAGAAGCAGCTCGAGGATAAAGAGGGTACATAGTACCTCCTGTAAATGTATATAGAAATACTTGGTTGCAAAATAATAACAGGACCAACGTTAATGTTGCAGGAGCCACGACCGAGGTGGCGACCCTGAAGGAGGCGGTCTCCAAGGCCAAAAAGAGTGCGGCCTTGGAGAGCACCGAGCGAGAGAAGCAGGAGGCGCGGGTGGCGGAGGTGCGGCAAGAGCTCCAGGCTCTCGTGGAAAAACACGAGAGTTTGGAGCGTGACTCGAAGACTCGAGAGTCTGAGCTTGCCTTGGCTCTTGAGAGTGCCAAGACCGCTAAGGCCGAAGCCCAGAAGGCCCTTCAAGAGATCGAGGCGATGAAGAAGATAGCGGCGGGTAAGGCATTCTTTATGCAAAGCAAAAATATAAAAGTTAATTATCTACTACTTACCCGAATCCGGAGCTCTCCAGGAGCGTTCGCTGATCTGCCCCGTAGTGTGTCTGATGCCGCCGCATACTACCGAGCTGAAGAGGGGAGCTCGACGGAACAGGTGTTCTGGTCTTAGTATGCTGAGGCCGAACATCCGGTGCCCCTGAGCGACCAGCTGAAGCAGCTGGTCGAGCTCCACAAGGTGGCCGAATAGGCCATGAAGGGCCTCATAGCTTGGCTGTGGCCTGGAGAAGTCATGCCTGGTAGCTACTTCGGTCTGGTGCGGCGGCTGGTGGACACGTGTCCGTGGATTGAGGTCGTCAAGCGCTCCGTTTGTATTGAAGGTGCCCGTTGGGCCCTTGCCCGTGCTAAGGTGCACTGGGGCAAGCTAGACGCGGAGAAGCTGTTGACGGACGCGCCACCGGAGGGGCAAGGAGTATCGTACGCCCGAGATGTATTATAATGGCGTTCTAAAGGGTGCCCGCCATATAGCGGATGAGTGCTCCAAAGATGTAATTTTTTAGTAGACTCACATTTATTATCCTGTACGCTGAAGCTTTGTTCATATGCATTAAGCAACGCTTGTTAATTTAAAATATTACCTTCTGTGCGGCCGTTTATCAAATCTGAGAGATGCAAGTCGTCGGCATCGACCCCCATGCCACGAGTGCTGGGGTGTTCGGGATAAACCTGAGCGCTCTTGTTCCCATTCTTGGGTCCATCTAGGGAGGCGTTCAGCACAACGATCCAGGCCATTGGTCTTATAATGCTTTATCACTCTCACTTAGCCATAGAATTCTATAATTTTAAATTTCGGCGAAGCCCCTAGTATTCGGAAGACCGAGTTCGGGGCGCTATCCATGCATAGGCCGGATAAGTCCGGTTCCTTGCTCGAAGCGGCATAAGTCTTTAAGGACTCGGAGAAACCTCGCGAACAGCGACCGGTGTCTCGCACTATCATGACAGTCAGTTTTAGCTTTCTCTACTGAGGTGTTAACCCAGCTCAACTGGGGCACAATCGAAGTAGTTCTCCCACCGCTACCTTATCCAACAATGTGGAACGTAAGGTACCAAAACATGGGAGCCGGGCAAACCCAACTATTGACCAAAGACATGATTCGGAGCCGATGCATATAGTGCTATAAGTTCGGGGTGCCGCACTCGTGAGAGTGTTCGTTCTTCTCACACCATGTTATGGGGTGTTGTAAGCCCCTGGTGTATTGTCCGCACCAAAGTGTACGGTTGCAGAATGTCATGACTGAACATATTTGTATATATATATATATAATAGATAAGTATAATAATAGGTAAGAGCTATATATTGTTTATTAAAAAAGGGCTGCTGCGAAAGCGAAACGATACAAGAAGTATTTGACATGTTCCCCTCCAGGGGCAAGCTGCGGGATTGTAAGTAAAACAGGTATTAAACTCGTTATAGAGACCACCTGGACTTTTGATGTGGCTTGCTCTCTCCCTGGATGTTGCATCGTGGGTTCGGCGAGTGTATTGCCGGATAGGCCTTCCGAATAGTTGGGTCCTGAAAGTGTGTAAAAAGGAAAACGGCGAAATAGGGAGCCCCTTAGCGGTTGAGCCGCATTCTGGGCGTGCCGTTGTTGTGCCCCTCCCCTTATGCCCATGGTATCTCTAAGGCGTAATTATGTACGCGTGGTACCAGTATCGCCATTTGGCGGGGGCTGGGGTTGGGGCCGCACTGCTATGCTTGCTCGGAACGTGCCAGCCGGATTTGTTGTAGGTTACTTCGGGCTCGCTTGACGTTGTCCGGACGTTTGACGCCTGGATTGGAGAACCGCCTTGAGAGGCTACTCTGTACTTCCGCCGCCAGGGCCGCCATGTGCTCCTCCGTTCGGAGAGAGCGTTCGGTGCTTCCGTTTACCATGATGACTCCGCGAGGTCCTGGCATCTTGAGCTTGAGATATGCGTAGTGCAGCACCGCATTGAATTTTGCAAATGCGGTTCGTCCAAGCAGGGCGTGATAGCCGCTACGGAATGGGACTATGTCGAAGATTAACTCCTCGCTCCGGAAGTTAACCGGGGATACGAAGACCACTTTGAGTGTAACTGAGCCTGTACAGCTGGCCTCTACACCTGGTATGACACCTTTGAAGGTTGTCTTTGTGGGTTTAATCCTTGAAGGATCGATGCCCATTTTTCGCACTGTGTCCTTGTAAAGCAGGTTCAGGCTACTGCCGCCGTCCATTAGGACTTTGGTAAGGTGAAATCCGTCGATAATTGGGTCTAGGACCAGTGCGGCGAATCCGCCGTGACTGATGCTGGTGGGATGGTCCCTTCGATCGAAGGTGATCGGGCAGGAGGACCATGGGTTGAACTTTGGGGCGACTGGCTCCAACGCATAGACATCCTTGAGAGCACGCTTCCACTCCCTTTTGGGGATGTGGGTTGCGTATATCATGTTCACCGTCCGAACTTGCAGGGGAAATCTCTTCTGTCCTTTGTTGTTCGGCGGCCGGGGCCCCTCCTCGTCATCGCTATGTAGCCCCTTGTCTCTGGTTTCGGCGCTTAACTTGCCTGCCTGCTTGAACACCCAACAATCCCTGTTGGTGTGATTGGCTGGCTGTTCGGGGGTGCCGTGTATCTGGCACGAGCGATCGAGTATCCGGTCTAAGCTGGATGGGCCCTGAGGGTTTCTTCTGAATGGCTTCTTCCGCTGACCCGGTTTAGAGCCTCTGAATCCGGCATTGACTGCCGTATCTTCAGTATTGTCACCGTTAATGCGGCACTTATGCTTGTTGCGACGTGACCTGCAATTGTTGTCCTTGGTATCCGAATTGCCGGGGTTCTTGGTTATGTTATTGCTACGAGCTAGCCAGCTGTCTTATCCTGCACAAAAGCGGGTCATGAGTGTCATGAGGGCTGCCATAGATTTTGGCTTTTCCTGTCCTAGGTGTCGGGCAAGCCATTTGTCTCGGATGTTGTGCCTGAAGGCTGCAAGGGCCTCGGCGTCCGGACAGTCGACTATTTGGTTTTTCTTGGTTAGGAACCGTGTCCAGAATTGTCTGGCCGATTCCTCTGGCTGCTGGATTATGTGGCTTAGGTCATCGGCTTCTGGTGGTCGCACATACGTGCCCTGGAAGTTGTCAAGGAATGCGGATTCCAGGTCCTCCCAACAACTAATTGACTCCGCTGGCAGGCTGTTAAGCCAATGTCGAGCTGGTCCTTTAAGCTTGAGCGGGAGGTATTTGATGGCGTGTAGATCATCACCACGGGCCATGTGGATATGAAGGAGATAATCCTCGATCTATACCGCAGGATCTGTTGTGCCATCGTATGATTCGATGTTTACGGGTTTGAAGCCCTCAGGGATTTGATGATCCATTACTTCGTCTGTGAAGCATAGTGGGTGTGCGGCGCCCCTGTACTGGGCTATATCACGACGCAGCTCGGACGAGCCTGGTTTGTTGTATTCGGCCGGGCCATACTTATTATGTCTGGCGTGACGGCTAGCGTCACGTGAAGCGGGGCGCCCATGCGATTCATAGATCGATCTTGTTTGCCTTGCCTTATTCTCCAAGATGTCTCACAGGTCTGTTGCGTCTCCCCATACTCTGGTATGTTTTGAGCGGTGCCAGGGTGCGGCTTGGGTCGAGGGCCTGAAGGCCTCTCTATCGCGGCCACGGGGTGGTCGATCGGGCGCATCGTACGCTGGTGATGTAGGTTTAGTTGCTTCCTCCTCAAGTTGGGGTAGCAGCCTGCGCTTTGGGTAGCTCTTGGATGGGCGTTCTTGTTTATACTCTTCGGCCGCTAGAACTTCGGTCCATCTGTCGGCTAGCAAGTCTTGGTCAGCTCTAAGCTGCTGCTATTTCTTCTTGAGGCTGCTAGCCGTGGCTACGAGCCTGCGTTTGAAACGCTCTTGTTCGACGGGATCCTCTGGTACGACGAATTCGTCATCGACGAGGCTTGCCTCGTCTTCGGAGGGAGGCATATAATTGTCGTCCTCATCCTCTTTGTCGGCCGCTCTCTCATGAGGGCTGCCTCCTTCGTCCTCCTGCACTGAATCTTGCTAGAGGGGGTTGTCTTCGGCATTGTCCGGCATGTTGTTATCTCCGGTGCCAGAATCTCCATTTTTGCTTTGGCGGGACTTAGAGCGGTGCCGCTGAAGTCGGCGCTTGGGTTGCTTCTTGGAGGGATCATCCTCCGTTTTCTCCTCGCCATCCCCCACTTTAGGGGTGTCCACCATGTATATGTCATATGACGAGGTGGCTTTCCAGTTCCCTATAGGTGCTGGTTCTTGATCGTCTCCTTCATCGACGTCCATGTCGTCGATGTCTTCGGAGTCAAAGTCGAGCATGTCGGTTAAATCATCGACAGTGGCTACGAAGTGGGTGGTGGGTGGGCTTCGAATTTCTTCGTCGTCCGCATCCCAACCGTGTTGGCCATAGTTCGGCCAGGGCTCTCCTGACAAAGAGAGAGACTTTAATGAATTTAGGATACTGCCAAAAGGCGAGTGCTGAAAGACGTCCGCGGCGGTGAACTCCATGACCGGAGCCCAATCGGGCTTAATCAGAAGAGGTGCGGGATTTACGGAGTCCGGATCGCAGTCCGGCACCTTGGGGTCACGGGCCTTGCGAAGGACCAGGCTGGTATCCGGCTCTATCGCCATAGAGGTTGCAGCTTCCGGGGCGGCGTCCAACTGTCCGTCCCCGAGTGGCGCAGTGGGCTCCGAGCTAATGGTCGGAGCGGACACCTGAGCGATGCTCTGGGTGTTGTCCGATGGCAGAGCTAAATCATGCCCATCGTGACAGTGTGGCGCGCCCGGTCATGGCTCGAATCCGTCGAAGATCAAGTCCCCGTGGATGTCGGCCGTGTAGTTTAAGCTTCCAAACCTGACCTGATGGCCAGGGGCGTAGCTTTCGATCTGCTCCAGATGGCCGAACGAGTTGGCCCGTAGTGCGAAGCCGCCGAATACGAAGATCTGTCTGGGGAGAAAAGTCTCATCCCGGACCGCATCGCGATTGACGAGCGAAGAAGCCATCGGGCCTAAAGGCAACGACACAGAGGAACTCTCAATGAAAGCACCAATGTCGGTGTCAAAACCGGCGGATCTCGGGTAGGGGGTCCCGAACTGTGCGTCTAGGCGGATGGTAACAGGAGACAAGGGACACAGTGTTTGTCGGTGTACTAGAATAGGGGTACCCTAGTACCCCGAACTTGTGCACGGGCAGTTGCAGCACCCCGCGGCAAGGCTTGCCGGGCGAACGCCAAGACCCTCCGTGGTTCCCTTGGAGCCATTCAAGAACAAAGTATTTAAGCTCAGGAGACAAGGCCCCGGCAAGAGGAGCTTGCCGGGAAGGCCAACCAAGGCACTCCAAGGAACTTGCCGCGACGCGCCACGCACTCCGGCAAGGCAACAAGGCCCCGGCAAGAGGAGCTTGCCGGGAAGACCAACCAAGGCACCTCGAGGCCCGGTGAGCGACAAGCTTCCGGACCCGACAAGATAACAGCAGCGGCAAGGCACTTGCCGCGGCAGGCGGCCACTCTGTGCCCACGCTCCAGCGCATCTACCAACGTGTCGCTCTGGGGGCCTCTCCAGGCGCGCGTGGCGGGAGGCTGTGCAACCAGCGGTGAGCAGTGGCATGCGAAGCTGACAAGATCACCATCGTGGCGAACGGTGGCGCCCCTAACGGTCCTTTTCTGCACTGTTTGGGCGACTCAGACGGGCATTTAATGCCCTTGTCCCCTGCCGTCAGGGTTAGGTAGGGTGCACTGTACAAGTAACTGTACCAACCACCTCGCTTTTTACATCTGTACCCTTCTCTGCGTTGCCACCTGTCGGTGACCCCTTTAGCGTATAAAAGGAGGCCCATGCGCAACGTAGAGGAGGTTCGACCCATTCGTAAGCCAGAAAACACTTAGCTCTCGCGAGCAAGAACATAATACAACCAGACAAGCAGCAGTAGGAGTGTTATCTCTCCGGAGAGCTCCGAAGCTGGGTAAACTGCTCGTGTGCTTCGCCTCGATCTGCTCTTCGTGCGATCTCCACCCCCCGCAGAACCGAAAGGGGCTCGGTCCGCCGACCCCATAGGTGTTCGTGGATCAGTTTCCCCGACAGTGTTTTTACCCAGGTTCGGGCCATCTCGATGGAGGTAAAACCCTACTCCTGCTTCATTAATATTGATTATATGGGTAGTACAAGAGTAGATCTACCACGAGATCGGAGTGGCTAAACCCTAGAAGCTAGCGTATGGTATGATTGTTGTTCGTCCTATGGACTAAAACTCTCCGATTTATATAGACACCAGAGAGGGCTAGGGTTATACCAAGTCGGTTACAATGGGAGGAGATCTTCATATCGTATCGCCAAGCTTGCCTTGCACGCTAAGGAAAGTCCCATCCGGACACGGGACGGAGTCTTCGATCTTGTATCTTCATAGTCCAGGAGTCCGGCCAAAGGTCTTAGTCCGGCTATCCGGACACCCCCTAATCCAGGACTCCCTCAGCCATGGTGCTAGTTCAACAACAAATATGGAAAGTGTTAGTGTACATCAAACTATGAGAGTACATATAAAGGAGCATGCAACTACAACTTGACTCGGTCAGGTACCGTCTTGGTTTTGATGCTCATGAGGTTCATCTGATCTTGCCAAGTCCTTTTGTGTCAGTAGTGCTTCAAAAGTAGTGTTGGGTGTGAAGGCAGCTTGGGAACTGGCCAGTTCCAGAGCAAACGAACGAGTAACTGGTTGAGATGCTGGTACAGTTGAAGCGGATGCTACAGCTGGTGGAGCAGGTGATACTGTGTTTGTAGATTTAGCCGGTGGACTTGGACCTTCTACTGCACTATAAGTACCAGTAGAATCTCGACGGCAGAACCTTTTCCGTTTCACCCGACGAGTAACAACACTCCCTACTATATTGTTTTCCTTGCTCTTTTTTGACTTTGCCATGTCAAGCTGTACCCACAACACAAAAGAATAAAATCACTCTTCAGAACTCATTGATGCATGATACAGACAAGCAATACTTTGATGTAAGACAACCGTATGAGGATGGAATATGTAAGAAAAATAGGACGGCATGACATATTCACAGCTACGATGTGCAAACTAAGCAGAAGGATTTTCAAGAAAATAGAAGTAATGCAAGCTAGACACCATATGAAAGATGCAAAATATTACTCTGCCAAGTTAAAAGTGTCTTGTCATAAGTGGCAATTCGAAAAATTAGAAGCAGTACAACATAGATATCAATGCAAGATGCAACCACTATCAAACTGCCATGTTAAAAGCGTCCAATCATGAGTTACTGATGCGGGATACACAACATCAGTACTTTGATGTAAGAACATGGTATGATAGATAGATGAAGTGTATTCTATACACAGAAAGCCATGTCATATGCATATGTATAACGTATAAACTCAGCAGGTGCAATGTAATCAAAATAGAAGAAATACAGGCTAGACAACATATGCAACATGAAACCAATTATCACACTGTCAACTTAGAGCAAGCACTTGCAATGGTGGAGTGCGGGAGATGAACTCATCATGTAGACTTGGGACTTCAACTTCATTAGCAGTAGCAGTGGCAAATCTAGAGAGTCTCTGTTTGCGTTGGTGCGGTGTACCACCAACATCCCCAAACTTACTCTTTTCCTTCCTATTTTCTGATATTGCCTTATGAAGCCAAAACCACAAGAAGATGAATAAAATTAGCTCTGCATAACTGGTTGATGCATGATACAGACGAACACTACTTTGATGTAAGGCAAGCGCAGGATAGGAGGATGGAATATATACAAAAAAAGACAGCTTTTCATATTCACACATACGATAGGAGGATGGAATATGTATGAAAAAACAGCAAGCGGAAGGCATTTCAACAAAATTAGAAGAAATGAAAGCTAGGCACCATCTGAACATGCAACCAATATCACTCTATCGGGTAAAAAGTGTCTCGTCATAAGTGCCATTTGAAGAAATTAGAAGCAGTAAAAGCTAGAAGACAATGCAAGATGCAACCTACATCACAGTCCCAAGTTAAATGTATCTTATGGTTAAGTGATCGTTGCAGGTATAAGTTGTAAGGTATGCAGATGCAATTCTACATAATCAGAAGCAATACAAACTAGACATCATACGGAAAACACAACCATGTATAACAGTTCCAAGTAAGAGCAAGCACATGTGATGGTGGAGTAGGGGAGATGTGCTCATCATGTACACCTATGTTCTAGAAACAGGAACACGTGTCATATTCACAGGCATTATGTGTAAAGTAAGCAGAAGCAATTCAAGTTAGAAGCAATACAAGCTAGACATCATACGCAACATGCAACCACATATAATAGTGTCAAGTTAGAGAAAGCACCTGTGATGGTGGAGTAGGGGAGATGTGCTCATCATCTACACAGCTACGTTGACTGTCCAGCCTTGTGTTGTCTTGCGAATCTTGTTGGGAGGATGTCGAAGTATAATCTTTAGAGACCCCCTGTTTGAGTTGCTCCGAAGGACCACCATCATCTACTCCTGGACTAATTTCCTTCAGTTGTAATGATTTTGCATTGTGAAGTCAAACCGATAAGAAAAAGGAATAAAATTCGCTCTTCAGAACTCATTCATGCATGATACTGACAAACACTACTCGGATGAAAGGCAAACACATGATGCGAGGATGGAATATGTATGAAAAATAGGATGGTGTGACATATTCACACCTATGATGTGGTAACTAAGCAGAAGGAATTTCAACAAATTAGAAGCACTGCAAGCTAGACACCATATGAAATATGCAACCAATATCACTCTGCCAAGTTCAAACTGTATGGCGTTTCAACAAATTAGAAGAAGTATATGCTAGAAATCATATGCAAGACACAACCAATATCACAGTGGTGACTTAAAGGTGCCTTATCATAAGTGACTGATGCGGGATATGCAAGAATAGTAGTCTGATGTAGAAACAGGAACACATGTCATATTCACAGGCATTATGTGTAAAGTAAGCAGATGCAATTCAACAAAGTTAGAAGCAATACAAGCTAGACATCATACGCAACATGCAAGCACATATAATAGTGCCAAGTTAAAGCAAGCACCTGTGATGGGAGAGTAGGGGAGATGTGCTCATCATCTACACAGCTACGTTAACTGTCTAGCCTTGCGTTGTCTTGCGAATCTTGTTGGGAGGATAGCAGAGTAGAATCTGTAGAGAACCTCCGTTTCAGTTGCTCAGAAGGACCACCATCATCCAATGCCTTGCCAATTTCCTTCAGCTTTATTGATTTTGCATTGTGAGGTCATACCGACAAGAAAAAGGAATATCATTCGCTCTTCAGAACTCATTCATGCATGATACTGACGAACACTACTCTGATGAAAGGCAAACTCATG
The DNA here is from genome assembly GCF_002162155.2 of Triticum dicoccoides. Lineage (NCBI taxonomy): Eukaryota > Viridiplantae > Streptophyta > Magnoliopsida > Poales > Poaceae > Triticum > Triticum dicoccoides. The sequence goes on along the minus strand of NC_041393.1, from coordinate 677,894,156 downwards.
ATACAAGGATGGAATATGTACGAAAAAATGGACGGCTTGACATATTCACACCTATGATGTGGTAACTAAGCTTAAGGCACTTCAACAAATTAGAAACACTGCAAGACACCATATGGAAGGTGCAATCAATATCACTCTGCCAAGTAAAAATTGTCTCATCATAGGCGGCGTTCATCAAACTAGAAGCATTAAATGCTAGAAATCATATTCAAGACGCAAACCAATATCACACTGCCAACTTAAAGGTGTCCCATCATAAGTGACTGATGCAGGATACACAAGAAGAGTAGTTTCATGTAAGAACATGGTGTGATAGATAGATATAGTATGTACCAAAAACAAGAAAGTGCGTCATATTCACATGTATCATGTGTAAGCTAAGCAGATGCAGTTTACACTAATTAGAAGCAATACGAGCTAGACACCATATGCAACATGCAACCAGATATCACACTGCCAAGTTAGAGCAAGCACCTTGGATGGTGCAGTAGGGGAGCGGAGACTTGGACCATGTAATGCACTATCAGTACAAGGAGAATCGGTACAGATTCTCCGTTTACGTTGCTGCAGAGGACCACCATCATCGCCTTCCTTACTCTTTTCCTTCCTCTTTCTTGATTTTGCCTTGTCAAGTCAAACCCACAAGAAAAAGGAATAAAATTTTCTCTTCAGAACTTATTGATGCATGATACTGACGAACACTACTTACATGTAAGGCAGCCGCATGATAGGAGGATGGAATATGTATGAAAAACAGGACGGCATGACATATTGACATGTATGATGTATAAAGTGTAAACTAAGCACAAGGTACTTGAACTTGTTAGAATCGATGCAAGCTAGAAACCATATGAAAGATGAAACCAATATCACTCTGCCAAATTAAAAGGGTGCCCTAACAAATGTATTTGACAAAATTAGAAGCAATACATGGCAACAGGCTAGAAATAATATGCAATATGCAACGAATAAAGGTGACTCATCGTAAGTGATTAATGTAGGATACAGAAGAGAGGTAGTTTCATGTAAGAACAAGGTTAACACATAGATGTAGTGTGTACCAAAAATAGGAAGGCATGTCATATTCACAGGTATAGTGTGTAAACTAAGCAGATGCAATTTACCCTAATTAGAAGCATTACAAGCTAGACACCGCATGCAACATGCAACCACATATCACATTGCGAAGTTGGAGCAAGCACCTGTGATGGTGGTGTAGGGGAAGTGGTGTCTTTAGGTACAGAGCAACATTCAATATCTTCATTTAGGCTTGTTGTTTCTTGAGAACCATGTGGAGAGCATGAAATTGCATTCTTTATAAGAGTATTGCGTCTCATATTAACCCACGCGCGTGACTGTCTCATCATAAGCGATAGACACAGGATACACAAGAACAGTAGTTTGATGTGAGAACATGGTGTGATAGGCAGATGTAGTATGTACCAAAAACAAGAAGGCGTGTCATATTCACATGTATAATGTGTAAGCTAAGGATATGCAATTTAACAAATTAGGAGCATTGATGAGGGATACACAAGAAAAATAGTTCGATGTAAGAACATGGTTAATAGAAAACGTAGTATGTACCAAAAACAGGAAGGCATGTCATATTCACAGGTATAATGTGTTAACTAAGCAGATGCAATTTACCCTAATTAGAAGCATTACAAGGTAGACACCATATGCAACATGCAACCACATATCACACTGTCAAGTAAGAGCAAGCACCTGCGATGGTGGTGTGGGGGAATTGCGGTGATCAACTAGAGAGCTACGTTGACTATCTTCATTTAGCCTTGCTGTTTCTTGAGAATCATGTGGGGAGGATGACACTGCACTCTTTAAACGAGTAGGGCGTCTCACAGTAACCCACCCGGGTGACTGTCTCATCATAAGTGATTGATGAGGGATACAAAAGAGCATTAGTTTGATGTACGAACATGGTTAATAGACATATGTAGTACGTATCAAAAAAAGGAAGGCATGTCATTATCAAAGGTATAATGTGTAAAGTAAGGAGATGCAATTTAACCAAATTGGAAGCAATACAAGCTAGACACCATATGCAACATGCAACCACATTTGACAGCGCGAAGTTAAAGCAAGCACCTGGGATGGTTGTGTGTGGCAATTGAGATCATCAACTGCAGAGCTACGCTTACTGTCTCCAACTACTGACACTTCACCCATTAGAGCGCTGAAACGCTTAGTGCTTATCTTCGAATTACACTGGAGCGACTTCTGTCTTTTCTTTTCTGCATTCATCAACACTGCATCAGAGTCTGAAATACCCATGCATAAAAAACAATAGTGTGAGTATGGGTGAAGTGTGTGCACAATTAGTATAGTGTAAAGGTAGCAGATAGCAGGTCGGTGAGAAATAAATGATGGGAGACATATGATAGCTCTACAACATGCATGGCACACTCAATTATTACATGATTCTATGAAAATAACAGTCGACTGAAAGCAAATAGGTCAGTCCATTTTTTCTGCACCGTCCCATGTACAAATAACGGGCAGATTGCCTTCATCTACCTCCAGCCAGTCAGTGTTAACGATCTTCCTCGAAACGCCAGCGACCATCGGCCCAGTATTCCTCCCCTGCCTGCACCCTCCCCTCGACCTCACCGCACTGCCGTGCTTG
>NC_041393.1:677824277-677891291 GCF_002162155.2 Triticum dicoccoides | reverse complement strand
GGCCATCCATTCAAGCCCCGCCGGCCTCCAGATCGGGCGCAAGCAGCTCCTGCGCCCCACACCCCTATGATAGACACCGATGCGCCGCTTCCCCGCGGAACAGGCAAACTAGGTGCTCCACGCGCCTAAGCGGGTGCTGCTTCTTTTAATTGCAGTTCGACTGACCCTGAATTGAAATCCAGGCGGGCTACTGACCTCTAGCAAAGGTGAAATAGTAAAAGGGAGGAAACCTTGTGCATTACTGTCACGAAGAAGATGCAGTAAGAAGCGCTCAACTAGTTTCTTTCGTGGGATGAATACGGTGTGAGCAGAGACGTAAGATTTGCATGAATAATGGAAGAGGAGTACCTCTTTCTGCTGGCAGTGTTGTGTTCTCCTTCTGTTTTTCCGACGATCTTGTTGTTCGCCAGAAACTAGAAGTTGTGGAGGATGGTGCAGCCTTGGACGAACCCATGGCCAAGTTATTGAGTGTGGTGCGGTGGCCTTCTGTCGGCAGCGGGGAAGCAGATTTGAGGCGGCGAACAACGGCATAGCGGGAACAGCTCCGGTGCGGTGGACGGCTGCGATAGTGGAGCCGCAGCAGTGAGGCACAGGATGGCGTGGTCGGAGTGGTTTTCGTACGGCGCACATCGGCGTCGGTGTCGTGGAGGCAGCTCTGCTTCGGCTTCAGTTGCTAAGTCCTTGAGGGTGTTGCAGTTGCGGTTGCATTGGACGACGACAACGGGGTACCGGCTACGGCGTGATGGAGGAGGGCGGCGGTGGATTGGCCGCTATGGGGTGGAGGACGGAGGAGGCTGAGGTTTCACGACTGGTGGAGAGGGCATTTTCGCGCCCACGGAGTATGAATGGGGAAACAGAGGGAGGCGTGGAACTAAGGGGGAACAATGTTTCAGTTTGAGACGCGCTTGTTTGAAATTTGGGGAAAGTTACAAACTTTGCCCCCATCTAAAATTTCGGACATATTGCGGGTTGGGGGTAGGACAGTCATGTCAGGTGTCCCAAATGTGGGCGGGATAGATTTCGGCCGAGCGCATGGGTGTTTAGGCGCCCACTGTGTATGAATGCTTCTCGTAGGCGATTGAGACTGGCGTCTTGGTGAAGTTACAAACCTACCCCGGTTTAGACCTTTGGACATCGAGCCGATAGGCTACATAGATCAGAGTCAGGACAGTAATTTCCTACCACCAAAACATTAGTCTCACGCGGTTTCCGGTGACCATAGGCCTATTTGGCGCTTCGTTCAATATTTGGGAGCAGAAGCATTACCGTTTTCAGTTCTCTTCAATTGAACTTTCAGGATTTGTCAAACTTCACAAATCTTTACTCTTGAAAATCCTAAAGCTACGATTATTTTGGAATGGAGGGGGTACATTTTAATATACATTGTACACGAGTATATATTAAAAAATATGCAACTTACCTTAGTTCATGCATGGTTCCAGGTATAATCTCCTTGGTTGCAAAAAAAAAGTTAGATATGTGTATGAATATATATATAGCATGTTCAAACTCACAACAAAGATTGATGCCCCCTTTTACATCTGATTTACAAATGTCATTATCTCGGGTTCAAATAGATGAATGCACTTCCTATGAATTCGAATCTTCGAAACCCCCTTTATGTTGAATTCGACATGTATTTTATTTCATAGCTAGCAATTTGGAATGTATCCATGCAAGTGACAAATGTATAAAGTGCTTCACACTAACAACATGGAGTGCACTAATTAATGTTTATATATGAATTGCAAAAGCATCCATTGCCTGTATTTCAAACTGCTCTCACTCTATGGATCGATAATACGAAATAAACACATGCACATGCTAGAATTCAATAGAGTATGGGTGTCTAATAGACCGATTTTCGTCCATACACAAATTTGCAAAATTCATGATCTCATCCAAATATAATAATGCCATTTATATTTTAATTTAATGCGTAGAACCGCCTTTTACACGTAGATGCACTATACCTCGCCCTGTTCTCACAAACGCGTTATATATCTCTCTATCTAACGCATAAGTGCACACACTTTATATGCATCGGCATTTCTCTTTCACACATGCTCACAATCTCTCTCAGGGTGTCGGGGTGTCTCACGCACATGCTCTCTCTGTTTCTCTCTCTCTCTCTCTTTCTGACTACTATGTACCACTCTTTTCACTAATCTTAGTTGGAAAACACTATTTCTCTCACATGCATATATACACATGCACTCTACTAGCCCTCTATACGCACATATATGTGCCTACGTGTCTCCCGCACGCACATTATCTTTAGGCCTCTCTCGCACACATTGCCCCCCCCCCCGACACACCTCTCTAATAGTAGTTGGCAGATATGATTTCATCATATCATTCGGTAGGATATCCCTGGCTGTTAGGCTGGATGGTAATACGAGGCAAAGTTTTACCCTAGTTCGGATCGGACCCTTGCAGTTGAAGAAAGAGCCTACTCCTAGTACTGTATATTAGTGATAGGGGTGTGTACAAAGTACATGTGAATACCAGGCATTGTGCGTGTGTGTATACTATCGACGAACTAGCCCCCAAGCTTGTATAACATACTAAGGGCCTAGGGTTACAAATCATATATAGTCGGCTTATCACCAGTGGGGATAGAGTCCTCCGCGACTCTCGTAGCTTCATGTTGTACGCCGAGTCCTCCACATGGGTCTCCGTATAACACGTCTCGGTCCAACCTATATGTGGCACAGGATGGAACCGACCCATGAGTCTTAAATGTTGACCCACCACAACTAGAAATGATGTGCCCACCACACCGCACACGCAATCGGCCACTAAGAAAATAAGCATATACAATAGTACAACGGTATCTAGCTCACGATACGTGACCATATTTTGTTGATGACACTGACGGACTTTGCATTTGATGGGTGCTCCATATTTTGTTGACGACACTTACGGTCATTGTATTTGAAGCGAAAGCACGATATGGTCACTGGACTTCAGAATAAGCTCATCACGGTCACCACATACATTTTGTCGTGCTAACCAACATGTGGTTGGATGGTTAGAGGACAGTGGTTTCTCGAGCCCACCAAGGTTAAAGTCCCGGTGCTCGCATTTATCTTGTGTTAATTTTAGTATGTTCTGACGATGTACGTTCAGTGGGAGGAGACGTTCCACTCGACTACGAGGAAACTTTGGTGACTTCGTAAAATCTCAAGATCATATATGCTGGCCCGCTCTCTCGAAGGTGCTCATAGGGGTAGGGTTCATGTGTGTGCGCTTATAGCGGTGAGTGCTTGCGCGTATATATGAGCCCTTGCGTCTGTACGTTATACTGTCACTGGCTCACCCGTATAACTCTGTATTTTGTTGATGACACAATCAATTGACCAGTCAAACGGCACAACTAGTGTTGCACCATTGGGGCGCGAAATCGTGGGGCCCACCTGTCAGCCCGTATATGAAAGAAAGAAATGGTACTTTGAGTCTGTACTGTGCTAATAAAATAGGAGTACATTTTAGGGTGATCATACGGTCACTGGCTCACCATACAGCTCCATAATTTGTTGATAACATGATTAATTGACCAGTCAAACGGTCCACATTCAGCAGCGCACATTACCATAGGGCCCACCCATCAGCGCATATATGAAGGACAGAAATGGTAATAAACTAGTGGTCGGTGGGTATTTGAAGTCGTGAGACCTCTGGTTGGCAGTCACCGGCGGTTGGGGGGCGTTCATTGGGCGGTGGGGTGGGGATCCTCGGAGAAAAAGCTCGGCGCGGGGGGGAGGGGGGCTAGGGGGATGGCCGGTGCGGCGGCGGACCGGTGGTGGGGAGTGGTTTCGGGGAGGGCGGGCCGGCCGCGGGCGGCGGGGGCGAGTGGTTCGGCCGGTGGTGGCTGGCGGCTCAGGGGGGTGGAGTTTGATGATAAACTGGAGGCCCTTGATTTCGTATCCAACAGCTGGAAAATGTAATGACCAGAGATGAAAAAGTCAGTCGACTGACGTGTAGCCTCACCCCGTACGTACACATGCACGCACGCAAGACACGCATGCATGTAGGCGTGCAACATTGACACGTACACATAACGTACACACGCACGCATGCTGGCGTGTAGCACTGACACGTACACATGCACTCACGAACACATGCACGTACGGACCCATGCATGCAACACTGAAACGCACCCTTGCACGCACGCAACACTCGCACACCTGCATGCACGCAGCACACGATGCAAGACACATGCTCAACCTATACGTGCATGCACCATTTGGTAAGGACATGGATTGTTACGGGTATTAATGAATCTTATCTGTGATAAGCAAAACATTGATGTTTGCATCAGTCTTTATGAATCACAACGTATCGAACGGGCTATCAACATAGTAGACTTAACTACATGAAAAAGATGACGTCACACTCAATGAACAATCATCAGTTTATGAAATGCCCGCTTCTGACCGCCCTGGCCCACCAAAGGTTCCTCTGCTATGCGCTGCCTGCGTTGGGTCACTAACATGCAGGCCATGCACCCAAAGAGCCCACACGTCAGTGGAAGAATGGCGCGGTGTCCTAGGTCAGAGTCGAGGGCGCCACTCGCGGCACGCCTGGCTGAACACGCCTCCGTGCCGCATTCAAACGCCTCCATGAAACCCGCCCGTGTGGAAGCCGAGAAACCCACTCTAGACACACGTCCGTTCATGACCGGGCCAGCGTTAAACGCAACGCCGGCCAAGCTCCTCCCGTCCACCGTCTATTTAATCTCCTATTTAAACGAGGCCAAACGCCGGCAAAGAATCGCACACCTCCGCCGCTCCCCTATCTCCTCCACCATTTTGTCCACTCTTACAATGACTTACGAAGAGTAGTTATTCCGCATCCAAGCCGGATGGGTAGCCCGCCGGATACGAGCTATGCAGCTCGCTGATCCACCTCCCTCCCCTCGCCCGACGGAGCCAGTTGCCGCCCCAAGCCGGCGCGTGGTTCAGCAACTCGCCGCTCCAGGCCAGCTCGACGAGGAGCGGCGCACGGGCGTCGTTGCTGCCATCCATGCCGCCGCCTCGTACCGCGTCTCCCATTTCTGTGGCCGACACTCCCATGCCGGCGGCCGCGCCATGAAAGCAGCGACATAAGCCAGGTGCGCGGAGAGCAACGAGTCGGTGGCCAGCGCCTCCGCGTCTGCCGCCATCATCGAGGAGAAGTAGAACACGGGAGGCCGCCGTCGCTTGATTCCCATGAAGGCCACCGCGGAGGCGACGCCGGCGTACACAGCAGGTGTCTTGCCGGATCCTTTTGTTGCGAGAACCTTTCGTCGACCCCGCATGGGCTCCACGAAAGAGAGGAATGTTAGGATGAACTCGAGCCGGTGCCGGCCATGGCAAAGTAGTGGCCGGTGATGAACTCGAACCGGTGTCAGACACCATCATCTTCGGCACCAGCCAATGATATCAGTTGGGCAGTGGGGAAGCGAGCCGTCCTTTGTTCTAAAGCATATACCTCCAGGGCTCCCGGCAGTCCGGTGATCCTGCTGCCGACATGAGGAACACAAATCTATTGGTGGGCGACCATTTAGGCCAGGTATTATATACCTGTGCTATCCAGAACTAGCACCGCGTAGTTCATTTGAATGTAATGAAACCCGTCAGGTTTGTGTGAAAATCCAGTATTTTATATGATTTCCGTCGTTGTTTATATGAAATATCAGTTTGTCTACTTGTTTGCGTGAATTTCGTCTGGTTGGTTGAGTTGCTGTCATAATGTGTGCGGCTACGGTTGGATGGCGTAATTTGCGGGTTGTCGTTCGGTCTGCAGGCGGCTTGGGCGGTGTTGTGGGACAAAAAAACACAGCTCGTGCGAGCTCCTGTCCAACGTGTGCGCTGGAGGATGCATGACAGCATGAGCACCCGAGCCATTCCTCGTTCATCGGTGGCAAAGGCACCGGTGGACAAAAGGGTCGCCAATATTTTGGCTACCCCGGGCAAGATCCAAACAGCCCCTCCCAATAGATTCAAATCCCTCGTTCACCATGGAATTTTTCCATGTGTTGTTTTCATGGACTAGCAAGATGCCCGCACATTGCACGGAACATCAAGATGCATTTTTTTACAAACTCCCGCATGCATGGAAGGGATAATTAATGCCCTCCTTTGCTAGTACCACGAGGCAAACACCATTAATATTGCATCGAATAGTGTTAGTGGCCTTGTATATCTGCAAATTGTAATTTTGATAGCGACCCCTTGTATATAAAAATGGAGGGAGAAATATGAGAGATAAGGTGAGGAGGAGTGGGGCGTGGTGCCGTGGTGGTGACTGGTGGTCGGACTGGGCGGAGGCATGGGGATGGACGGCGCATTATGTCTAGGTTTGTATCTCTCTCACACACACCCACGTATGTGGGGGGCGTGCACGAAGAGAAGAGGTGCACGCACAGCGCACGTACTCCCGTCTCTTTCCCAACCACATCCGCGCGGGTACACGGTGGAGCTCATTTCTGTATGAAAAAGGCAGCCCACGTGGTAATTTGGCATGTGTACTGGTTGTCCACTTGGTGGAGGGAGGATCGTCTACCACGGGTGAACAAACAAATTGCGACTTGACGCGTTATGTTAAATTAAAAAAAGAGGCAAACCATGTGGGGCCTACCTTAGAGGTAAGGCTATATACACTGGAGTACTTTTGATGTGTCCCGTCAACTCGCAGAACAAGGAGAAACTTGCTTAGTACGCCGTCTCCCCCGCCCACGGGCGCGGTGGCTCGCAGGATGAGGTGAAGATTACTACTAATGTACGCCTTTACGCCCGCTCCCTCACCCACGTGCGCGGTGGCTCGCAGCACGAGGAGAAAATTTTACTACTCCCTCTGTTTACTCCTCGTCCCTACTACGTACGTACTTTGGTTAGTACTCCCTCCATTTACTTATACAAGGCCACTATAAAAAAATACATTTTGCATCTATACAAGGCCACAAATAGTAATCGAGCCTTTTCCAGTTTATGGCTCAATTTCAAAATCTCTCCAACCAAGGTAGACGATGAGTGGTCGAATTAATTTCGTAGTTTGCACATTACGCTCGTTTTTCTCAAGAAGTTATGTTTAGCGAGGCATTAATTACAACGAATGCATGAATGACCACTAAATTTCCATGAACTTATATATGCATTGGTTAGTTTCCTCTTGACACTGCTTGCGTCGGGTGATCTAACGCACCTCAAAATCCAACATGTAATGGTACTACTAGTAGTATAGTAGAATTGAGACTTATCAAACGGAAAAACGAATGCTTTTTAGATGAGCCCTATAAACCCTAGTGGGTACGTACTCCATAAAAATAGATTTTTCCAAAACTAAGTCGCTCCCTTTCATGAATTCTGTAGTATACTCCTTCGTCGACGCTCCCTTTCATGAATTCTGTACTTCCTGTCGCCGACATGTGGGACATATAGCAACCTGGTCGACGTGTCAAGCACCAAATAACAGTGCAGAACAGCAGGGGGGGCGCACCCCACTTGTACCGGCCCAGTAGTAGTAATGAGCAATGAGACGGCAAATCACAATGCTACACCTTCCCAGACGGACGAAGCAACCATTATTTCACACTACGGTTCGACATCATCTCAAACCACGTACTAGTATTGCTTCTGCCTCAAGAGGGACACGCGCATCGCCTTGGTACATCATGACACGTGGGACCGCATGACAGGCCATGCTCCCCCGCCAATCGCTCGGTAAAATCACCTCATTTTTACTATACTTCCTCCGGATCGGTTTACTACATGGCATGCACGTTGTTCTAGGTTGAGAATTTAACTGGCTATATATATATGTGATGAACAATACGCTAGCCTTTTAAAAAATGTATACTTTTGTACAGTAGTACTCCACTATCGATGGATTGCGCCATGGAGCAAAAATTGAAATTTAAAAAAAAGGTGGTACATATAGAGAGCGCTCGTCGCCAAATTATGCATATAGTACTATTAAAAAAGCTAGTACGTGCTTAATTGGGGTGCTAAATTCTATTAAAGAAATACTAGTACTAGTATGTACATACTGAAGAGTTAAAGTAACAAGAAGAAACATAACATAGTTCTGCTGGGGGCTCAGCCCAACACACCCCTTAAATTAAACTAAGAACACCTGAAATTAAACTATGCAACTAATCCGGTAGACACTGTATTTGAAGTTTAGAACCACCATGAGCAACAACACTGCCACCTTACTCGGAGTCCTCGTCAACGTCCTCGACTTCGTCCTTGTCCCTCTTCCTCTTGGCTGATACTTCTTTGCTTGAACCGCCAACTTGGCTGTTGCTCTTCATCCAACCCTTGTAGATATTGAAACAAAGGTAGCCATCCATTGCAGCGTACTGGATGTGGTCTATATCTAGTACATTCCGCTGCCATGCATGACGATGAAATGTGTATGGAGGTTTCTCCAGTTTACCGTACGAAGGATGAACCATGGCTCCTGCCAGGGTCAGCATTGAAGGCTGGCGAGAGGGCACCAGCCGATTCTCTTGGAGGTCGAAGGGGTTGCCTACAATGATGCCTATCCGATGCAGGACTTCTTTGTCGTTCTTAAAGTCTACAGTAACGAATTTGACTGTTTTGTCCTCGAGGAAGTTCTTAAAATCCTGGCACTCAACATCGGCATGGCATATGTGGTAGACCAAGCAAACGTTATGTACACAAACCTGGATCACAGCGGGCTTCTTCCTCTCTTCGTCCTTGAGATCCTTCTCTCGTCCCACGACTGTGGTGTACTCAACATCTAGCCCAGCGACCCACTCATCATGTGAGTTTTCGAACATGCGTCTGAAGCGAGAAAGGCATCCTTTTACCGTCGCGGAATACGGGTGTAGATGACATCAAACTCATCGCCGGTGATGGTTCTAACCTTGTACTCACCGTCGATCGGGGAGATTTGGGATGCCATGGATTTGGGAGGAGGGTTAGGATTAGTGGAACTGTCGTAATGTGAATGGACGGGACGACTAGGAGCGAACCGCCGTAGTATTAAAGGACGTGCGGGGACAAGTAGGAGCGAACTGCCAGTGTGCGAACGGCAGGGTAGTGGCTTTCCATTCTCCCATGATACGGGCTTCCGAGAGCCCTTGGATCTTAGATCGAACGGTTGCATGGCATGATTCTAGACCTATGGGTGAATATCCTATCCTGGAGGGTTATTCTTAAAATTTTCAGCAACTTAGCATGCGACCGTTTGATCTCAGATCCAAGGGCTGCCAGCAGCCCATATCATGGTCGCGCCCACGACCGTCGCGTCGCTCGCACGGTCGTGCCCTTGGAGATTTAACACGGTGTGTTAGGCTATCTGATGTCGGCATGTCATACATAGTCATCACTTAGTCACTCATACTACAACACGGTTGGCTATAAGTGTATTTTTTTTAACTCCTATCTATCTCTTTCTTTGTACTCCCTCTGTCCCATAATATAAGAATGTTTTTGACACTAGTGTAGTGTCAAAGTCGTTCTTATATAATGGGACACATGGAGTACTAGTATTTATTGCATTTGCCAAGGAGTGACCTCTTCCAATGAAATGGTGTTGCTAAGTTTGCTTCATTTAATTAGCTATAGACTCAAAATTGTCTTTTCACCTAGGTACACGCGCTTAGCACCGTTTCTTCCTTGGATCACCAAACTAGACTCTCTCTTCTTGATTAACTTGCCACATCAGACTTTATGCCTATGTGGCAAGCTTAAGCACATGTAGGAGCAAGTAAGTACAATAGTGCGCTTTACATGGCATTTTTGCATATGTGGAGGAAAGAGAGGCAAGGAAAAAGTGGAGAAGTGGGCTCTCATGCAAGAGCCAGCCTCTACTACTACATGATGGAGCATTGGGAGAGGCACATGTATGGAGGTAGTCAGGAATCGGGAGACTCACGCCGGTCGTAGCGCCGCAGTTAAAATGATAATGGCAAGTCAAATCACATGGCCCCACCTGTCCAGCAGTAACTCGATGTCAAATCACACAGCCCTACATTTGCAGCAGCCTACTCCCTTGTCTTCTCGCGTCTCTGTCGAACCGACTAGTCGGAACTGCCCCGCCTACCGCGCAGGAAAAGCCCCGCCCTCGACTTTTAAATACAACTACTCCCTCCGTCTAGGTGAGTAAGTCATCTTACGAAAACCAAATAATCCCAAAATACTAAGGCGCGGTGCATTAACTTCTACCTCGTTTCTTGTTTCTTCACATATCAACCAATAAGAATCCAATGATATACTTTTTGTGACATAGTAACTCATATTTAGTTAGTAAAATGGATGACCTAGAACTACGTGCAAGCCCTATAAACCGAGACGCCTACAAATAAAAAACCGAGACGGAGAGGGTAGTTCAGCACGTATCTTTTTAGATCAATATAGTCAGGATTCACCAAGGAGCAAAACCAAGTGGTAGGTTGCTCCTCTCGTCTTGGCGTAGCAACTCAAACACAGTCCGCACACGAAATGGCGACACACTTAACAGGCCCCTTTGGCAGACATGTGGCTCATCCATCGTCTTGTTCCACGTGTGATGCACCAAATTACAGTTCGGAGCAGCGGTTGGAATTGGAGGCACCCCGGTCGTAGCGCCTGTTGGAAATATGCCCTAGAGGCAATAATAAAATGGTTATTATTGTATTTCCTTGTTCATGATAATTGTCTATTGTTCATTCTATAATTGTATTAACTGGAAACCGTAATACATGTGTGAATGCATAGACCACAACATGTCCCTAGTGAGCCTCTAGTTGACTAGCTCGTTGATCAACAAATGGTCATGGTTTCCTGACCATGGACATTGGATGTCATTGATAATGGGATCACATCATTAGGAGAATGATGTGATGGACAAGACCCAATCCTAAGCATAGCACAAGATCATGTAGTTCGTTTGCTAAAGCTTTTCTAATGTCAAGTATCATTTCCTTAGACCATGAGATTGTGTAACTCCCTGATACCGTAGGAGTGCTTTGGGTGTACCAAACGTCACAACGTAACTGGGTGACTATAAAGGTGCACTACAGGTATCTCCGAAAGTGTCTGTTGGGTTGGCACGAATCGAGACTAGGATTTGTCACTCCATATGACGGAGAGGTATCTCCGTGCCCACTCGGTAATGCATCATCATAATGAGCTCAATGTGACCAAGTGGTTGGTCACGGGATCATGCATTACAGAACGAGTAAAGTGACTTGCCGGTAACGAGATTGAACGAGGTTTTGGGATACCGACGATCGAATCTCGGGCAAGTAACGTATCGATTGACAAAGGGAATTACATACGGGATTGCTTGAATCCTTGACATCGTGCTTCATCCGATGAGATCATGGTGGAACATGTGGGAGCCATCATGGGTATCCAGATCCCGTTGTTGGTTATTGGTCGGAGAGGTGTCTCGGTCATGTCTGCATGATTCCCGAACCCGTAGGGTCTACACACTTAAGGTTCGATGACGCTAGGGTTATAAAGGAAGTTTGTATGTGGTTATGGAATGTTGTTCGGAGTCCCGGATGAGATCCCGGACATAACGAGGAGTTCCGGAATGGTCCGGAGGTAAAGATTTATATATGGGAAGTCCAGTTTCAGTCACCGGAATAGTTTCGAGGGTTATCGGTATTGTATCGGGACCACCGAAAGGTGTCCGGGGGTCCACCAGGTGGGGCCACCTATCCCGAGGGGCTTAACGGGCTGGATATGGGAGGGAACCAGCCCCTAGTGGGCTGGTGCGCCCCTCCCCAAGGGCCCAAGGCGCCTAGGGTTGAAAACCCTAGGGGAGGGGGCGCCTCCACCTTGCTTGGGGGCAAGTCTCCCCCTCCTGGCCGCCACCCCTCCCCTCTAGATAGGATCTGGAGGGGGCCGGCCCCCTCTCCCCTTCCCCTATATATAGTGGGGGTTTTGGGGCTGCCCAACACATGAGTTTTCCTCTCCCTGGCCCAGCCCTACCCCTCTCCCTCCTCGTCTCTCGCAGTGCTTGGCAAAGCCCTGCTGGAGTGCCATGTTCCTCCATCACCACCATGCCGTTGTGCTGCTGCTGGACGGAGTCTTCCCCATCCTCTCCCTCTCTCCTTGCTAGATCAAGGCACGGGAGACGTCACCGGGCTGTACATGTGTTGAACACGGAGGCACCGTTCTTCGGTGCTTAGATCGGATTTGACCGCGATCTGAATCGCTTCGTGAACGACTCCACCGACCGTGTTCTTGTAACGCTTCCGCATCGTGATCTTCAAGGGTATGAAGATGCACTCCCCTCTCTCTCGTTGCTAGTATCTCCATAGATTGATCCTGGTGATGCGTAGAAAATTTTGAATTTCTGCTATGTTCCCCAATAGTGACATCATGAGCTAGGTCTATTGCGTAGATTCTATGAACGAGTAGAACACAAGTTGTTGTGGGCGTTGATTTTGTTCAATATGCTTACCGTTACTAGTCCTATCTTGTTTCGACGGTATTGTGGGATGAAGCGGCCCGGACCGACCTTACACGTACACTTACATGAGACAGGTTCCACCGACTGACATGCACTTGTTGCATAAGGTGGCTAGCGGGTGCCAGTCTCTCCCACTTTAGTCGGATCGGATTCGATGAAAAGGGTCCTTATGAAGGGTAAATAGCAATTGGCATATCACGTTGTGGTTTTGCGTAGGTAAGAAACGTTCTTGCTAGAAACCCATAGCAGCCACGTAAAACATGCAAACAACAATTAGAGGACGTCTAACTTGTTTTTGCAGGGTATGCTATGTGATGTGATATGGCCAAGAAGGATGTGATGAATGAAATATATGTGATGTATGAGATTGATCATATTCTTGTAATAGGAATCACGACTTACATGTCGATGAGTATGACAACCGGCAGGAGCCATAGGAGTTGTCTTTATTTATTGTATGACCTGCGTGTCACTGAATAACACCATGTAATTACTTTACTTCATTGCTAAACCGTTAGCCATAGTAGTAGAAGTAATAAGTTGGTGAGATAACTTCATGGAGACACGATGATGGAGATCATGATGATGGAGATCATGGTGTCATGCCGGTGACGATGATGATCATGGAGCCACAAAGATGGAGATCAAAAGGAGCAAAATGATATTGGCCATATCATGTCACTATTTGATTGCATGTGATGTTTATCATGTTTATGCATCTTATTTGCTTAGAACGACGGTAGAAAATAAGATGATCCCTCATAATAATTTCAAGAAAGTGTTCCCCCTAACTGTGCACCGTTGCGAAAGATCATTTCTTCTAAGCACCACGTGATGATCGGGTGTGATAGATTCTAACGTTCACATACAACGGGTGTAAGCCAGATTTACACATGCGAAACACTTAGGTTGACTTGACGAGCCTAGCATGTACAGACATGGCCTCGGAACACAAGAGACCGAAAGGTCGAGCATGAGTCGTATAGTAGATAAGATCAACATGAAGATGTTCACCGATGATGACTATTCCGTCTCACGTGATGATCGGACACGGCCTAGTTGACTCGGATCATGTATCACTTAAGATGACTAGAGGGATGTCTATCTAAGTGGGAGTTCATTAGATGAACTTAATTATCCTGAACATAGTCAAAAGGTCTTTGCAAATTATGTCGTGGCTCGCATTATAGTTCTACTCTTTTAGATATGTTCCTAGAGAAAATTTAGTTGAAAGTTGATAGTAGCAATTATGCGGACTGGGTCCGTAAACTGAGGATTGTCCTCGTTGCTGCGTAGAAGGCTTATGTCCTTAATGCACCGCTCGGTAAGCTGAACCTAGAATGTCGTCTGCGGATGTTGCGAACATCTGACATACACGTTTTGATGACTACATGATAGTTCAGTAATGTCAAATGGTTTAGAATTGAGGCGCTAAAGACGTTTTAGAAACGTCGCGGAACATATGAGATATTCCAAGGGCTGAAATTGGGATTTCAGGCTCGTGCCCACGTCAAGAGGTATAAGACCTCCGACGAGCTTCTTAGCCTACAAACTAAGGGATAAAAGCTCAATCGTTGAGCTTGTACTTAGATTGTCTGGGTACAACAATCACTTGAATCAAGTGGGAGTTAATCTTCCAGATGAGATAGTGATGTTTCTCCAAAGACATTGCCACTAAGCTACTAGAGCTTCATGATGAACTATAACATACCAGGGATAGATATGATGATCCTTGAAATATTCGCGATGTTTGACACCGCGAAAATAGAAATCAAGAAGGAGCATCAATTGTTGATGGTTAGTGAAACCACAAGTTTCAAGAAGGGCAAGGGCAAGAAGTGGTGCTTCATGAAACGGCAAATCCGTTGCTGCTCCAGTGAAGAAACCCAGGGTTGAACCCAAACCCGAGACTAAGTGCTTCTGTAATGAGGGAACGGTCACTGAAGCAGAACTACCGTAGATACTTGGTAGATGAGAAGGCTGGCAAGGTTGACAAAAGTATATTGGATATACATTGTATTAAATGTGTACTTTACTAGTACTCCTAGTAGCACCAGGGTATTAAGATACCAGTTCGGTTGCTAAGTGTTAGTAACTCGAAATAAAAGAGCTACAGAATAAACGGAGACTAGCTAAAGGTGAGATGATGATGTGTGTTGGAAGTGTTTTCAAGGTTGATGTGATCAAGCATCGCATGCTCCCTATACCATCGAGATTGGTGTTAAACCTAAATAATTGTTATTTGGTGTTTGCGTTGAGCATAGACATGATTAGATTATGTCTATCGCAATACGGTTATTCATTTAAGGAGAATAATGGTTACTCTATTTATTTGAATAATACCTTCAATGGTCTTGCACCTAAAAGAATGGTTTATTGAATCTCAATCGTAGTGATACACATGTTCATGCCAAAAGATATAAGATAGTAATGATAGTACCACCTACTTGTGGCACTGCCATGTAAGTCATATTGGTATAAAACGCATGAAGAAGCTCCATGTTGATGGATCTTTGCACTCACTCGTTTTTTTGAAAAGTTTGAGACATGCGAACCATGTCTATTGGTATGTACGCATGAAGAAACTCCATGCAGATGGATCATTTGGACTCACTTGATTTTGAATCACTTGAGACATGCAAATCATACCACATGGGCAAGATGACTGAAAAGACTCATTTTCAGTAAGATGGAACAAGAGAGCAACTTGTTGGAAGTAATACATTTTGATGTGTGATGTCCGATGAGTTCCGAGGCACACAGTGGATATTGTTATGTTCTTACTTCACAGATGACTTGAGTAGATGCTGAGTATATTTACTTGATGAAACACAAGTCTGAATTATTGAAAGGTTCAAGTAATTTCAGAGTGAAGTTGAAGATCATCGTGACAAGAGGATAAAATGTCTATGATATGATCATAGAGATGAATATCTGAGTTACGAGTTTGGTACACAATTAAGACCTTGTGGAAATTGTTTCACAACTAATACCGCCTGGAACACCATAGTGTGATGATGTGTCCGAACATCATAGGTGCACCCTATTGGATATGGATCATACCATGATGTCTCTTATCGAATTAACACTATCGTTCATGGGTTAGGCATTAGAGACAACCGCATTCACTTTAAATAGGGCACCACGTAATTCCGTTGAGATGACACCGTATGAGCTATGGTTTATAGAAACCTAAGCTGTCGTTTCTTGAAAGTTTGGGGCTGCGACGCTTATGTGAAAAAGTTTCATCCTAATAAGCTCGAACCCAAAGCGGATAAATACATCTTCATAGGACACCCTTAAACAGTTGGGTGTACTTCCTGTCTCAGATCCGGAAGCAAAAGGGATTGTTTCTAGAATCGGGTCCTTTCTCGAGGAAAAGTTTCTCTCGAAAGAATTGAGTGGGAGGATGGTGGAGACTTGATGAGGTTGTTGAACCATCACTTCAACTAGTGTGTAGCAGGGCACAGGAAGTTGTTACTGTGGCACCTACACCAATTGAAGTGGAAGCTGATGATAGTGATCATGAGACTTCGGATCAAGTCACTACCGAACCTCGTAGGTCGACAAGGACACGTACTGCTTCGGAGTGATACGGTAATCCTGTCTTGGAGGTCATGTTGCTAGACAACAATGAACCTACAAGCTATGGAGAAGTGATGGTGGGCCCGGATTCCGACAAATGGCTCAAGGCCATAAAATTCGAGAGAGGATCCATGTATGAAAACAAAGTGTATACTTTGGAAGAACTACTTGATGGTCGTAAGGCTATTGGGTACAGATGGATTTTAAAAGGAAGACGGACAATGATGGTAAGTGTCGCCATTAAGAAAGCTCGACTTGTCGCTAAGATGTTTTCCGACAAGTTCAAGGAGTTGACTACGATGAGACTTTCTCATTCGTAGCGATGCTAAAGAGTCTGTTGGAATTATATTAGCAGTTACTGCATGATTTATGAAGTCTTGCAGATAGGATGTCAAAACACTGTTTCCTCAATGTTATTCTTGAGGGAAGGTTGTATGTGATACAACCAAAAGGTTTTGTCAATCCTAAAAGATGCTAACAAGTATGCAAAGCTCCAGCAATCCTTCTAAGGACTGGAGTAAGCATCTCGGAGTTGGAATATACACTTTGATGAGATAATCAAAGATTTTGGGTTTATACAAAGTTTATGAGAAACTTGTATTTCCAAAGAAGTGAATGGGAGCACTATAGAATTTCTGATGAGTATATGTTATTAACATATTGTTGATCAGAAATGATGTAGAATTTCTGGACAACATATAGGGTTATTTGAAAAGTGTTTTTCAATGGAAAACCTGGATTAAGCTACTTGAACATTGAGCATCAAGATCTATAAGGATAGATCAAGAACGCTTAATAGTACTTTCAAATAAATACATACCGTGACAAGATTTTGAAGGAGTTCAAAATTGATCGGCAAAGAAGGAGTTCTTGGCTGTGTTATAAGGTGTGAATATTGAGTAAGACTCAAGACATGACCACGGCAGAAGAGAGAGAAAGGACGAAGGTCGTCCCCTAAGCTTCAGACGTAGGCTCTATAGTATGCTATGTTGTGTACAGCACCTGAAGTGTGCCTTGCCATGAGTCAGTCAAGGGGTACAAGAGTGATCCAGGAATGGATCACAGGATAGCGGTCAAACTTATCCTTAGTAACTAGTGGACTAAGGAATTTTCTCGATTATTGAGGTGGTAAAAGAGTTCGTCGTAAAGGGTTATGCTGATGCAAACTTTGACACTAATCTGGATTATTCTGAGTAGTAAACCGGATTCATATAGTAGAACAATTATTTGGAATAGCTCCAAATATATTGTGGTAGCTGCATCTAGGAGATGACATGGAGATTTGCAAAGCACACACGGATCTGAAAGGTTCAGATCCGTTGACTAATAACCTCTCTCGCAAGCGAGATATGATCAAACCCCATGGGTGTTGATTCATTACAATCACATAGTGATGTGAACTAGATTATTGACTCTAGTGCAAGTGGGAGACTGTAGGAAATATGCCCTAGAGGCAATAATAAAATGATTATTGTTGTATTTCCTTGTTCATGATAATTGTCTATTGTTCATGCTATAATTGTATTAACTGGAAATCATAATACATGTGTGAATGCATAGACCACAACATGTCCCTAGTGAGCCTCGAGTTGACTAGCTCGTTGATCAATAGATGGTCATCGTTTCCTGACCATGGACATTGGATGTCATTGATAACGGGATCACATCATTAGGAGAATGGTGTGATGGACAAGACCCAATCCTAAGCATAGCACAAGATCGTGTAGTTCGTTTGCTAAAGCTTTTCTAATGTCAAGTATCATTTCCTTAGACCATGAGATTGTGTAACTCCCTGATACCGTATGAGTACTTTGGGTGTACCAAACGTCACAACATAACTGGGTGACTATAAAGGTGCACTACAGGTATCTCCGAAAGTGTCTGTTGGGTTGGCACGAATCGAGACTGGGATTTGTCACTCCGTATGACGGAGAGGTATCTCTGGGCCCACTCGGTAATGCATCATCATAATGAGCTCAATGTGACCAAGTGGTTGGTCACGGGATCATGCATTACGGAACAAGTAAAGTGACTTGCCGGTAACAAGATTGAATGAGGTATTGGGATACCGACGATTGAATCTCGGGCAAGTAACGTACCGATTGACAAAGGGAATTGCATACGGGATTGCTTGAATCCTTGACATCATGGTTCATCCGATGAGATCATCGTGGAACATGTGGGAGCCAACATGGGTATCCAGATCCCGCTGTTGGTTATTGGCCGGAGAGGTGTCTCGGTCATGTCTGCATGATTCCCGAACCCATAGGGTCTACACACTTAAGGTTCGATGGCGCTAGGATTATAAAGGAAGTTTGTATGTGGTTACCGAATGTTGTTCGGAGTCCTCGATGAGATCCCGGGTGTAAGGAGGAGTTCCGGAATGGTCCGGAGGTAAAGATTTATATATGGGAAGTCCTGTTTCAGTCACCGGAATAGTTTCGGGGGTTATCGGTATTGTACCGGGACCACCGAAAGGTGTCCGGGGGTCCATCGGGTGGGGCCACCTGTCCCGGGGGGCTTAATGGGCTGAATATGGGAGGAAACCAGCCCCTAGTGGGCTGGTGCGCCCCTCCCCAAGGGCCCAAGGCACCTAGGGTTGAAAACCCTAGGGGAGGGGGCGCGTCCACCTTGCTTGGGGGGCAAGTCTCCCCCTCCTGGCCGCCGCCCCTCCCCTCTAGATGGGATCTGGAGGGGGCCGGCCCCCTCTCCCCTTCCCCTATATATAGTGGGGGTTTTGGGGCTGCCCAACTCATGAGTTTTCTTCTCCCTGGCGCAGCCCTACCCCTCTCCCTCCTCGTCTCTCGCAGTGCTTGGTGAAGCCCTGCTGCAGTGCCACGCTCCTCCATCACCACCACGCCATTTTGTTGTTGCTGGACGGAGTCTTCCCCATCCTCTCCCTCTCTCCTTGCTGGATCAAGGCACAGGAGACGTCACCGGGCTATATGTGTGTTGAACGCGGAGGCACCGTTCTTCGGTGCTTAGATCAGATTCGGCCGCGATCTGAATCGCTTCGTGAACGACTCCACCGACCGCGTTCTTGTAACACTTCCGCATCGCGATCTTCAAGGGTATGAAGATGCACTCCCCTCTCTCTTTTTGCTAGTATCTCCATAGATTGATCTTGGTGATGCGTAGAAAATTTTGAATTTCTGCTACGTTCCCCAACAGCGCTGCAGTAGTAGAAAATGAGCGATGAGGGGTCAAATCACAAAGCCCCACATTTCCCGCATTAAGATGGATGGACGAAGCAACCATCATTTCACTCTAGCGCGCAAGAGAATAAAGAAAAGAGAAAACAATGATGCGTGCAACAGCTACCTAGGGCACCCTAGGGTAGGGGTCGCCACTACAGATCCTTTTTTAAAGCGCCTCCACAACAAATCGGCTTCTCCCTCGTCCTCTTGAAGAAAACCGATGATGAGTGTGGCGGTAGGGTTTGTAGGACTACTACAGCGGCGGGGCCACATCGTAGTAAATAGGTTTGAGTCGACGCCTTAAATATGTGTGGGCCTCTTGGTTTTACGGGAACGAGGCAGGATTTTGGGTTCGGGGACCAGTGGAGAATAGCACGTACAAAAAAATGTGGACATAGGTTTGACCAAAAGGCAATGATGCATGGGCCCTGCATTTTGATATACCCGGGGCCACGTGAAATTTGCTACTCTACTCAAAACTAGTAAGGTACACATGTATTGAATGCATGAGATTTCAAAACCAAATTATGAATAAATACACACTATAGCATGTAAAGCTTTGAGTCATATATGCATGATGTAGATGTTCATTTAGTTCTTATGGTTCATCTCATTCAAAATCAATTAGTTTTATAAAAATGTTAAGATTCATGGGGTTGTGCATTGTAAATCATAAAGTAAAAAACAAATAATGGCAATTCATTTAAAAAAATAATCAATTATGATACAGAAGATTCTAGAAGTGCTTGTGTTTTGAGGTTTGTGCATTATGCTTAAGTTCAACCATGGAGTCTTCTAAATTGTACATGTGGCAGATCGGGTGGAATGTTGATGATATCCAACGGCCAGTAGTTCTCGGATTTGCCCATCTCTGCACTATCGGGTTAGCTTCATCCAGCGACCATCTTTCAAAGTTATTGGCACACTATATAGTTCTTGTTCCATAGTTGCATGTTTTGGAAAAAAAGCTACTAGTGGGTTGTACTATCTATTTAGGAATAGAAGATGTATACATGGAAGTTGTAGGGAAAGAGATGACATGGAGGATTTCAATTCCTATGAGTACGGATTGGAAAAGAGATGTCATTTGGTTCACATCATAGGAACTTTTCTATTGAATCTAGAGATGACATGTATCTCAATTCCTATGAGGAGGGATTAGTGAAGAGATGTAATTTGGTTCATATCATAGGAACTTTTCTATTGAATATACGCTAATGTTTATTTTCCTTTGAAATTAAGGGAGTATAGGAATCCATTCATATGAACCAAGTGGCTCTAAAGCTATAGAAATGATATCATGTTTATTTCCTTTGAAATGTACAGTATATGAATCTATTCCTATGAACCAATTGGCTCTAAAGGAAAAAAATCCTATAAAAATCATATCATATAGAGTTCCTATGATATTCCTCGACACTAAAGGATGGTTGAAATTGTTGTGGGTGATACGATGGTCTTTCTTTGTAGACTCCTCACCCATCTTTATAGTTAGCTCTCGAAGATGAATGAAATGATATATACAGGGTATTCTACATGTGCAATTTGGTACACGAAAACTGTAAAAGTTTGCGAGGTTCTAATTTTCAATAAATCTATATGCACTGCATTTCGGAACGGAGGGAGCATACGGTAGTTGCTAACACTAACATGGAAGATTTTTGTGTAGGAGGAGTGGCTGTTCTGTTAAATGATATGGCAAAACTAACACTGTCGGATGCCGATCTAATGGTTCTTACGGCGTTCGTCAGGAAAAGGCTTGTGGCGAACGTTTGTCGGATAATGATTTACGGACACATGCATTGCATTGATATGTGCCCCCCTCTCTCTCACGCACACGCACCCTCACGAGTCACAACTCTCCCGAGTCCTCTCACAGACTCGCACGTGGCACCCATCGTCTATCTGCAGGTAGACGTCACGCACATATGTGCTCTTCACACCCTACCCTCAGAACTTATAAAAAACAAAAGACGGCGCGCACATTTTATTTTAGCTCACACGTCACACACTTATATTGTTACTCTTGTGGCGAATGTTCTTTGGGCATAGTATATATTGTACTCTCACAAAGAGAAGCGGTGCACGCACGCACTAGTTCTCTCACACCCACTCGTGGGTACATGTAGGAGCGCATTTTTTTGAAGTCGGTACAACGAAATCACTCCACTATATATAAAAGCAGGAGCCTTAGCGCTTGCTTTACTAGGGTTCCTCTCGTTCACTCTCTTATGCTCTCCAGATCTAAGCAAGACATAGGTGGCCACACTCTCTCTCTCTCTCAGCTCACGGCTGGTCACAAATCCGGCCGGACAACCTCGACCGGGGCAGGGGGTGTAGGTGCATCGTTCACGCTGTCGTCAGCGGCGAGGGAGGAGACCAACGGCTGCCCGCACGTCCCGATCGGCGGTCGTGCCGTTCTCTTCGAGAGAGCGCCAGCTCGGGAGGGCCTTCGGCCCCTTCTTCCTCCCTGCGGTATTGTGGCCAAGATGCGGCCTCCCGACGCCGTCTTTGCCACATGCCGACGACCCTCAGGTATATATTCCTTCGAAACCTGCCTTGCTCTACTGCCCCAGCTCTTCCCCCTTCGTGTGGATCCTTTTCTACTTCCGTCCGCTGTTCCAAAGCCACCTAGAATTCTACTATTATTAGAAGTAAAGCTAGTTTATACAGTCAACTCAAAGCTTTGGTTCAAACAGGGAAGAAAGTGGGAAAGCTATAGCATGAATCTAGGACTTGGTTCTAAGAGGAAACGGGGAAAGTAGTAATATCTGCCACTGTTTAAATAATCGTATTTCGTATTTGTGCAACCAGGGATGTATGTCTCCATATCATTTCGGGATGTCTGTCTCCGTATCGTTTCTATCCGCACAATCAAAAGCACACACCTTAGTTTTAGTACAACTACGCAAAATGAGATGGCTATCCCTCGTTGCCGTCGTCTAACCTCTAGTCTTCAAGGTATTCCTACATTGGTAGTAACTAAGGTAGAATGACCAACGCAATCTAAAAGAAGCTGATTTGTATGTTTTACTTCCTGATTGCAGTGCAGGGACGAGCGAAAACAACTGCATCCTAGTCCGTAATGCACTTTCTGCCAGTTCTTCCACGGACCGAGGACTAGCTGGCACGGCTCCACGGCGGTTTTTTGGACAGGTGCGCGGACAAGAGGCATTGTGGTCTGCTTATTTCTGCAAATAACGGTGCTTAAATTTAGTGGAATGCACAAGCATTTCAACTGGTTAGTACACTGCATGGTTCAGTTCAGCATTCCAGCTGAGACCACAATTATAATTGGTTATTCTGGAATGAGAGAACCTAACCTTGGATGGTGGCAACAAGAAAAAACCAGAGTGAACTCCAGGAAGTTTAAGCCTGCCGGGAGGCCCTTTGCTCAGAGAAGCCTTGCTTGTTTTTTCCTGATTTGTAAACCTTCTCACAACTTTGTCTTTTGCTATGAACTAGTATATGCTTGTTATGTTCTATGAATCATTGAGATGTATAAAACTGCTTAACTTATGCTTTTCAAGATTTTTATGAAGACGAGTTTAATGTGAGTGTTCCACATGAGCGCTGGACTAGCGTTGAACGTTTGGAATTTATTACAGTGTGGCCTCAATTAAGTGCATGAACCACTATAACAAGATACATAGTTGCTTATATGTCAGACAGCAGATTGTTGATTGTTAGCTGGTCGATAGCCTAGTGTTGAAGCGAGCTGAGCCAATGTGCCGTGTTTTGCACAACTGCTTACAAGTGGGGTAGCACCAACAGTGTTTACAAGTACTTATGTATACGTCGACGCACGGTTCTCGAACGAGTGCTCTATTTCATCAAAACACACACTGCTCGTATGATAAATCGTGACAACTTATGTCTTACCATGCCATATTCATGAAAAAACTAGTGAGGACGCATCTGTTTTGGCAACAATTACGATGGTTCTCACATGATTCACGGGCACACAAAAGTAGCAGCAGTTCCCATAGACGGATTCAAACAGAGTACTAGCCCCAGAGGGGTCGATAACAGGCAAGGTTCGGATAATTAGACACAATGCAAACGACTATTAAACACTAGCTGGGGCAACTATTTCATGCCTCGATCTAATTTAGGCTGGACACAAGACGGACCTTGCCATGAACATCATCGAGGACGTCCCGCAGCAGCTCAATCCTGTGAACCTTCATGAAGACAACCTTGTGGCCTTGCCACTGATAAACTTGTTTGTGGAGGCATGCCATGTCATCTTCCTGCGTAAGCTTGATAAGAACAGTATGCCTCACAAACGAAGGAGTAGCTTTGAACTTCTTGTGCTTCAGTACACCCTGGACAACACGCCTGACAACAGTGAAGTTGGAATACACCTCTTCATTGGTATAACCGCAAATGGCTTCCAGGATCCAACAGCCTAAGAACTCTGTTTTCCCAGTGCGTATATTCAGGTCGTCTGCCTCATAGCGAGTGACATGCACAACCACACAATCCTTGTCTGCATCAGGGCTCTAATTGAAACAGAAACAAATTCTGAATTACTTTTCAGCATAAAAAACACAAGTTATTTAAACCACTATGTATAGCATGGCATCGAAGCTAATAAACTTTTGCATTATTTATCACCACATACTTCCTTTTCTAAAAAAATCACCACATACTTAGATGAAAAACCACAATCGAGATCGGCAAAGAAGGAAATCACCTTGGGAAGCTCAGCGGGGGGGACACATCCTCGAAGGGGGAAAACTGCTCCTGCAGTGCCACAGGGGCTGTAACCACAAACGGGGCGTTGACCACCTCAATAGTGGCCGTGAGCGTATCTGGGGTTGGCTCGGTGGTTGCCTCCATCTTCTTAGAGCTCTCTATCTCGTGGGGATCAGCCTCCCGCGTCTGCTCCAATATCGGCAGATCTTTGCCTGGTTCTCCTTGGTCCATCATGAAACTAACGAATACTAGGAGACCACTGAAAGGAAAACACAATCGCAATGACAATGAAACAAAAAAGAGAGTGAGTGTCGGTGTCAAAACCGGAGGATCTCGGGTAGGGGGTCCCGATCTGTGCGTCTAGGCGGATGGTAACAGGAGACGAGGGACACGATGTTTTTACCCAGGTTCGGGTCCTCTTGATGGAGGTAAAACCCTACGTCCTGCTTGATTAATATTGATGATGTGAGTTACAAGAGTAGATCTACCACGAGATCAAGGAGGCTAAACCCTAGAAGCTAGCCTATGGCATGATTGTTGTTCGTCCTACGGACTAAGGCCATCCGGTTTATATAGACACCGGAGAGGGCTAGGGTTACACAGAGTCGGTTACAAAGGTAGGAGATCTACATATCCGTATCGCCAAGCTTGCCTTCCACGCCAAGGAAAGTCCCATCCGGACACGGGACGAAGTCTTCAATCTTATATCTTCATAGTCTTGGAGTCCGGCCAATGATGATAGTTCGTCTATCCGGACACCCCCTAGTCCAGAACTCCCTCAGTAGCCCCTGAACCAGGCTTCAATGACGACGTGTCCGACGCGCATATTGTCTTCGGCATTGCGAGGCGGGTTCCTCCTCCGAATAACTTATAGAAGATTGTGAACACCAGGATAGTGTCCGGCTCTGCAAAAATAAATTCCACATACCACCGTAGAGAGAATAATATTACACAAGATCAATATGCTGACGTATTCTGTGGCGTGACATCACACCACTTCCAAGCCTTTACTCGAATTGTTTTTATTGTTCCACCTCAGCGCGTTTAGCGAGGCGGTTTCCTTGGCACGTCTTGTCGAAGCACAGATCGTGCTCCCCTTATTCCGGGATTCCCATCAATATGGACATGGGTAACCCAACCGCGCCCGTTGCCACGCCCCCTCCATCGAAGGCGGGTTCCAAACGGTCACGGGGACGGCTCTTGGTATTCTTCCTCTTTATAATGAGATCAAGGCCCGTTCTTTTTATTCAATCCTCTATCGAATCTGCCCCTCTCCCTGAGTTCCAACACCTAGGGCTCCGAATTCAGGTACCTTCGATCTTCGACAATGTCCGGTCCTGATCTACGAGGCCGGTGGATGCCCTCCTCCGTCACGGAGGAGGACGTGCTAAAGCTGAGAGATGCCAGGTATTTAACCTACGAGATTTTGCATAGGCTGCCTACCCGAGGGGAAGTTATCCCAACTCCCGAGCCTGGCGAGATCGTCGTGTTCGTGTCTCACTTCCGTCGGGGTTTAGGCTTC
Source organism: Triticum dicoccoides (assembly GCF_002162155.2). Lineage (NCBI taxonomy): Eukaryota > Viridiplantae > Streptophyta > Magnoliopsida > Poales > Poaceae > Triticum > Triticum dicoccoides. The sequence continues at coordinate 677,865,866 of NC_041393.1, read as the reverse complement.
CCGATGGATCCCTTCATGAGGGGGCTCATGTTTTACTATGGGCTAGAATTCCACGACCTAGCTCCGGAGTCCATCCTCCATATCTCATCATTCATTGTCTTCTGTGAAGCCTTCCTCCGCACTACCCCTCACTTCGGCTTATGGCTCAAAACCTTCAATGTGGAACCGAAGATGATTGAGGGGCGTCAGGAAGAGTGCGGCGGGGCGGCTATAAGCAAGAGGGCCGAAGCTCCATGGCCCAAGGGCTCTTTCCAAGAGGAGCTCGGCTTGTGGCAACATGAGTGGTTTTATATCACCACTCCCTGGGGCAGCAGGCAGAAGCAGCCGCCCGTCTTTCACTCGGGCCCTCCACAGCAGCTGACGTCATGGGTCAACAAGGGGCGTGACTAGGGGCCGCTCAAAGACGTCCCCCTGTTGCAGGACCAGATTCGAGGCCTCCAAGAAAGGGAGATCAATCTGGTCGCAGTGGTTTAGGTCATGTTGATCCGGCGCCTACTGCCCTGCAAACGTCGCCCCCTTCGCCTGTGGGAATTTAATCTGGAGGGGCCACGAGCTCTTCAACACTTCATGGGTTTGACTCCCATGGAGATGTATAAACTGTTCTTCGGATCGCAAGTGACGCATCCGGAATTGACCGAGGACGCTGGAGTAAGCTGCAATGGCCCGGATACTCAAGTAAGTAGCCCTGTGTCCGGACACACCATCCATTTATTTATCGTGAGCTTGCCTTTTAACCAGCTATCCCTGGACAGGAGTGGATAGCGCAAGCAAAACTGATATGGTGTCCGGCCCCCCTCCCTGAGACCACACAGGATCCCGTGTTAATCAAAATCTTGGAGGTTGCACCTTCGAATGAGGGCGAAGGGGGCACGGGGAAACTGTCACCTCTGCCAAGGAGGCATTTAGTAAGGGAGGAATCAAGAGTCCCTCCTTCCAGGGGGAGAAGAGGAACGCTTCCGAAGACCCGGAGGCCAAGGCCTCAAAGCGGGAAAAGAAATCTGTACCGGAAGGTCCTGCGCCAGAAAGCGCCTCGGCTGTACTGTCTCCTCGGAGGAATCAGCCCTCTAATAAGCCGTAAGTGAAAAGGGGGATTTTATAATTATCAGACACCCCTGCTTAATGTCTAAAGGTAACGAAGTTTTTACCTTGTAGTTCGGATCTCAGCCCATCTCAGCATAGCTCATCTTCGGGAGACCTTCGTCCGGAGATGATGGAAAGCGAAACGCCTTCATCTGCCGCCCCATCGTGCGGGGCGGACGACCCTGAGGTGTCGTCGCGGAGGGTCTCCCCGAGTCCGGCGAGACCAGAGAGTTCGGCACCCATTGGAGTACAGCCGGTGGAGCTGCAGGATTTGCTTAGGAGGGCATCCATCTCGGAAGATAACCGCACATTAATGAGTACGGTTATTGAAAGGATCTCGTCCGCCGAGAGCGGGTTGTATGAGGCCGTCGGAAGCTTGCTGACGGGCTTTGAGGTATGCGAAAAATAACGTACCTTTTGACAGTTTTGCACACGAAGTGCGCCCTGTATAGATAGTAGCCCCTGAGACTTGGTATGTTGTCGAAAGCGATAGCGTGCCAAGGATCGTAATCTCAGTTATAGAATGCCGCCTTTCCTATGCAGGTGGCGGATCGTCCGGTGGCCAGCCGGACTGATGGATTTGCCGAGCTGAGAAGGAAACTCGACGTTGCGGATGCAGACATCTCGTTGGTCAATAAACGACTGGATGAGTCACAAGGTATGTGGTTGCTCCGTGGTCGCCTAGTAATGAGGCTGACGCCCGTGCCTTACAATTTGTATGCTTGATGCAGATGGCGCTGCTACTATGGAAGGCCTTCGAGCCGAACTTGCTCGGGCCAATGAGAAAGCCAGAAAAAGCGAGGCGGCTACCTCGAAGGTAGCGGAAGAGCTAGAAGCCGAGAAGGCTGCTCACTGCCGAAGTAGGGAGGAGATGGCCGGAATGGCCGCGAAATTAAAAGTTGCTACCGATCGCCAGGAGGTTCTTGAAAGAGAACGTCGAGCGGAACAAGAGGACCTGAAGAAGGCCGACGCTGAAGCCAAGGATGCCCGTAGTGCGATGCGGGCTATGAAGGAGGAACTGTGTCAAATCCGAGACATTGTGGCTGGAAAGCCCTTTATGCTGCGCAGGAAGTTCACGGATCCGAAGTATGCTCAGCTTGGCCGATTGTATGGTGCGGAGGATCCTTATCTCGACTTGGCAGCGAGTGCGGCGGACGTAGTCGTGCACTTCCGAAGCCAGAAGGGTCACAAAATGGAAGAGCTTTTCTGGTCTCAATTCCATAGTCCGGAGCGTCAACTTCCGCTGAGTGATCAGCTGGTTGAGTCGGCTGAGCTAAATAGATTGTCCGGACTTGCCATGACGGATGTGGTCACTCATCTGTGGCCGGGAAGACCCAAGCCGAAGAGTTATTTTGGCGTGTTGCAGCAATTCCTTGGGGCAGTGCCGCATATTAAGGCGATGAAGCGGTCGGCATGCATAGAAGGTGCACGGATGGCTCTCGCACGTGGTAAAACATACTGGGCGGAGATGGATGCCACCGCTGTTGCATCCCGGGGTTCGGACAAAAGCCGATTCCCCACCGAGCATTACTTTGAGGAAGTCCTGCAGGGCGCTCGTATAATAGAGTCGCAGTGCTCGAAAGATGTTATGTTTGAATGACATGTATGATTTCTAAGATCATGTTTATAATGCTATGACTTTTTATACTTGTGTTTTCAAGTATTGAACTATCTCCTGTGCGGCCGTATATGTATGTATAATCTGAAAGATGGCAGTCTTTGGCTTCAGCCCCCACGCACATGGTGCGGGGGTGTTTGCAAAAATAAAAACGCTTTTTCACACTTAATCCAACGTCTTGGTCCTTTTAAGGAGGTGATAGCATAGCAAACTAGGCAACCGTACTATAATGCTTTATCACTTTCACTTAGCCATAGGAGCTCGAATGTGGGGCTACTATATATAGCCCCTGATGGAACCGCGCTTCTCCGAACTCGGGGCGCGTATGTGCCTGACTGGGAAGCGGTCCTTCGTCAAAGCGGAGGAATTCTAAACATTCCAACGGTCGATCGAGTGGTTGACCAGTCTCTCGCTATATCATGACAGTCAGTTTTCGGCTTTCTCTACTGAGGTGCTCTCCCGGCCGAACCGGGGCACAATCGCAGTAGTTCTCCTGGTGCCGCGTTAGCCGATGATACGGAACATAAGGCACCAAAACACAGGAGCTGGGCAAACCCAACATTTGACCAAAGACATGATTCGGAGCTGATGCAGATAAGGCCTAACTCGAGACGCCGAACACTCCCTGAGGTGTTCGGTCTTTATGATATCGGGCAGAATAAAGCCCTAAGCCCCTAGTGTCCATGTATAGGCGGGAAATTCTAACGCGGCCGATGCCAAAACGCCAGCCTCCTCCTCGGCTCTGGTAGGAAACCGGGGGATGTGTATCAACAAGAGACAGTGAGAAAGGTTTACGCAGGGTCTTAATCTGAAAAGAATCCTTGCAACGGGTCCCTACTGCACGTCTGTGCCTGTGTCTCCGTTGTGCTGTATCCTGGACGGGTGTAGCACATGCTTCATCTGTAAAAGAGAAGCACTTAGTTTCTAAGAAATATCGTGCAAAAAGTGTATCAAAATAAAGTATAATTTGGAAGATGAAGAAAGTTGAGCTTTATTGGCTTTCATCGTTTATGCGCGCGGCCCCCTAAAAAAAGGGGTATGCGGCTGGGAAGCCCCTTGTTAAGTTACGCCGGACTCGTCTAACCATGTCTGAGGTCTAAATGACCTGGTTTTAGGGGCTTTGACCTGCAAGGTCGGAATAATGTGTGGCTGTTGAGGCAGCCGCACGTTCTCCATGGTCGAGAGACACCTGGAGTTTTAAGAATATGCCACGTGGACCGGGCATTTTTAAGCGTAAGAGACACGTAATGTGGTATTGCATTAAAGCGGGCGAAAGCTGCACGCCCCAGTAGTGCTTAAGGGCTACTGCTAAATGGGGCGATGGAGAGTGAGCTTTTCGTGATGGAGGTTGTCGGATGAACCGAACACGACCTCTAGTGGTACAGAGCCTGTAAAATTGGCTAAGAAGGCCTGGCGTCACTCCTTTGAAGGAAGTGATGCTATAGCGAATTTTGGTGGGTTCTATCCCCAGTCTGCGGATGGCGTCCTGGTATAGCAGGGGTCGCGCTGCGTGTTACCACGTGAAGTGAGTTCACTGTTTTGACTTCTAATGGGAAAGTCTTTTGGTTTCCGGAGCACTGCTTTTGGGTTTCGTCACTTTCACTTGGTGTGTCGAGCCCTTTGTGTTCGGCGTTAAGTCGGCCGGACTGCTTGAAGACCCAACAATCTCTGTGGGTATGGTTTGCAGGCTTCCCGGAGGTATCGTGTATTTGACACAGTCTATCCAGAATCTTGTTTAGGTTGGATAGCTCGTCACTGTTATCCTTTAGGGGCAGTGTTTTGTGGTTCGGCCGAGAGCTTTTGAATCCGGCGTTGACCGCCGTACTATTTGGGCCATTTTCCTTATTCCGGCGCTGATCTTTTTTGTGTCGTGATTTCCCATTTCCATCCCTGATTTTGGATGTACTCGGGTCGCTGGTGCTGCATCTAGCCAACCAGCTGTCTTCCCCCGTGCAAAAGCGGGTCATGAGACTTGTTAGTGCGGCCATTGTTCTTGGTTTTTCCTGGCCGAGGTGTCTGGCGAGCCATTCATCTCGGTCGTTGTGTTTAAAGGCTGCTAAGGCTTCAGTGTCCGGACAGTCGACTATTTGGTTCTTTTTAGTGAGAAACCTGTTCCAGAATTTGCGTGCTGATTCTCCGGGCTGTTGAGTTATGTGACTTAAATCATCTGCATCCGGAGGCCGGACATAAGTCCCCTGAAAATTTTCTCAAAACGCATCCTCAAGCTCTTCCCAACTTCCAATCGTATTTTCTGGGAGGCTTTTAAGCCAATGCAGAGCCGGCCCTTTGAGCTTGAGGGGTAGGTATTTTATGGCATGGAGATCGTCTCCTCTCGCCATGTGTATGTGTACGATATAATCCTCAATCCAGACTCCGGGGTCTATTGTTCCGTCGTATGCCTCTATGTTTATGGGTTTAAATCCCGCTGGAAATCCATGATCTAGTACCTCGTCGGTAAAACATAGTGGGTGTGCGGCGCCCCTGTATTTGGGTGTGCCGTTGTCTTCAAATGCTTGGCTGGTTGTGTTACTTCCTGGAATCTTCTTTTTTGGCCCATAGATAAACCTGGCCGGGTTATCCTTTTTCTGAGGATCTTTATGCTGATCATGTGCCGGCTTGTGTGTGGCGCCCCATGTTGCTCTTGGCCTGTCATCTGGTCGTCTATCCGGCCAGGCGGCCTCTTTCTTTTTTGACTGCGGGGGCTCAAAGGCCTCCTTGTCAAATTCGGGCAACAGCTTGCGCTTCGGGTAGCTCTTTGTCTGGTGACTAGTGCCATATTTATCTGCGGTGTTGAGTACTGTCGGTGTCAAAACCAGAGGATCTCGGGTAGGGGGTCCCAAACTATGCGTCTAGGCGGATGGTTACAGGAGACAAGGGACACGATGTTTTACCCAGGTTCGGGCCCTCTTGATGGAGGTAAAACCCTACGTCCTGCTTGATTGATATTGATATTGTGGATGTTTACAAGAGTGGATCTACCACAAGATCAAGGAGGCTAAACCCTAGAAGCTAGCCTATGGTATGATTGTAATGGTTGTTGTTGTTCTACGGACTAGAGCCATCCAGTTATATAGACACCGGAGAGGGCTAGGGTTACATAGAGTCGGTTACAATGGTAGGAGATCTACGTATCCGTATCGCCAAGCTTGCCTTCCACGCCAAGGAAAGTCCCATCCGGACACCGGACGAAGTCTTCAATCTTGTATCTTCATAGTCTTGGAGTCCGGTCGATGATGATAGTCCGGCCGATGATAGTTCGGATGATGATGGTAGTCCGGCTATCCGGACACCCCCTAATCCAGGACTCCCTCAGTAGCCCCTGAACCAGGCTTCAATGACGATAAGTCCAGCGCGTATATTGCTTGGCATTGCAAGGCGGGTTCCTCCTCCGAATGATAGAAGATTGTGAACACCAGGATAGTGTCCGGCTCTGCAAAATAAATTCCACATTCCACCGTAGAGAGAATAATATATACACAAGTTCAATCTGCTGACGCTTTTTGCGGCATGACGTCACGCCACTACCAAGCCATTACTTGAATCGTTTTTTTACTCTACCACCTCAGCGCATTTAGCGAAGCGGTTTCCTTGGCACGTCTTGTCGAAGCAGAGATCGTGTTCCCCCTTAATCCGGGATTCTCATCAATACGGACGTCGGTAACCCAACCACGCCATTGATGGTGACGCTTGGGGGATAAGCGATTTTTACCAGGCCGGTGGGGGACGCGTAGACTTCGCCCGCCCATATAAGGGATAAGGATTCACCTTTTCACCTACGCCTTCTTCCTCCTTTGCTTATCCATCTCCGCGCACTCGAGCTCCAGCGCCCAAGCCCGCACATCTCGTCTCAACCTTCCCCAGTCATGTCTGGAGCGGGAGGCAAGTGGATGACCTCCTCCGTTACGGAGGAGCACATTGAAAGACTGCGCAGCGCCGGCTACCTGTCCGGCGACATCGCGCACCGGCTGCCCGATGAGGGGCAGCTCATCCCCACCCCCATGCCCCATGAGAGGGTCGTTTTTCTTCCCCACCTCCTCCGCAGACTGGGCTTTCCACTTCACCCCTTTGTCCAGGGGCTCATGTTCTACTACGGCCTGGATTTCCATGATCTGGCGCCGAACTTCATTCTCAACATCTCGGCATTTATCGTCGTGTGCGAGGCCTTCCTCTGCATCCGGCCCCACTTCGGCTTGTGGCTCAAGACCTTCAATGTCAAGCCAAAGGTAGTGAAGGGCACTCAAGCGGAGTGCAGAGGCGCCATGTTGGGCAAGATGCCCAACGTCCTTTGGTTCGAAGGGGCCTTCGTGGAATCCGTCAAGGGGTGGCAATCGGGGTGGTTCTATATCACCGAGCCGCGCAACCCTACGTGGGCGGCGGCCCCCGAGTTCAGATCTGGTATCCCCACGCAGCTCACCTCCTGGAAAGAGAAGGGCTTGCTGTGGGGTAGTTCGGAGGAGCTGACGGGACTCCAAGCCTATATCCAGAAGCTGGTGAAGAAGCTCAGGCTGGTTAATGTGGTCCAAGTCATGCTCGTCCGCCGGATTCTCCCATGCCAAGAGCGGGCATTCAATCTGTGGGAGTTCAATCCAGAACAGCACCAGGCGCTGAGCGGGCTCTTTGACACGACATACGAAGGCGCCTGGAGGGTGCTGTTCAAGGGCGCCGAAGCCCCCGCATCCGCGACTGAAGATCGCGGATTTTGCTCGCAGCGCCAAGCCGATGAGGTAAGTGATTCTACCCCTTTACGAGACACTTGCTTTTCATAGTTTGACTCGATGCGGGTTTTAATTTCCCCTTTTCCTTTGACAGGACTGGATGAGGAAGGCGGAGCAGATTATCTGCCCGGCTCCTATGCCAGAAAACCCAGTAGATGCCCATCTAGCGAGGCTGCTGGTTTCGGCACCGCACGTGGTGCCGGAGAAGAAGGCCAAGAAGGACGCCACGGGTGCTCGAAAGAGTTCCCATTTTCAGGTGTCCGACGACTCCGGGGCGGACTCCTCCCCCGAAAACGAGGAGGAGAAAGAGGACTCTCTCCCAGAGGAGGGAGAGAGGAAGAGGAAGGCTTCCCCAACAGGGAAGGCCGAAGGGTCCAAGAGGGGAAGGACTATTCCGCCGGACAGCTCCGCCAACATCAACATTGGCGAGGAAGAATGGCCTTCAAGGGCCAGGCCTCCGGCGAGATCGTAAGTATCCGGATTCCTGAATGATTTATAATTTCTTTTTCTGCGTCACATAGTGTCATTCTGATGCCGCATGCTGCCTGTAGTCCGGCCAATGATGATCTCCCCACTTCATCGAGCGGGTCGTTGGCTCCGTCGGATGTAGACTCCATCCCGACCGCCTCCACTCCTCGCGACACCGAGGACGCCGAGGTGGGATCCCAAGAAGGGACCCATCAGGGGGAGGCTCCGGAGGCGCCACAAGGCGGCCTCCCGGACTTTGCACCGGACTCCACATCAGAACCCGCGGTGGTTCGGGAGTCCGGCCGGCGGCCCCTTCGCACCAAGGGCAAGACCATGACGCCGGCAGCTTCCGTCCAATCGGAGGCGCCGGACAATTTGTTGGAGACGCTGCAGAGCGCTTCCATCGAGGAAGAACACCGCACTATTATGAGTGCGGTGATTCAGAAGGTACAGCTTGCCAAGAGCGGGCTGACCGAAGCCTGCAGTAGCCTTCTATCAGGCTTTGAGGTAAGAAGTTAAAAATATGCAATGTAATACCGCATAGACAGTAGCCCCTGATGCTCGGTTCGGTGTTCGGAAAGAAAAGTCGGACTGAGGATCTGAAGAAAAAAAAGATATACGCAGGGTTGCTAAAAAATTATGTCAATATGGGTTGCAGGCTGCGCTGCTGACCTCTGCCGCACTGACTGCGGAGGTCGGTGCTTTGAAGCAGGAGCTCGAGCGGTCTGAGCAAGAGCCCGGCCGCGCCAAGAAGCAGCTCCAGGACAAAGAAGGTGAGTAACACCACTTTGAACTAGTACCTTACAGAAAAGGATTTAGGTTGCAACAAAAAATAACAAGGATAACATGGGTACTGCAGGGGCCACGAACGAGGTGGCGACCCTGAAGGAGGCCGTGTCCGCGGCCGAACACAATGCAACCGCGGAACGGGCAGAGCGAGAAAAGCAGGAGGTGCGGGTGGTGGTGGTTCGGCAAGAGCTCCAGGCTCTCATGGAAAAGCATGAGAGTTTGGAGCGTGACTCAAAGACTCGAGAGTCCGAGCTTGCCTCGGCTCTCAAAAGTGCCAAAACTGCCAAGGCCGATGCCCATAAGTCCCTTCAGGAGATTGAGTTGGTGAGGAAGATAGCGGCGGGTAAGGCATTTTTAATGAAAGCAAGCATGTGAATGTAAATTACGTGTTACTTACCCGAATTCGGAGCTCTCCGGGGGCGTTTGCAGATCTGCCTCACAGCGTGTCTGATGCCGCCGCATTCTACCGAGCCGAGGAGGGGAGCTCAACGGAGAAGGTCTTCTAGTCTCAGTATGCTGAGGCCGGCCATCCGGTGCACCCTAGCGACCAGCTGAAGCAGCTGGTCGAGCTCCACAAGGTGGCCGAGCAGGCCATGAAGGGCCTCATAGTCCGGCTGTGGCCTGGAGAGGCCATGCCTGGGAGCTATTTCGGCCTCGTGCGACGGTTGGTGGATGCGTGCCCCTGGGTGGAGGTTATCAAGTGCTCCGCCTGTATTGAAGGTGCTCCTCGGGCCCTTGCCCGCGCAAAGGTGCTTTGGGGCAAGCTGGATGCGGAGAAGCTAATCACTGACGCGCCACCAGCGGGCAAGGAATATCGTACGTCCGAGATGTACTATAAGACTGTCCTAAAGGGTGCCTGCAAGATTGCAGATGAGTGCCCCAGGGATGTAATTATTGAGTAAATTCGCAATGTGTTATCCTGTGCGCTGAAAACTTTGTTCATATGCGCTAAGCAACACTTGTTAATTTAAAATATTACCTTTTGTGCGGTCGTTTATTAAATCTGAGAGATGGCAAGTCGTCGGCTTCAGCCCCCATGCCGCGAGTGCTGGGGTGTTCGGGATAAACTTGAGCACTCTTGTTCCCATTTTTGGGTCAATCTAGGGAGGCGCTCAACACAACGAACAAGGCAACCGGACTTATAGTGCTTGAACACTCTCACTTAGCCATAGAATTCTATAATTTTAAATTTCGGCGAAGCCCCTAGTATTCGGAAGACCGAATTCGGGGCGCTATCCACGCCTTCGTTGGACATCATCCGGTACTTCGCTCGAAGCGGTGTAGGTCTTTAAGGACCCGGAAAGACCTCTCGTACAGCGACTAGTCTCTCGCCTTATCATGACAGTCAGTTTTAGCTTTCTCCACTGAGGCGTTAACCCGGCTCAACCGGGGCGCAATCGCAGTGGTTCTCCCAGTGCTACCTTAGCCGATAGAATGGAACCTAAGATGCCAAACTTGGGAGCCGGGCAAACCCAACTATTGACCCAAGACATGATTCGGAGTCGATTCATATAATGCTATAAGTTCGGGGTGCCGCACTTGTGAAAGTGTTCGGACTTTATCACACCATAATGCGGGGAACATAAGCCCCTGGTGTATTTGGCCGTACCAAAATGTACGGATGCAACATGTCGTAAATGAACATATATATATATAAGGTAATGCAATTAAGGGCAAAAAGTGCTGCATTTTATTCAAGAAGATCTGCTATGAGTGCGGAATGATACAAATAGTGCGGAAAGCAAGGGATTGGACGAATTAAAGGCGTCTCCCTCCAGGGGTAGGCCGCGGAATGGTGTATTTAACAAATTTAATGCTCGTAATGGAGACCACCTGAGTGTTCGTCGCAGCCTTTGTCCCTCCCTGGCTGTTGCATCATGAGTTCGGCAGGTTCGCCGCCGGACAGAGTTCTGTATAAAAAAGAGAGAAATAAAAGATAAAAAGAGCGACACACTTGGGAGCCCCTGGTGTGGTCGAACCGCACTCTGGGTCTGTTGTGGTTCTGCCTCTCCCCCTATGCCCATGGTATCTCCAGGGCGTAATTATGTACGCGGAGAGTTTGTCTTACAATTGTGCGAGGGCTGGGGTTGAGGCCGCATTGCTACGCGTGCTCGGAACGTGCCAGGTGGTCTTGGTTGATGTTGCTCTGGGCGCGTTTGGCCGTGTCCGGTCGTTTAACGGCCGGACTCGAAAATTGCCTTAAAAGGCTGCTCTGTACATCTGCCGCGAGAGCCGCTGTATGTTCCTCTGTTCGGAGGGAGCGTTCCGTGTTTCCATTGACCGTGATGACTCCACGAGGGCCTGGAATCTTGAGCTTAAGGTATGCATAATGCGGCACCGCGTTGAATTTGCGAACGCGGTTCGTCCGAGCAGAGCGTGATAGCCACTGCGGAATGGAACTATGTCGAAGATTAACTCCTCGCTTCGGAAATTATCCGGGGATCCGAAGACCACTTCCAGTGTAAATGAGCCTGTACAACTGGCCTCGACACCTGGTATGACGTCTTTGAAGGTTGTCTTTGTAGGTTTAATCTTTGAAGGGTCTATGCCCATCTTGCGCACTGTATCCTGATAAAGCAGGTTCAGGCTACTGCCGCCGTCCATCAGGACTCTCGTGAGGTGAAATCCATCGACGATTGGGTCTAAGACCAATGCGGCGAATCCGCCATGGCGGATACTGGTCGGATGGTCTCTTCGATCGAAAGTGATCGGGCAAGAGGACCATGGGTTGAATTTTGGGGCGACTGGCTCCATCGTGTATACGTCCCTTAGTGCACGCTTCCGCTCCCTCTTGGGTATATGCGTTGCGTATATCATGTTTACCGTCCGAACTTGAGGAGGGAATCCCTTTTGTCCTCTGTTGTTCGGCGGCCGGGTCTCTTCCTTGTCATCGCTGTGTAGCCCCTTGTCACTGCTTTCGGCATTAATTTGCCTGCCTGTTTGAATACCCAACAATCTCTGTTGGTGTGGTTAGCTGGCTTTTCGGGGGTTCCATGTATTTGACAGGAGCGGTCGAGTATTCGGTCCAAATTGGATGGGCCCGGAGTGGTTCTTTTGAATGGCTTCTTCCGTTGACCGGCCTTGGAGCCTCAGAATCTGGCGTTGACTGTCGTATCCTCATTGCTGTCGCTGTTAATGCGGTGTTTGTTTTTGTTTCGAGGCGACCTGCCATTGCGGTCCTTGGTATCCGGACTGCCAGCATTTTTGCTGAGGTTGTTGCTGCGAGCTAGCCAGTTATCCTCTCCCGCACAGAAGCGGGTCATGAGTGATGTGAGGGCTGCCATGGATTTCGGCTTTTCCTGTCCTAGGTGCCGGGCCAGCCACTCGTCGCGGATGTTATGTTTGAAGGCAGCGAGGGCCTCTGCATCCGGACAGTCGATGATTTGATTTTTCTTTGTTAAGAACCGTGTCCAGAATTGCCTGGCCGATTCGTCTGGCTGCTGGATTATGTGGCTTAGGTCATCTGCGTCCGGTGGTCGCACATACGTGCCCTGGAAATTGTCGAGGAATGCGGCTTCCAGGTCTTCCAAGCATCCAATTGACTCTGTGGGCAGGCTGTTAAGCAAATGCCGAGCTGGTCCTTTAAGCTTGAGCGGGAGATATTTGATGGCGTGAAGATCGTCGCCGCGGGCCATATGTATATGGAGGAGATAATCCTCAATCCAAACCGCGGGGTCTGTTGTGCCATCGTAGGATTCGATATTAACGGGTTTAAACCCTTCAGGGATTTGATGATCCATTGCTTCGTCATTGAAGCATAGTGGGTGCGCGGCGCCTCTGTATTGAGCAATATCGCGACGTAGCTCGAGAGAGCGTTGTCTGCTGTGTTCGGCCCGGCCGGAGTAGTTGTATCCGGCGCGACGGTATTCGTCGTGGGTCTTGGGGCGCCCACGTGATCCATAGATAGATCTGGATTGTCTTGCCTTGTCCTCCAATATATCCCGCAAGTCCGGCGCGTTCCCCCGTGGCTTCATGCTTTTTGAGCGATACCGGGGTACGGTTTTGGTGGAGGGCTTGCACGCCTATCTGTTGCGGCCACGAGGTGGTCGGTCTGCCGTATTGTGCGCTGGTGATGCAGGTTTGTACGCTTCCTCCTCTAGTCGGGGGAGCAACATGCGTTTTGGGTAACTTTTGGAGGGGCGTTCGAGTTCATACTCTTCGGCCGCGAGGACCTCGGTCCATCTGTCGGCTAGTAGGTCTTGATCAGCTTGGAGCTATTGCTGCTTTTTCTTTAGGCTGTTTGCCGTGGCCATTAGCCTGCGTCTGAAATGCTCTTGTTCGACGGGATCCTCAGGCACGACGAATTCGTCGTCGTCGAGGCTTGCCTCGTCTCCGGAGGGAGGTAAGTAATTATCATCCTTGACCTCTTTGTCTGTCGCCCTCTCGTGAGGGCTTGCTTCTGCCTCCTCCTGCGCTGGATCGTGCTGGAGGGGGTTGTCTTCGGCACTTTCTGGGGTGTTATTATCTCCTGTGCCGGAATCTCCATTCTTGCTGTGGCGAGATTTAGAGCGGCGCCGCTGACGTCGGCGCTTGGGCTGTTTCTTTAAGGAATCGGCCTCCGTTGCTTCTTCGTCGTCCCCATCTTTTGGGGTGTCCACCATGTATATGTTGTATGACGAGGTGGTCTTCCAGTGTCCTGTAGGCACTGGTTCTTGATAGTCTCCGGCATCGTCGTCCATACCGTCGATGTCTTCGGAGTCGTAGTCGAGTACGTCGGTTAGATCGTCGACGGTGGCTACGAAGTGGGTGGTGGGTGGGCTCTGAATTTCTTCATCGTCCGCGTCCCAACCATCCTGGCCGTAGTTCGGCCAAGGCTCTCCGGATAGCGAGAGATGCTTCAGCGAATTTAAGATATCCCCGAAGGGTGAGTGCTGAAAGATGTCCGCAGCGGTGAATTCCATGATCGACGCCCAATCGGATTCGACTGGCAGGGGCGCAGGAGGTTCGGAGTCCGGTAGAGAGTCCGGCACCTCGGAGTCATGAGCTTTATGCGGGACAAGGTAAGTGTTCGGCTCCATCGCCGTAGATGTTGCAGCTCCCGAGGCGGTGGCCAGCCATCCGTCCTCGATCTGAGCGATCGGCTCCGGACTATGGGTCGGAGCGGATTCGTGTGCGGCCTCCAAGGTGCTGTCCGGCGGCAGAGTTAGGTCGTGCCCATCGTGACAGCGCGGCACGCTCGGCTGTGGCTCAGATCCATCGAAGATCAAGTCCCCGCGGATATCAGCCGTGAAGTTTAGGCTTCCAAACCTGACCTGACGGCCAGGGGCGTAGCTTTCGATCTGCTCCAGATGGCCAAGTGAGTTGGCCCGCAGTGCGAAGCCGCCGAATACGACGATCTGTCCGGGGAGAAAAGTCTCACCCAGGACTGCGTCGTTGTCGATTGAAGAGGCCATCAAGCCTATCGGTGATGACACAGAGGAACTCTCAATGAAAGCACCAATATCGGTGTCAAAACCGGCAGATCTCGGGTAGGGGGTCCCGAACTGTGCGTCTAGGCGGATGGTTACAGGAGACAAGGGACACGATGTTTTACCCAGCTTCGGGCCCTCTTGATGGAGGTAAAACCCTACGTCCTGCTTGATTGATATTGATATTGTGGATGTTTACAAGAGTGGATCTACCACGAGATCAAGGAGGCTAAACCCTAGAAGCTAGCCTATGGTATGATTGTAATGGTTGTTGTTGTTCTATGGACTAGAGCCATCCGGTTTATATAGACACCGGAGAGGTCTAGGGTTACATAGAGTCGGTTACAATGGTAGGAGATCTACGTATCCGTATCGCCAAGCTTGCCTTGCACGCCAAGGAAAGTCCCATCCGGACACGGGACGAAGTCTTCAATCTTGTATCTTCATAGTCTTGGAGTCCGGTCGATGATGATAGTCCGGCCGATGATAGTTCGGCTGATGATGGTAGTCCGGCTATCCGGACACCCCCTAATCCAGGACTCCCTCAAGTACTTTGCTCCATCTCATTCTGAGTGCGTCTTCCGCTGTTTTGAGCTTCCGCTTTTGCTTCTTCAAACTTCTTGCAGTGGCGACGAGCCTTTTATGAAGATTCATATGCTCTGGTGATGTGAGATCATCTTCGCCGGGGATGGGTTGCTTGTCCGGTTCATGTCCAGCTGGCTGCTTGTTGACGTGTGCGTCGTCCACTGCTTCGCCCTGCTCTAGGGCTGGGTCCATATGGGTGTCGTTTTTGTCGATGCCGGTCTTCGGGCGGCGCTTGCGTCGCCACTTTGTTTGTTTGTTGGGGGAGTTGTCCTTCGCCACGTCCCATTTTTCCTCATTATCGCTTCCTTTTGGTGTGTCCACCATGTATACGTTGTGGGCTGGGGTGGCTTTCCTGCGCCCGTTAGGCGCTGGTTCTTGGTCATCTCCGGCATCGTCGTCCATACCGTCGATGTCCTCGGAGTTGTAGTCTAGCATGTCAGTTAAATCGTCGACAGCGGCTACCAAGTGGGTGGTGGGTTGGCTTTGAATTTCTTCGTCATCTGCATCCCAGCCGTCCTGACCGCAATCCAGGCAGGTCTCTCCTGATAACGAGAGGTATTTTAGCAAACTCAAGATGTCGCCGAAAGGTGAGTGTTGAGAGACGTCCGCTGCGGTGAACTCCATGATCGGCGCCCAATCGGATTCGAACGGGGCGGGCGCGGGAGGTTCGGAGTCCGGCTAGGAGTCCGGCACCTCGGAGTCATGAGCTTTATGAGGGACAAAGTCAGTGTTCGGCTCTATCGCCGTAGAGGTTGCAGCCCCCGAGGCGGTGTCTAGGCATCCATCCTCGATCTGCGGAGCTGGCTCCGAATTGAAGATCGGAGCGGTTTTGAGTGCGGCCTCCAAGGTACTGTCCGGCCGCAGAGCTAAATCATGCTCGCCGCGATAGTGCGGCACGCTCGGCTGTGGCTCGAACCCATCGAGGATCAAGTCCCCGCGGATGTCAGCCGTGAAGTTCAAACTTCCGAACCTGACCTGACGGCCAGGGGCGTAGCCTTCGATCTGCTCCAGTTGGCCAAGCGAATTGGCCCGCAGTGCAAAGCCGCCGAATACGAAGATTTGTCCGGGAGGAAGGTCTCACCCTGGACAGCGTCGTTGATGATGATTGAAGAAGCCATCGAGCCTATCGGTGACGACACAGAGGAACTCTCAATGAAAGCACCAATGTCGGTGTCAAAACCGGCGGATCTCGGGTAGGGGGTCCCGATCTGTGCGTCTAAGCGGATGGTAACAGGAGACGAGGGACACGATGTTTTTACCCAGGTTCGAGCCCTCTTGATGGAGGTAAAACCCTACGTCCTGCTTGATTAATATTGATGATGTGGGTTACAAGAGTAGATCTACCACGAGATCAAGGAGGCTAAACCCTAGAAGCTAGCCTATGGTATGATTGTTGTTCGTCCTACGGACTAAGGCCATCCAGTTTATATAGACACCGGAGAGGGCTAGGGTTACACAGAGTCGGTTACAAAGGTAGGAGATCTACATATCCGTATCGCCAAGCTTGCCATCCACGCCAAGGAAAGTCCCATCCGGACACGGGACGAAGTCTTCAATCTTGTATCTTCATAGTTTTGGAGTTCGACCGATGATGATAGTTCGGCTATCCGGACACCCCCTAGTCCGGAACTCCCTCAGTGAGGATCGGTTACTGCTTTGCAAAAGTTCTTTTTTTTTCTCTGAACAAAAATATACCAACATCACGGATCCGCTTACCTTCCCTTCGTTGGGAGAGAAGAACATTGGCAGATGCGAGTGTTGCCTTTCTTGAAGACGGTGAGGGAGAAGGGGATTCAGCGAAGAGTGAAATGATGGTTGCTTCGTCCATCAAACTTAGACTGCGGGGAGGTGGGGTTTTGTGATACGATGGCTCGTTACTGCCGCGCTACGACCGGGTTGACTCTCCGCCTGCATACTGCCTTCTAATTTGGTGGATGGCATTTGGGCCTGCGTGCTGCATGGCCCGCATGTCCGTGAACAAAAGTATAACGACATTCAGTAGAGGGAGATGTTTCAATGACCTAGGAGGAGCCAGAAGTGGTAGAGTGTCTACACTGTACTAGTAGTAATTGTTTTTCTGGGTAGCTGTAGAGTGTCTCCACTGTACTAGTAGTAATTGTTTCTCTGGGCCCAGCTCCCCTTCTTCCTCACTCCTACAGAATCTCCCCTTCTTCTTCACTCGCACTACAACTAGGCTCGTCATTCGTTACTCTGCTCAAATCCGTGAGCGCGATGCGACGCCCACAAGGAAAATGGAGTCGGCTGACCCCCAGCGCCAAGAAGATGAGGCTCCCGCCAGCGGCAATGCGTGTTGTAGATCCCGCACCCGGCAGCGCCGGGGAGAAGCAGCGACCCCGCCCCCACCGGATACCAGGAACCCGTAGAATCTCGGGTGGACCGCATCAGCGATCTCCCGGATGCCGTCCTTGGGGAGATCATCTCGCTTCTCCCCACCAAGGATTGCTGCCGCACCCAAGTCCTCTCAATTCGGTGGCGCCCTCTATGGTGCGCCGTGCCCCTTAATCTCGACTGTCGTCAGCTATCTCTCTTCAATGATTTTGAAATCCCCAGAGCCATCATCTCCTCCCACCAGGGATCTGTTCAAAGCCTCTGCATCCCGTCATGCTACCTGAGCAAGCATACCATGCCCTGCATGATGGACGCCTGGCAGAAATCCCCTGAATTCACAGAACTACAGCTGCTTGAGTTCTACTATTCCCCTGGAAATCACATACCACATACTGAATGCCATGAACTAGTGCCCTCAGCACCGATGTCCATCTCGCGGTTTTCCTCCTCTCTCCACACCGCCACCTTTGTGCTTTGCTACCTACCAGACAATCTGGTACTAAACCTTCGACTCCCATTTCTCAAGAAACTTTCACTTGTGAGGGGTTCGTATATCGGAGGCCTCATTGCACAGCATCATCCACTCCAGTTGCCCTGCGCTGGAGTGCTTGGTGCTTGTTTTCACAGTTAGAATCGGTTGTCTCCAAATAAAGTCGCCTAACCTTGTAAGAATTGGAATTTCTTTTGACGAAAGGCAGCTCATCATCCAAGATGCCCCTTCACTTCAAAGGTTGATCCTTGATTCTAGTTATTCACTGTTGCAAATAACCATCCTCTCTGCGCCTAAACTGGAGACCTTGGGTGTAATACATGATCTTTGTGCTCATTTCAATATGGTGTTTGGCTCCACAGTTCTTCAGGTACTTTATATTATCATCTACACTTGTAACCATAAGCTGCATTTTAAATTTCTGCGCATAATTTATATATCATCTTGGAGTACACATTTTGTACTAATATTATGTTCTATGCTCAATGAAGAGTTTCTCCATGGATGGCCTATCAATGGTGCTGGATTCTGTCAAGATCTTATATATCCAAATGAATAGTTTTGATCTGAACAAGATTATTGGCTTGCTGCAATGCTTTCCATGTCTGGAGAAGTTGTATATGAAGGTGATAATTTCACGCACATTGGAAGCCCGCATATAGTGTACTAGAATTAACCGTTCAGCTGTTGCTCTTTCGACACTCTTCTTTTAGACCTGAACTATTTTCAATCTTCAGGTCTATTTAGGCAACAGGACGGGGTAAGAAAATTATAACCAATCGGTGGATTCGTAAGCATCGGGATTTTCTCACTTCTCATGAGATTCGATTGAAGACAATAACGCAAGAACGATATGTAGCCAACCGTGCAAACACAAGATTTGTCACATTCTTCCTGTTGAATGCGAGGTTACTATTGTCCATCAGGCTTAAGTTTATCAGCAGCATGGTTTTGACGGATGGGTATGTCGAAGAGCAAAAAAAGTAGTTTCAGGTGGGCAAAAGAGGTTCTGAACATGTCGGGCTTCTATTTACAACATATTGTGGTCATAATCCAGTAAATTTTATGACCCAGGATGTTCATTCTATGGACCTGACCGATCCATTTGACTGTGACCGATCCATTTGACTGTGACTATGACCCAGGATGTTCAATCTGGGTTTTTTTGTAAACCTGATGAACAATCAACCCTCGTGCTTTTGTACAGTTTGTAAGCTGGAGTTAGATGTTCCTGCCCTTTTCAACTCGGCTGTGACTGTCATATTTTCTTTGAAACAAGGCAAATGGCCTGCCATTCATTTAATTTAGAGTGAAATATTGTAACAAATCACAACCAAGGGAAATAACATCACTCACGCTGGCTGCTTGAGCTCACTGTGCATTACAGAAGCCAAGTGATTAGCCCCCACCAGTACCCACAAACTTATTTCGAACTAGCACATCAAATGGGGTGTAAATTTTCATATGAAAGGTTGCATGACCGTGACAGATTTGGATTCTGACATTTGGGACCCGCGAGGAAATAGCCTATCCAAGGTGGTGTCGACTTACTAGCCAGTCAACAAACGATTCTTCCTACCAGCCGTTGGTATGACATCCAACATATGTCGTGTATCTTCTATCTCTTGTCTTCTTCTTCCTCCAGCCGCCCAAACCAAACCACCCCGTCGGCTCCGCCTGCTCCCGCCTCCATGGCTGGCTGCGCCTCCGCCGCCCTATCGTACGTACCCTCCAATGTTGGCCAGTCCCTCCCTCTATTCCCCCACACGTCCTATTATTCTCCGGCGACGTTAGCCCCAACACGCACCCGTGCCCGAACCAGTCAACCCTAGTACTCCCCTCCGCCTACGACTGGACCGGCGCATCTTCAACGGCTCCTGTTCGTTCCGTCCAAGGCCTCACCATCGTCCTCCGCCTTGCGGCCTTGGTTCGCTCGCCGTGCGTGGTGCGCCGCCCTCTTGCGTTGTCAACGTTGTCAACAACCCAGAGGAACAAGCATATGACTGTACGTGGAGAGGATGACAGTAGGGACCCACTAGCGTCATGGCAGTACGCAAGCAAGTGCCTCTATAGTACAAGCCCAAAAATATGGTTCCTCCTAGTGCTAATGGTTGGACATCTGGGGCTCACGCCATTGTCAACATAGTCAATAAACCAGAGAATTACACTACGAGCGGCTGACACCAGGGACCCAGCAAGTCGTGTAGTTTTTTTTGAGGAACAAGCAGTTGTTATTTATACTAGTTTTATCGACGAATCAGGGTAACAACGAGGCTGTGCGGGGGCTGTGGCCCGTCTAGCCAGAATTTTATTTATGTTTACCACATCATGAGCCCAGTTGTGTTTTTTCTTGCTGAAAATGGCTAGCCCATTTCTATTTTTTTTTAAGAAATACCCAAACAAGGCCTACTTGCTTTATCGGCCCTGCTGGGCTGCAAATCTTTCAAGACGATGAGAGTTTCATTCAGTTTGCCCAGAAATGGCATGTACATTTTTAAAACACATCAAACCAGGAATTAGTTTCAATTTTTTTTCATTACAAGATCTTAAATTCCATTGATTTATATGCGTGGACAATTATTTGGATTTTATATTTATATATATTATTTTTCAAAATAGTTTGAATGTGAATCGATATTTCTGGATTAAAAATAGTTGACCGCACCGAAATATGCAAAATTTCGTATACTTTTTAACCGTGGCCACAATATGGGGTGGAATGCTAACAAAAAGAAGATGGGCTCCAAAAAAATCTTAAGAATTAGCAAATGGGTTGTACATTATTAGAAATAATGGCAGATGGGCTATATGCTGTTTTCCACAGATTTGAGGCTGACTTGTGCGCCTACTACAGGTTGACGCGTATGCTTTCATAAAAAAAAGGTTGATGCACACGCAACGCCCTATCAACTTAGTCAACACACGAGAGCGGTGACTGTTGGATGTCCATCCAACGACTGTCGTGCTTCTTCAATCTCTGCTCTTCATGCTCCAGCCGCTCAAACAAGCACCGCCGGGACTACTTGCTCCCTCCTCCCGCGGTCGGCTATGCTGCCGCACAGGCCTCACGGCCCCACCGTACTCCCATCGCTGGCCTAGCCATCCCTCTACTCACCCACACATGCTGTTATTCTCCGGCGACAGCAGACGAACCCGTAAACCCTTGTACTCCTCCGCGTGGGAAACAACTGCCGAGTATTCCCTGGCTCCGTGGAGTTCCCTTCCTAGGCCTCGCCGTCGTCCACCGCCCTGGTGCTCTCGGCGAAGCCTGGTCAACATGGTCAATGAACGACATCCATCGGAAGTGGACTCTACGTGGAGAGGCTGACAGCTGGGTCCACGGCCGCACGCAAGGAAATGCCTCCTTATTACGCGCAAAATAATGATTCCTCCACCTGACAGCTAGGACCCATAGGAAGGGCCTTGATGACCCACAAGTATAGGGGATCTATCGTAGTCCTTTTGATAAGTAAGTGCATCAAACCCATCGAGGAGCAGAAGGAAATGATAAGCGGTTTTAAGCAAGGTATTCTCTGCAAGTACTGAAATAAGTGGTAACAGATAGTTTTGTGATAAGATAAATGGTAACGAGCAACAAGTAATAAAAGTAAATAAGGTGCAGCAAGGTGTCCCAATCCTTTTTGTAGCAAAGGACAAGCCTGGACAAACTCTTATAATAGGAAAAGCGCTCCCGAGGACACATGGGAATATCGTCAAGCTAGTTTTCATCACGCTCATATGGTTCACGTTCGGTACTTTGATAATTTGATATGTGGGTGACCAGTGCTTGGGTACTGCCCTTACTTGGACAAGCATCCCACTTATGATTAACCTCTATTGCAAGCATCCGCAAGTACAACAAAAGTATTAAGGTAAACCTAACCATAGCATGAAACATGTGTATCCAAATCAGCCCCTTACGAAGCAACGCATAAACTAGGGTTTCAGCTTCTGTCACTCTAGCAACCCATCATCTACTTATTACTTCCCAATGCCTTCCTCTAGGCCCAAATAATGGTGAAGTGTTATGTAGTCGACGTTCACATAACACCACTAGAGGTTAGACAACATACATCTTATCAAAATATCAAACGAATACCAAATTCACATGACTACTAATAGCAAGACTTCTCCCTTGTCCTCAGGAACAAATGTAACTACTCACAAAAAGTATATTCATGTTCATAATCAGAGGGGTAATGTTGTGCATAAAGGATCTGAACATATGATCTTCCACCAAATAAACCAACTAGCATCAACTACAAGGAGTAATCAACACTACTAGCAACCTACTAGCACCAATCCCGTACTTGGAGAGAAGAATTGGATACAAGAGATGAACTAGGGCTTGGAGATGAGATGGTGCTGGTGAAGATGTTGATGGAGATTGCCCTCTCCAGATGAGAGGATCGTTGGTGATGACGATGATGATGATTTCCCCCTCCCGGAGGGAAGTGTCCCCGGTAGAATAGCTCTGCCGGAGCCCTAGATTGGTTCCGCCTCGTGGCGGCGGAGTCTCGTCCCGAAAGGTTCTCTCTGATTTTTTTCTCATCGAAAGACTTCATATAGGAGAAGATGGGCGTCAAAGAGCCAACAGGGGGCCCACGAGGTAGGGGGCGTGCCCAGGGGGGGCGCGCCCCCCACCCTCGTGAGCAGGGTGTGGGCCCCCTGGCCTTCATCTTTGGCGACGATTTTCTTTATTTATTCTAAGGTATTCCGTGGAGTTTCAGGACTTTTGGAGTTGCGCAGAATAGTCCTTCAATATTTTCTCCTTTTCCAGCCCAGAATTCTAGCTGCCGGCATTCTCCCTCTTCATGTAAACCTTGTAAAATAAGAGAGAATAGCCATAAGTTGTAACACCCCGGATGTAACTTTCCATCTTTGTAACTCCAACTCTTGCCATTTTTGGCTATGTGTTATGATATTCCCTCCATGGTTGGGTTTTATCTTTCGTTTTGATTTTTGTTCATGTCATGCATCTCATATCATGTCATCATGTGCATCTCATTTGCATACGTGTTCGTCTCATGCATCCGAGCATTTTCCCCGTTGTCCGTTTTGCAATCCGACACTCCCACGTGCACCGGCACACCTCTCTTGTCTCTTTTCGTGTGCAGGTGTTAAACATTCTCGGAATGGACCGAGGCTTGCCAAGTGGCCTTGGTACACCACCGATAGACCACCTGTCAAGTTTCGTGTCATTTGGAGCTCGTTTGATACTCCAACGGTTAACCGGATAACCGCAAAGGCCTCTTTTGGGTTGCAGCCCAACACCCCTTCAAAACAGCCCAATAATCCATCTAAGTCACTTCCATACTCTCTGTCGTCGGATCATGATCGTGTGGGCGAAAACCGAACTCCATTTGGAGCCTCCTAGCTCCCTCTACCTATAAAAACACCTCCCCCTTTGAAATTTCAGGCAAACCCTAGACAAACTCCTCCCCCGCCGCCACCGGACGCATCCGGACCGGGCCGGACACGTCCGCCCACCATGCCCGGCGAATCAGCCGCCGCCACGTTGCCACGCCCACATCACCGCGCCGCCAGCCTGCAAGGCCCGCGGGAGGCCCTCCCGGCCCAGCTACGTCGCGCCGCCCCCGCAGATCTCCAGCGCCGCCGCCGCCCGTCCGGGCCGGCCGGCCCCGCCTCCGCCGCCGGGGGCACCGGATCCGGCAAGGAGTGCCCCTCTCCGACTGAGGGAGTCCCGGACTAGGGGGTGTCCGGATAGCCGAACTATCATCATCGGCCGGACTCCAAGACTATGAAGATACAAGATTGAAGACTTCGTCCCGTGTCCGGATGGGACTTTCCTTGGCGTGGAAGGCAAGCTTGGCGATACGGATATGTAGATCTCCTACCTTTGTAACCGACTTTGTGTAACCCTAGCCCTCTCCGGTGTCTATATAAACCGGATGGCTTTAGTCCATAGGACGAACAACAATCATACCATAGGCTAGCTTCTAGGGTTTAGCCTCCTTGATCTCGTGGTAGATCTACTCTTGTAACCCACATCATCAATATTAATCAAGCAGGACGTAGGGTTTTACCTCCATCAAGAGGGCCCGAACCTGGGTAAAAACATCGTGTCCCTCGTCTCCTGTTACCATCCGCCTAGACGCACAGTTCGGGACCCCCTACCCGAGATCCGCCGGTTTTGACACCGACATTGGTGCTTTCATTGAGAGTTCCTCTGTGTCGTCACCGATAGGCTTGATGGCTTCTTCAATC
The DNA here is from genome assembly GCF_002162155.2 of Triticum dicoccoides. Classification (NCBI taxonomy): domain Eukaryota; kingdom Viridiplantae; phylum Streptophyta; class Magnoliopsida; order Poales; family Poaceae; genus Triticum; species Triticum dicoccoides. The sequence goes on along the minus strand of NC_041393.1, from coordinate 677,842,136 downwards.
ATCATCAACGATGCAGTCCAGGGTGAGTCCTTCCTCCCCGGACAAATCTTCGTATTCGGCGGCTTTGCACTGCGGGCCAATTCGCTTGGCCAACTGGAGCAGATCGAAAGCTACGCCCCTGGCCGTCAGGTCAGATTTGGAAGTTTGAACTTCACGGCTGACATCCGCGGGGACTTGATCCTCGATAGGATCGAGCCACAGCCGAGCGTGCCGCACTGTCGCGGCGAGCATGATTTAGCTCTGCAGCCGGACCATACCTTCGAGGCCGCACTCGAAACCGCTCTGACCTTCAATTCGGAGCCAGCTTCGCAGATCGAGGATGGATGCCTAGACACCGCCTCGGGGGCTGCAACCTCTACGGCGATAGAGCCGAACACTGACTTTGTCCCTCATAAAGCTCGTGACTCCAAGGTGCCGGACTCCTCGCCGGACTCCGAACCTCCCGCGCCCGCCCTGATCGAATCCGATTGGGCGCCGATCATGGAGTTCACCGCAGCGGACGTCTTTCAACACTCACCTTTCGGCGACATCTTGAGTTCGCTAAAATATCTCTCGTTATCAGGAGAGCCCTGGCCGGACTGCGGTCAGGACGGTTGGGATGCAGACGACGAAGAAATTCAAAGCCCACCCACCACCCACTTGGTAGCCGCTGTCGATGATTTAACCGACATGCTAGACTATGACTCCAAGGACATCGACGGTATGGACGACGACGCCGGAGACGACCAAGAACCAGCGCCCACTGGGCACTGGATAGCCACCTCATCGTATGACATATACATGGTGGATATCCCAAAAGATGGGAATGGTGAAGGAATAGAGGAGGATGACCCCTCCAAAAAGCAGCCCAAGCGCCGGCGTCAGCGGCGCCGCTCTAAATCCCGCCACAGCAAGAATGAAGACTTCGGCACCGGAGACAATAATACACCGGACAGTGCCGAAGACAACCCGCTCCAGAAGGATGGAGCGCAGGAGGACGGAGACGCCAGCCCTTATGAAGGAGCGGCAGGAGAACAGGCAGAGGATTATACGCCTCCCTCCGGAGACGAAGCGAGCCTCGACAATGACGAATTCGTCGTGCCTGAGGATCCCGTCGAACAAGAGCATTTTAAACGCAGGCTTATGGCCACGGCGAACAGCCTCAAGAAAAAGCAGCAACATCTTAGAGCTGATCAGGATCTGCTAGCCGACAGATGGACTGAAGTTCTCGCGGCCGAAGAGCATGAGCTCGAACGCCCCTCCAAAAGCTACCCTAAACGCAAGCTGCTCCCCCGATTAGAGGAGGAGGCTTACGAACCCGCATCACCAGGAGACAATACGGCTGACCGACCACCCCGTGGTCGCGACAGAGTGGCCTCTAGGCCCATCACCAGACCCGTACACTGGCATCGCTTGAAAAGCACACAGCCACAGGGGAACACACCGGACTTGCGAGATATATTGGAGGATAAGGCAAGACAATCAAGATCGATCTATGGATCGCACGTGCTTCCCACGATACGTGACGACAATCGTCGCGCCGGACATAGTAAGACCGGCCGGGCCGAACAAAATAGACCAAGCTCCCTTGAGCTCCATCGTGATATCGCCCAGTACAGAGGCGCCGCACACCCACTATGCTTCACAAATGAAGTAATGGATCATCAAATCCCCGAAGAGTTTAAACCCGTCAATATTGAATCCTACGATGGCACAACAGACCCCGCGGTTTGGATTGAAGACTATCTCCTTCACATCCACATGGCCCGCGGTGACGATCTTCACGCTATCAAATACCTCCCCCTCAAGCTTAAAGGACCAGCCCGGCATTGGCTCAACAGCTTGCCAGCAGAGTCAATTGGGAGTTGGGAGGACCTGGAAGCCGCATTCCTCGATAACTTCCAGGGCACTTATGTGCGACCACTAGACGCTGATGACCTAAGCCACATAATTTAGCAGCCAGACGAATCGGCCAGGCAATTCTGGACACGGTTCTTAAACAAGAAAAACCAAATCGTTGACTATCCGGATGCGGAGGCCCTGGCGGCCTTCAAGCATAATATCCATGACGAGTGGCTTGCCCGGCACCTCGGACAGGAAAATCCGAAATCCATGGCAGCCCTCACATCACTCATGAGCCGCTTCTGCGCGGGTGAGGACAGCTGGCTAGCACGCAGCAACAACCTCAGCAAAAATTCTGGCAGTCCGGACTTCAAGGACCAAAATGGCAGGCCGCATCGCAACAAAAACAAACGCCGCATTAACGATGATCATATTGAGGATACGGCAGTCAATGCCGGATTCAGAGGCTCTAAACCCGGTCAGCGGAAAAAGCCATTCAAAAGAACTACTCCGGGTCCGTCCAATTTGGACCGAATACTCGATCGCTTGTGCCAGATACATGGCACTCCCGAAAAGCCAGCTAACCACACCAACAGGGACTGTTGGGTATTCAAGCAGGCAGGCAAGTTAATTGCCGAAAACAATGACAAGGGGCTACATAGCAATGATGAGGACAAGACCCAACCGCCGAACAATAGAGGACAGAAGGGTTTCCCCCCACAGGTGCGGACGGTGAACATGGTATACGCAACGCACATACCCAAAAGGGAGCGGAAGCATGCACTCAGGGATGTCTACGCGATGGAGCCAGTTGCCCCGAAGTTCAATCCATGGTCCTCCTGCCCGATCACTTTTGACCGAAGGGACCACCCCACCAGCATCCGCCACGGCGGATTCGCCGCACTGGTCTTAGACCCAATCGCCGATGGATTTCACCTAACCAGAGTCCTGATGGACGGCGGCAACAGCCTGAACCTGCTTTACCAGGATACAGTGCGCAAAATGGGCATAGACCCCTCAAGGATTAAACCTACCAAAATGACCTTTAAAGGCATCATACCAGGTGTAGAAGCCAATTGTACAGGCTCAATTACACTGGAAGTGGTCTTCGGATCCCCGGATAACTTCCGAAGCGAGGAGATAATCTTCGACATAGTCCCGTTCCGCAGCGGCTATCATGCCTTGCTCGGACGTACTGCGTTTGCAAAGTTCAACACGGTGCCGCACTACGCATACCTCAAGCTCAAGATGCCAGGCCCTCGAGGAGTCATCACGGTCAATGGAAACACTAAACGTTCTCTTCGCACGGAGGAACATACAGCGGCTCTCGTGGCAGAAGTGCAATGCAGCCTCTTAAGGCAATTCTCGAGTCCGGCCTTTAAGCGGCCGGACACAGCTAAGCGCGCCCGGAGTAACCTACAACAAGACCACCTAGCACGTTCTGAGCACGCGTAGCAGTGCGGCCCCAACCCCAGCTCCTGCGAAATGTTAAAGCAGGTCCTTTGCGTACACCATTACGCTCTGAAGATACCATGGGCATGGGGAGAGGGGCACGACCACGATAAACCCAGACTGCGGCTAAACCACACCAAGGGCTCTCAAGTGTGTTGTTCTTTTTTCTTTTCTTTTTACCTTTTATTTTTTACACATAGGACTCCGTTTGTCAGAGGCCCTGCCCGGCAGCAGATCTGCCGAACTCACGATGCAACAGCCAGGGAAGGATAAAGGCTACAACGAATATACACGTGGTCTCCGTTACGAGCATTTTTATACACCAATCTGTAGCCTACCCCTGGAGGGGGACATGTTTAACAGTCCCATACCTTGCTTATCGCACTATTTGTACCGTTCTGCATCCGTAGCAGCACTTATTGAATAAAACAATGCAGCACCTTTTTGCTTATAATTGCATTTCTTTTTCATACATATGTTCATTCACGGCATATTGCATTCGTACACTTTGGTACGGCTAATACACATCAGGGGCTTATGTTCCCGGAATCATGGTGTGATGAGTCCAAACACTTTCACAAGTGCGGCACCCCGAACTTATAGCACTATATGCATCAGCTCCGAATCATGTCTTGGGTCAATAGTTGGGTTTGCCCGGCTCCCATGTTTTGGTACCTTACGTTCCGTTATATCGGCTAAGGTAGCACTGGGAGAACCACTGCGATTGCGCCCCAGTTGAGCTGGGTTAATGCCTCAGTGGAGAAAGCTAAAAATGACCGTCATGATGAGGCAAGAGCCGGTCGCTGTTCGAGAGGTTTTTTGCGAGTCCTTAAAGACTTATGCCGCTTAGAGCGAGGAGCCGGATACTGTCCGGTCAAGGCGTGGATAGCGCCCCAAATTCGGCCTTCCAAAGACTAGGGGCTTCACCGAAATTTAAAATTATAGAATTCTATGGCTAAGTGAGAGTGTTCAAGCATTATAAGTCCGGTTGCCTTGTTCGCTGTGTCGAGCGCCTCCCCAGATGGACCCAAAAATGGGAACAAGAGCGCTCGAGTTTATCCCGAACACCCCAGCACTCGTGGCATGGGGGCTGAAGCCGACGACTTGCCATCTCTCAGATTTGATAAACAGCCGCACAGAAGGTAATATTTTAAATTAACAAGCGTTGCTTAGCGCGTATGAACCAAGTTTTCAGCGCACAGGATAACAAAATGCGAATCTACTCAAATATTACATCTTTGGAGCACTCACCCGCAATAGTGCGGGCGCCCTTCAGCACACTCTTATAATACATCTCGGGCGTGCGATGCTCCTTGTCCTCTGGTGGCGGGTCCGTCACGAGCTTCTGGCCATCCATCTTGCGCCAGTGCACCTTTGCGCGGGCAAGGGCCCAGCGGGCACCTTCAATACAAGCGGAATGCTTGATGACTTCAACCCACGGGCACGCATCCACCAGCCGCCGCACTAGGCCGAAGTAGCTCCCAGGCATGGCCTCCTTTGGCCACAGCCGAACTATGAGGCCCTTTATGGCCTGTTCGGCCGCCTTGTGGAGCTCGACCAGCTGCTTCAGCTGGTCGCTAAGGGGCACCGGATGTCCGGCCTCAGCATACTGAGACTAGAAGACCTTCTCCGTCGAGCTCCCCTCCTCAACCCGGTAAAATGCGGCAGCATCAGCCACGCTGCAAGGAAGATCTGCGAACGCTCCTGGAGAGCTCCGAATTCGGGTAAGCAACAGGTAATTAACACTCACATGCTTACTTTGCATGAAAAATGCCTTACCCGCTGCTATTTTCTTCACCGCCTCAATCTCCTGGAGGGCCTTGTAGGCTTCGGCCTTAGCGGTTTTGGCATTCTCAAGAGCCGTTGCAAGCTCAGACTCTCGAGTCTTCGAGTCACGCTCCAAGCTCTCCTGTTTTTTCACGAGATCCTGGAGCTCTTGATGTACCTCCGCCACCCGCGCCTCCTGTTTCTCTCGCTCGGTGCACTCCGCGGCCGCATTGCGTTCGGTCGCAGCCACCGCCTCCTTCAGGGTTGCCACCTCGTTAGTGGCCCCTGCAATACCCAAGTTATCCTTGTCATTTTTCTTGCAACCCAATCCTTTTCTGTAAGGTACAATTTTCATAAGGTATTACTCACCTTCTTTTTCCTCGAGCTGCTTATTGGCACGGCCGAGCTCGTTCTCGGACCGCTCGAGGTTTTCCTTCAAAGTATTGACCTCCGCAGTCACTGCGGCGGAGGTCAGCAGCACAGCCTACAATCCCATATTGACATATTTTCATGACTCCTGTGTTTATCTTTCTAAAGATCCTCAGTCCGGCTTTTCTTTCTGAACACCGAACCGAGCATCAGGGGCTACTGTCTATGCGGTACCATTTTACATATATTGAAATTCTTACCTCAAAGCCTGTTAGAAGGCTGCTGCAGGCTTCGGTCAGCCCGCTCTTGGTGAGCTGAACCTTCTGAATCACCGCACTCATAACAGTGCGGTGTTCCTCTTTGATGGAGGCGCCGTTGAGCGCCTCCAGCAAATTATCCGGCACCTCCAGTTGGACGGAGGCAGCCGGTGTCGCGGTCTTGCCCTTCTTATGAAGGGGTCGCCCGCCGGACTCCGGAGCCACTGTGGCCTCCGGGGCCGAGTCCGGTGCAAAGTCCGGGAGGTTGTCCTGTGACACCTACGGGGCCTCCTCCTCCTGGTAGGTCCCTTCCTGGGACCCCACCTCGGCGTCGTCCGCGGCACGGGGGGTGGAGGCAGTCGGAAGGGAATCCATATCCGACGCACCCAAGGACCCGCTCGACGAAACGGGAAGATCATCCTTGGGCGGACTGCAGGGTTGTATGCGGCATTAGAAAGACATTATGTGGCGAAAAGAAAAAATCTTGAATTTTTCGGGAGTCCGGATACTTACGATCTTGCCAGGGGCTTGGCCCTTGGAGGCCAGTCCTCGTCGTCGTCACTGGCGTTGGCGGAGCGGTCCGGGGGAATAGTTTTTCCCTTCTTGGACCCTTCGGCCTCCCTTGTTGGGGAGGCCTTCCTTTTCTTCCCTCCCCCCGCTGGGGGAGAGGCTTTCTTCTCCTCCTCGCCTTGGTGGGAGGAGTCGACCTCGGATTCATCATCCGATAGCACCTGAAAACGGGAACTCTTCCAAGTCCCCGTGGCCTTCTTCTTGGCCTTCTTCTCCGGCACCACGTGGGGTGCCGGAGCCAGCAGCCCCGTCAGGCGGGCGTCCGCTGGGTCCTCTGGCAATGGGGCCGGACAGATAGTCCATTCGGCCTTCGCTAGCCAGTCCTGTCAAAGGTAAAGGGAGTTTAGATCCCGCATAGAGTCAAACTATGGAAAGCAAGTTGCAAAATCATTTACCTCGTCAGCCGGGCGCTGCGAGCAGAATCCGCGATCTTCGGTAGCGGATGCAAGAGCTTCGGCGCCCTTGAACAGCACCTTCCAGACATCTTCGTACGTAGTGTCGAAGAGGCCGCTCAGGGTCTGGTGCTGCGCCGGATCGAACTCCCACATGTTGAAACCCCGTCGTTGGCATGGGAGAATCCAGCGGATGAGCATGACCTGGACTACGTTGAGAAGCTTGAGCTTCTTGTCCACCAGCTTCTGGATACAGGCTTGGAGTCCGGTCAGCTCCTCCGAATTCCCCCAGATCAGGCCACTCTCTTTCCAGGAGGTGAGCCATGTAGGGATGCCGGATCTGAATTCGGGGGCCGCTGCCCAATCGGCGTCACACGGCTCGGTGATGTAGAACCACCCCGATTGCCACCCCTTGATGGTTTCCACGAAAGTGTCTTCCAGCCACGTAACGTGGGACATCCTGCCCACCATAGCGCCTCCGCACTCCGCTTGGCTGCCCTTCACAACCTTCAGCTTGACACTGAAGGTCTTGAGCCACAAGCCGAAGTGGGGCTGGATGCAGAGGAAGGCCTCACACACGACGATAAACGCCGAGATGTTGAGGATGAAATTCGGGGCCAGATCATGGAAATCCAGGCCGTAGTAGAACATGAGCCCCCGGACGAAGGGATGAAGTGGGAAGCCCAGTCTGCGGAGGAAATGGGGAAGAAACACTACCCTCTCATGGGGCCTGGCGGTGGGGATGAGCTCTCCCTCGTCGGGGAGCCGACGCGCGATGTCGCTGGACAAGTATTCGGTGTCACGCAGCTTCTGGATCTACCCCTCCGTGACGGAGCAGGCCATCCACTTGCCTCCTGCCCCGGACATATTTGGAGAAGGTCGAGGTGAGATGTGCGGGCTTGGGCGCTGGAGCTCAAGTTCGCAGAGATGGATAAGCCAAGGAGGAAGAAGGCGCGGGTAAAACGGTTGGATCTTTATCCCCTTATATGGGTGGACGCAAACATGCGTCCCCATCGGCCTGATAAAACTCGCTTATCCCCCAAGCGCCGCAATCAATGGCGCGGTTGGGTTACCCACGTCCGTATTGATGGGAATCCTAGAATAAGGGGAACACGATCTCTGCTTCGACAAGACGTGCCAAAGAAACCGCTTCGCTAAACACGCTGAGGTGGAACAATAAAAACAATTCGAGTAAAGGCTTGGAAGTGGTGTGACGTCAGCCACAAAATACGTCAGCATATTGATCTTGTGTAATATTATTTTCTCTACGGTGGTACGTGGAATTTATTTTTACAGAGCCGGACACTATCCTGGTGTTCACAATCTTTTATAAATTATTCGGAGGAAGAACCCGCCTTGCAATGCCGAAGACAATATGCGCGCCGGACTCGTCTTCATTGAAGCCTGGTTCAGGGGCTACTGAGGGACTCCCGGACTAGGGGGTGTCCGGATAGCTGAACTATCATCATCGGCCGGACTCCAAGACTATGAAGATACAAGATTGAAGACTTCGTCCCGTGTCCGGATGGGACTTTCCTTGGCGTGGAAGGCAAGCTTGGCGATACGGATATGTAGATCTCCTACCTTTGTAACCGACTTTGTCAAACCCTAACCCTCTCTGGTGTCTATATAAACCGGATGGCTTTAGTCCATAGGACGAACAACAATCATACCATAGGCTAGCTTCTAGCGTTTAGCCTCCTTGATCTCGTGGTAGATCTACTCTTGTAACCCACATCATCAATATTAATCAAGCAGGACGTAGGGTTTTACCTCCATCAAGAGGGCCCGAACCTGGGTAAAAACATCGTGTCCCTCGTCTCCTGTTACCATCCGCCTAGACGCACAGTTCGGGACCCCCTACCCGAGATCCGCCGGTTTTGACACCGACACCGACCTTCCCCGAGCCTTCTCCGGCCACCGCGCTCCATCTCCGGCGAGGAACTCCGGCCTGCCTCGAAGTCCGCACCCGGATCCAGATCTGGAACCTTAGGGTTGACCCCGAAATACTCTGTCATTTTTCTGTCACATTATTTAGCCTTGTTCATCGCATCATACCTCCATGCATACTGCTCCATTTCATGCGCATGATACATCAAAATGTTCATCAGGTTGTGCTATTCGTTTTGTTCCATTGGTCCATGTTCATTTGAGGTCATATCGATGCCCAAATCTCCGATGCAAGAGTGCTATATAATGTTAGTTTCTGTTTCTTAACAGATTGTGGGCATTTGTCATTTTTGCTACATTTATTGTGTGCATCTTATGGGCATGAGCTCTACATGTGTTTTGTACTATGTCATGCCATATTTACAGAGGTGCTTGATATGTATTTTTTATATCAATGTGGTGACTAGCACAAGCATGCAAACTAGGCTTCGTGATGTTGCTGATTTCAGTCCCTGTTCTGCTGTTATTTTTATGCCATGTAAACTTGATGCTACAGAGAGATCCATGCATATTTTCAGATACTTCAGTAAGGATGTTTTGAACATATTGTTATGCTCTATCCATTAATGCCCCTTTTTGAAACTATGGAGTAGTCTAGCATGTCATTTTCGTGCTCTACGTTTGCTATAAAATGTTTCCTGGCAGATTGTTTACATGTTATTCAATTTTGCCAAGGTTGTTGTAGTTGATCCTTGCATGCTATGAACTTGTTCTTGCCTTGGTTAGTTTCATAAACATGTCTTATTGCTGATTCTATACTTATCTTGTCATGCAATGACTTGTGGTGAGTGAATTGAGCTCATAAAGATGCCTTCATAATTCTGTTATGCCATGCCCTGTTTGCTGAATCTGTTAACGAAACTTGCTATGTTTACATGGGTGCCATCATATCTTATGATCCATTTTGGCTCATGGTCAGTAAGGGACTTTTGTTCTGTGCATTTAATAGTATCATGCTATGCCTTAAGTTTCTATGATATGCCCCTGCAGCATGATGTTTGCTTGCTCTAAACATTGCTTCATGATGCTGTTTCTGCCATTTTCAGTATTTTCACTAAATCTGTGAAGCTGATATCTTGTGCACTTTTGCCATGCTTGTTTGAACCTGTTAATGTGTGAATTAGCCATAGCTCAGTGTTCACCTTTTGTCAAGCATCTCTTTTAGATCACTGCCATATGCTTTGTTGCTATGTTGGGGTGCTGTAGCATAGTTTCTTGATGTATTCTAAGTGCTATCATGCTGTTAATCGCATATTTGTGTCATTCTTGTTTTGCTTGCCTTTTGCAAACCGTGCATCCGATTCCGGTGATCTTTATATCGATTTCAACCGAAATCATCTCATCTTTCCAGCGGCATACTTGGTTTGCCAAGGTGATGCCTTGTTCATCATTTTCCTTCCGGAGCATGCATACGCATTGCATATCACATCTCGCATATCATGACATGTATTGCATCATGTTCCTTGTGCATTGCACCATGATTGATTGTGGTTCCTTTGCTTGTGTTCCTGCCTTGGGTAGAGCCGGGAGACGAGTACGTGCACGAGGAACCTGTTGAGTACGCTAACGAGGATCAATCCTTCGACAACTCTGAGAACTGCAGGCAAGATGACCATACCTTCGATATCACTTCTATGTTTGCTTTGCTAGTTGCTCGCTATATCGCTATGTTAGCTCTACCTACCACTTGTTTATCATGCCTCCCATATTGCCATGTCAAGCTTCTAACCATCCTGTCCTAGCAAACCGTTGTTTGGCTATGTCACCGCTTTTGCTCAGCCCCTCTTATAGCGTTGCTAGTTGCAGGTGAAGATGAAGTTTGTTCCTTGTTGGAACATGGATATTTGGGGATATCACAATATCTCTTGTTTAATTAATGCACCTATATACTTGGTAAAGGGTGGAAGGCTCAGTCTTATGCCTGGTGTCTTGTTCCACTCTTGCCGCCCTAGATTCCGTCATACCGGTGTTATGTTCCTTGATTTTACGTTCCTTACGCGGTTGGGTGATTTATGGGACCCCCTTGATAGTTTGCTTTGAATAAAACTCCTCCAGCAAGGCCCAACTTTGGTTTTACCATTTGCCACCTAAGCCTTTTTCCCTTGGGTTTTCGCGAGCCCGAGGGTCATCTTTATTTTAACCCCCCCTGGGCCAGTGCTCCTTCGAGTGTTGGTCTAAACCGAGCAGCCTGCGGGGCCACCTCGGGGAAACTTGAGGCCTGGTTTTACTCGTAGCTTGACTTATCCGGTGTTGCCCTGAGAACAAGATATGTGCAGCTCCTATCGGGATTTGTTGGCACATCGGGCGGCTTTACTGGTCTTGTTTTACCATTGTCGAAATGTCTTGTAAACCGGGATTCCGATACTGATCGGGTCTTCCCGGGAGAAGGTATATCCTTCGTTGACCATGAGAGCTTGTGATGGGCTAATTTGGGACACCCCTGCAGGGTATATTATCTTTCGAAAGCCGTGCCTGCGGTTATGAGGCAGATGGGAATTTGTTAATGTCCCATTGTAGAGAACTTGACACTTGACTTCATTAAAATGCATCAACCGTGTGTGTAGCCGTGATGGTCTCTTCTCGGCGGAGTCCGGGAAGTGAACACGGTTTGGGTTATGTATGAACGTAAGTAGTTTCAGGATCACTTCTTGATCACTTCTAGCTTCTCGACCGTTGCGTTGATTCTCTTCTCGCTCTCACTTGCGTATGTTAGCCACCATATTCTTAGTACTTGCTGTAGCTCCACCATGTTACCCCTTTTCCTACCCATGAGCTTAAAAAGTCTTGATCTCGCGGGTGTGAGATTGCTGAGTCCCCGTGGCTCACAGATTCTACCAAAACAGATGCAGGTGCCGAGGAAACCAGCGCAAGTGGCGCAACCGAGCTCAAGTGGGAGTTTGATGAGGACCTTGGTCGTTACTATGTTTCATTTCCAGATGATCAGTAGTGGAGCCCAGTTGGGACGATTGGGGATCTAGCATTTGGGGTTATCTTCTTTTCATTTGGATTTGACCGTAACCGGTCTATGAGTGTATTTTGAATGATGTATGAATTTATTTATGTATTGTGTGAAGTGGCGATTGTAAGCCAACTCTCTTTATCCCATTCTTGTTCATTACATGGGATTGTGTGAAGATGAACCTTCTTGCGACAAAACCTACAATGTGGTTATGCCTCTAAGTCGTGCCTCGACACGTGAGAGATATAGCCGCATCGTGGGCGTTACAAGTTGGTAATCAGAGCCATCCCCGACTTAGGAGCCCCCTGCTTGATTGATTGCTGGCGTTGTTGAGTCTAGAAAAAAATGTTTTGATTCTTAGGATTATATATATCAGAGAGTAGGATTCTTTTACTCCTCAGTCCCTTCGTCACTCTGGTGAGGTCTCCTGACGTAGATGTTTTGACTTTCCTCTCCTCAAATTTCACTAAAAAAATTAGGATCACGCTGGTATCTTGGAATCGTTCTGTTGGTTTTGTGATGAGAACATTGTTCTTGGTGCCTCCTGGCGTTTAGGGGTTGTGGCAGTGTCCCGGGGAGTTGAGCTCCGAGGTGTTGTCGTCACAATTTTATCGTTGCAGTTCTGGAATACCTGAGTTTTGCCGACATCGAAAATCTCTTTTATGCATTTGTTGGTGAGATAACCACGACGCCACCCAGTACTGGGGCGGGAGTTCGGGAGTATTGCCATAACTCGTATAACGGATGCTTTTTGAAGGTTGAGGTACACGATTTCCGAAGGTTTCTTTGTTATGTGTTGACGGATGGATACGGCTGGATGTAGGGATTATTAGTTTGGGTGAGATATATTGCTTCCCCTGTATCCCCAACACCTGATTGCATAACCAGAAAGTTTCGGGAGTTTATAGGTGGGTTTCAAGTAGCTCTAGCATTTCTTCCCGCAAATATTTGGTTTGTGATTGGGTAATCCTTACCACTTATTTGTTCCAGTTGTACCTTGTTATTTCATTCATCAATCTCTTATCAAGTGGCTTCTCACCTTAATGGACGTGTGATGTTAGCTTTGGGAATTCATTTGTTCATCCTTGTTCGAATGTTTATTGTGAAGACTATATGTTGCAATTTCTATCCATTGATTCAACTTGTCTATCTGTCTATATAGATGCTAACGGATATCACCCTCTTCAGGATGGCTCCGCCAACGCGTCAGAATCCGGAACACAATGATGGGAGTCAGGCGAACCCTCCACCTCCACCTCCGCCTGCGGAGACATGACAAGCTTTGATGGCAGCCACAAACGCCAATGCCCAGATGATGATTCAGCTCATGCAAGAGCGCAACCAAGGCCAAGGCAAGCAAGGGAATCAAGGTCAAGGGAAATTCAACCATCAGCCTTAGTTTCCTACCCTCAACCAGTTCCTGGAAAATCAGCCGAAGTCTTTCAGCTATTGTGCCTAGGCCACAGACGCCGGTGATTGGCTCGTGGATATCAACAAGCATTTTGAATGTAGCAATGTCAGGCCTGAGGACTACGTCAAGTTCGCTTCTTTTCAGCTCAAGGACCAAGCAGTTGATTGGTTCCAGCAATACAAGGATTCTAGACGAGGTCGAGTGATTACTTGGACTGATTTCTGTCGGGACTTTAAAGCTCACCACATTCCTACCAGTGTTGTTGAGAGTAAGCGTGAGGAGTTCCGCAATCTCAAGCAAGGCAACATATCAGTGTACGAATACAACAAGCAGTTTCAGAAACTTGCTCGCATCGCTAAACAAGACGTTCCTGATGAAAAGAGTATGATCTATCAATTCAGAGGTGGCCTTAGAGAGGATCTGCAGTTAGCTCTCGTTCTTGTTGAGCCTACTCAGTTTCATAAATTCTACAATATGGCCCTCAAGCAAGAAGGTGCTCAACTCAAGTGTGAGGCTTCTAAGAAGAGAATTAGGGATGCAGTCCAATCTTCTTCTTCCTCACAAGTGGCAGCTAAGCAGCAGAAGTTCTACCTTCTTCCTCCTCCGTTTCGTCAGCCTTACCAGCAGAAGAACTCAGGTGGTCGTGGATCTTCCCACCCACCCAACACAGGCTATCAGAACAAGTCTCAGTCTCAAGCTCCAAGGTCAAATGCTCCTTATCATCGTCCGCTCTCAGAGGTGACTTACAGCAAGTGCCAGCAGAAAGGTCACTATGCGAACAAGTGCTTCAACCAAAGGCGCCTTCCTCCTCCTCCCCCTGTGAGATCTTCAAGCAATGCAGTGGTCAAGCATAATCCCAAGCATGCTAAGGTGAACATGATGAATGCAGCGCAAGCAGAGGATTCTTCTGATGTGATAATGGGTAACCTTCCAGTTAACTCTATTCCTACAAAAGTCTTATTTGATACTGGCGCATCGCATTGTTTCATGTCAAGACCTTTTTTGCCAAGCATGAATTCACTTCTTCATAATTGGGTAAACCCATGGATGTCGTTTCTCCGGGTAAATGGTTGAGCTCCAGTTTGGTGGTTCCGGATACCACAATCAAGATGGGCGACTACAAATTTCTATCTTCTCCAATTGTCCTTGGTGACTCGGATATTGATCTAATTCTCGGGATGGACTGGCTTTCTAAGCACAAGGCTCAGCTTGATTGTGCTGCCAGGGAGATTCAATTGACACACTCTTCTGAGGATGTTATCATCTATGCCGCTCGTGACGAAACCATTTGGTTGTTTTCTCTCAATGAGAAGGGAGAGTTGGATGCTATTTCTCAAATTCCAGTCATTTGTGAGTACCAAGATGTCTTTCCAGAAGAGCTTTCGGGTATGCCTCCTCATCGGCCAGTCGAGTTCGTTATCGATCTTGAGCCTGGCACTAAACCTGTTTGCAAGCGTCCTTACAATCTTGGACCCAAGGAGCTGAAGGAATTGAAGAAACAGCTCGATGAACAAGAGCGTCTAGGTTTGCTCAGACCGAGTTCATCTCCATGGGGTTGTGGAGTTCTTTTTGTCCAAAAGAAGGATGGCACGGACCGACTTTGCGTCGATTACCGTCCATTGAACAAGAAGACAATCAAGAACAAGTATCCACTTCCCAACATCAATGAGCTTTTCGAGCAACTCAAAGGTGCTAAAGTATTCTCCAAGCTTGACCTTCGTATGGGTTATCATCAGATTCGCATTTGCGAACAAGATATTCCCAAGACAGCATTCAGAACAAGCTTTGGTTATTATGAATATACCATCATGTCTTTCGGCCTTGTCAATGCTCCTCCAACATTCTCTCGAATGATGAACTTTATCTTCAACCCCTACACCAATGAATTCGTCTTGGTGTATCTCGATGATATTTTGGTCTTCTCCAAGAATAAGAAGGATCATGCCAAACATTTGCGGTTGGTGCTCGACAAGCTCAGAGAGTATCAATTCTATGTGAAGTTTTCCAAATGTGAGTTTTGGCTTGATGAAGTTCTTTACCTTGGTCATATCATCTCCGCAAAGGGCATTGCTGTTAATCCGGCGAAGGTGTCTGCAGTTGTGAATTGGGAACCTCCTCAGAATGTCAAGCAGCTCCGCAGTTTTCTTGGTCTTGCAAGCTATTGCCGAAGATTCGCTGAGAACTTCTCTGAGATTGCAAAGCCTCTTTCCAACCTCCTCCAGAAGCATGTCAAATATGTCTGGACGCCTGAGTGTGATGTTGCTTTCAACACCCTCAAAGAGAAGCTAGTCACAGCTCCTGTCTTGACTCCTCCTGATGAATCCAAGCCATTCGAAGTTTTCTGTGATGCTTCTCTTCAAGGTCTCGGTTCCTGTGTTAATGCAAGAGAATAAAGTTGTGGCCTATACCTCTCGTCAGTTGAAGCCCAACGAAAAAAACTACCCCACTCACGATCTTGAGTTGGTGGCAGATGTCCATGCATTGATAACATGGAGACATCTCTTATTGGGAAGGCAAGTGGACATTTTCACAGATCACAAGAGCCTCAAGTATATCTTCACTCAACCCAACCTCAACCTCAGACAAACTCGATGGGTCGAAATGATTCAAGAGTACAATCCGAGTATTGAATATACTCCTGGCAAGGCGAATGTGATTGCAGATGCTCTGAGCAGAAAGGCTTATTGCAACAGTCTAATTCTCAAGCCATTTCAACCGGATCTTTGTGAAGCTTTCCGCAAACTGAATCTTCAAGTTGTTCCTCAAGGCTTTCTTGCCAACCTCATAATCTCTCCTACTTTGGAAGATCAAATTCTTGAGGCACAACTCCTGGATACCATGGTGAAGAAGGTGAAACGTGGTATTGACAAGGGCATTCCCAAATACAAGTGCTTCCACGTTGATGACAAAGATACTCTTTTCTTCGAGGATTGGATTGTGTTCCTAAAGGCAATCTGAGAAAAGTCATTATGAACGAGGCACACAATTCCCTTCTATCCATTCATCCTGGAAGTACGAAGATGTACCATGACCTCAAGCAGTCGTATTGGTGGACTCGAATGAAGCGAGAGATTGCTCAATTCGTGAATGAATGTGATGTCTGTAGAAGGGTGAAAGCAGAACACCAACGACCAGCTGGTCTCCTCCAACCTCTTGCTATTCCGGAATGGAAGTTTGATCATATCGAGATGGACTTCGTGACTGGTTTTCCTAAGTCCAAACGGGGAAATGATGCCATCTTCATTGTCATTGACAAGCTTACTAAAGTGGCTCATTTTATTCCTATCAAAGAATCTATCACAGCAGCTCAGCTGGCAGAGCTATACACCTCCAGAATTGTCTCCTTGCACGGCATTCCACAATTGATTTCTTCAGATCATAGAAGAATTTTCACTTCTAAGTTCTGGGAGTCCTTTCAGAAGGCCATGGGCACCAACATTCGCTTCAGCACAGCTTTCCATCCTCAGACAAGTGGCCAAGTCGAGCGAGTTAATCAAATCCTCGAAGACATGCTCAGGGCTTGTGTCATCTCTTTCGGTATGAAGTGGGAAGATTGTCTTCCATATGTCGAGTTCTCCTACAACAACAGCTTCCAAGCGAGTTCGGGCAAGGCCCCATTCGAAATTCTCTATGGCAGAAAGTGTCGTACTCCTCTCAATTGGTCAGAGACTGGTGAACGCCAACTTCTTGGCAACGACTTGATCACATAAGCCAAAGAAATGTGCAAAGTCATTCATGACAATCTCAAAGCCGCGCAATCGCGCTAGAAGAGTTACTATGATAGCAAGCACCGTGATTTGGCTTTTGAAATCGGAGACCGTGTCTACCTCCGCGTCTCTCCAATGAAAGGCACTCGTCGCTTCGGTATCAAAGGGAAGCTTTCCCCTAGATACGTGGGTCCTTTCAAGATCATTGGCAAAAGAGGCGACCTCGCCTATCAACTTGAGCTTCCATCCAACTTTGCAAATGTGCACGATGTGTTTCACGTGTCAAAGCTTCGCAAGTGCTTCAAGACTCCTGAGCGCACTATCAACTTCGAAGAAATTGACCTCCAAGAAGATCTCTCTTATCATGAGCACCCCGTTGCTATTCCTGAAGAAACTGAGTGCAACACTCGCAACAAGTCAATCAAATTCCTGAAAGTGAAGTGGTCACACCATTCCGACCGAGAAGCCACCTGGGAGCACGATGATCTCCTCTATTCTGAATATCCGGAGTTCTTTCAGTCCTAGATCTTGGGACGAGATCCTCTTGTAGTGGTGGACTGTTGTAACACCCCGGATGTAACTTTCCATCTTTGCAATTCCAACTCTTGCCATTTTCGGCTATGTGTTATGATATTCCCTCCGTGGTTGGGTTTTGTCTTTCATTTTGCTTTTTGTTCATGTCATGCATCTCATATCATGTCATCATGTGCATCTCATTTGCATACGTGTTCGTCTCATGCATCCGAGCATTTTCCCCGTTGTCCGTTTTGCAATCTGACACTCCCACGTGCACCGGCGCACCTCTCTTGTCTCTTTTCGTGTGCGGGTGTTAAACATTCTCAGAATGGACCGAGGCTTGCCAAGCGGCCTTGGTACACCACCGGTAGACCACCTGTCAAGTTTCATGTCATTTGGAGCTCGTTTGATACTCCAACGGTTAACCGGATAACCGCAAAGGCCTCTTTTGGGTTGCAGCCCAACACCCCTTCAAAACAGCCCAATAACCCATCTAAGTCACCTACATGCTCTCCGTCGTCGGATCATGATTGTGTGGGCGAAAACCGCACTCCATTTGGAGCCTCCTAGCTCCCTCTACCTATAAAAACACCCCCCCCCCCTTTGAAATTTCGGGCAAACCCTAGACAAACTCCTCCTCCGCCGCCACCGGACGCATCCGGACTGGGCCGGACACATCCGCCCGCCA
>NC_041393.1:677821798-677824094 GCF_002162155.2 Triticum dicoccoides | reverse complement strand
GCTCGCCGCCGATCTCCAGCGCCGCCGCCGCCCGTCCGCGCCGGCCGGCCCCGCCTCCGCTGCCGGGGGCACCGGATCCGGCGAGGAGCGCCCCTCTCCGACCTTCCCCGAGCCTTCTCCGGCACCGCGCTCCATCTCCGGCGAGGAACTTCGGCCTGCCTCGAAGTCCGCGCCCGGATCCAGATCTAGAACCTTAGGGTTGACCCCGAAATCCTCTAAGTCATTTTTCTGTCACATTATTTAGCCCTGTTCATCGCATCATAACTCCATGCATACTGCTCCATTTCATGCGCATGATATATCAAAATGTTCATCAGGTTGTGCTATTCGTTTTGTTCCATTGGGCCATGTTCATTTGAGGTCATCTCGATGCCCAAATCTCTGATGCAAGAGTGCTATATAATGTTAGTTTCTGTTTCTTAATAGATTGTGGGCATTTGTCATTTTTGCTACATTTATTGTGTGCATCTTATGGGCATGAGCTCTACATGTGTTTTGTACTATGTCATGCCATATTTACAGAGGTGCTTGATATGTATTTTTCTATCAATGTGGTGACTAGCACAAGCATGCGAACTAGGCTTCATGATGTTTCTGATTTCAGTCCCTGTTCTGCTGTTATTTTTATGCCATGTAAACTTGATGCTACAGAGAGATCCATGCATATTTTGAGATACTTCAGTAAGGTTGTTTTGAACATATGGTTATGCTCTATCCATTAATGCCCCTGTTTGAAATTATGGAGAAGTCTAGCATGTCATTTTCATGCTCTACTATTGCTATAAAATGTTTCCTGGCAGATTGTTTACATGTTATTCAATTTTGCCAAGGTTGTTGTAGTTGATCGTTGCATGCTATGAACTTGTTCTTGCCTTGGTTAGTTTCATAAACATGTCTTATTGCTGATTCTATACTTATCTTGTCATGCAATGACTTGTGGTGAGTGAATTGAGCTCGTAAAGATGCCTTCATAATTCTGTTATGCCATGCCCTGTTTGCTGAATCTGTTAACGAAACTTGCTATGTTTACATGGGTGCCATCATATCTTATGATCCTTTTTGTCTCATGGTCAGTAAGGGACTTATGTTCTATGCATTTAATAATATTATGACATGCCTTAAGTTTCTATGATATGCCCCTGTAACATGATGTTTGCTTGCTCTAAACATTGCTTACTGATGCTGTTTCTGCCCTTTTCAGTATTTTCACTAAATCTGTGAAGCTGATATCTTGTGCACTTTTGCCATGCTTGTTTGAACCTGTTATTGTGTGCATTAGCCATAGCTCAGTGTTCACCTTTTGTCAAGCATCTCTTGTAGATCACTTCCATATGCTTTGTTGCTATGTTGGGGTGCTGTAGCATAGTTTCTTGATGTATTCTAAGTTCTATCATGCTGTTAATCGCAGAATTGTGTCATTCTTGTTTTGCTTGCCTTTTGCAAACCGTGCATCCGATTCCGGTGACCTTTATATCGATTTCAACTGAAATCATCTCATCTTTCCAGCGGAATACTTGGTTTGCCAAGTTGATGCCTTGTTCATCATTTTCCTTCCGGAGCATGCATACGCATTGCATATCACATCTCGCATATCATGACATGTATTGCATCATGTTGCTTGTGCATTGCACCATGATTGATTGTGGTTCCTTTGCTTGCGTTCCTACCTTGGGTAGAGCCGGGAGACGAGTACGTGCACGAGGAACCTGTTGAGCTAACGAGGATCAAGCCTTCGACAACTCTGAGAACTTTGCAGGCAAGATGACCATACCTTCGATATCACTTCTATCTTTTCTTTGCTAGTTGCTCGCTCTATCTCTATGTTAGCTCTACCTACTACTTGTTTATCTTGCCTCCCATATTGCCATGTCAAGCCTCTAAACATCCTGTCCTAGCAAACTGTTGTTTGGCTATGTCACCACTTTTGCTCAGCCCCTCATATAGCGTTGCTAGTTGCAGGTGAAGATAAAGTTTGTTCCTTGTTGGAACATGGATATTTTGGGATATCACAATACCTCCTGTTTAATTAATGCACCTATATACTTGGTAAAGGGTGGAAGGCTCGGCCTTATGCCTGGTGTCTTGTTCCACTCTTGCCGCCCTAGTTTCCGTCATAACGGTGTTATGTTCCTTGATTTTGCGTTCCTTACGCGGTTGGGTGATTTATGGGACCCCCTTGACAGTTCGCTTTGAATAAAACTCCTCCATCAAGGCCCAACTTTGGTTTTACCATTTGCCACCTAAGACTTTTTCCCTTGGGTTTTCGTGAGGCCGAGGGTCATCTTTATTTTAACCC